>NC_140244.1:1740236-1855236 GCF_949987555.1 Borostomias antarcticus
TAAACATGCATTTTCCCTTTACTACTCCTTTAAGGTTACAGCAAAAAAAAAAAGAAGTTTTTAGTAACACTAACCAAATCGATATTGAATCGAATCGTGATAATCGATTCTGAACCTTGTGAATCGGAATCGAATCGATTCTTGAAATTCAAATCGATACCCAGCCCTAGATTCTGTTCTGCTGTTTCTGTCCCATTTAGGTTTGCAATACCGTGCTCGGCCACTATGCCAAAACACAAATCCTACGTCCTCAACTAGATAACGTTTAATATGTTTAACACCACCATAAAATATATTGACGACTGATCAATAGTAACAGCCACACCATTGAAAAGATGTGTACGTTTAATCACATTTAAACTGCCCAAATGATTCAGGAGTAAACTGAACATTTTTGAAATCACATTTCAGGAGCTATCCAAGACCACCTCAACTCCTTTATATCATTAAGACATCAAAATGCAGATTTGTTAGACCCACAAGTTCAACGTCTCTCACGACATTACGTCACACAGTGAGGAAGTCTTAACAACAGGGTAATGGACAGACTGACGTAGCGCCTCGATGCCTCTGGGAAACTCAGCCCAGGGCCGCCTGCCCCACTCGCAAAACACTGAGAGAAATGAAGGATAGGCCAAAGAAATCCAACAAATCAATGTGGAGCTACTACCATCTTCCTTATGTTTTTCAGATCTACACACGTGTAGGTAGATAAGGGGTTGGCCTGGACGCGTCTACGCGTTTCGCAACCCAGTTTAGCAATAACACCATTGAGTTTAGGGTTAAGGAAGACCCTAACCCCTAACCTTAACCCTAACCCTAACCTTAACCCCTAACCTTAACCCTAACCTTAACCCTAAACTCTATGGTGTTCTTGCTAAACTGGGTTGCGAAAAGTAATCTTGCGGCCTGGACACATCAACTTCATGCATTGTTGGATGAATATACCAACTTGAAGATTATACTACCTCACCGATTGTAACCAATTGTTTGCATCTTGATAGCATGTTCGCCTTCTGAGCAAAAGACTATAGGCTTCCTCCCTGGTGAGAAACTAAAGTCCATGTTACAGGATTAACTATTCATTACATTATCGTAGTTCAGGAAATGACCCCAACAAAGCTACACATTACATAACTACCTCAGTCCCTCTAATGTAGGGTCACAGCACTGGAGTGACCTTTCAGTCACCGCCACCAATGTAACATAGTTATGTGTCTCCATGTTAAGGGAATCATCACAGAAACATTCCTTGGAGAACAGCCACGACACACACACGCACACGCGCGCACGCACGCACACACACACACACGCACACACACGGGTAGTATCTCTCCTAAATCATGCACTGATGTGAATTAGGGACAAAAACTTGAACTACTTGCATGAATCTCAAGTTTAGATTCAACCCCCAAATTGCAGAGCGTTGACCAACGCTTCACTTCCCACCATCGCCGTGTTTATAAGGCTAGCTCTTCCTGTGCAACACCTCCCCACAGAAGTCCGTAATGTCAAGAAGAAATGTACCAGTTACAGTGAAGTTAAAAATAGCTTTCAGCGCAGAGCGAGGTCTGGAAGGGGCCCTGCTTTGAGAGCACTGGAGTAACTGCTACGACGTCTGGTCCAAAATGATGTTTTAGTAGCAGCTGGCTAGCAGCCCTTCTATGGGAGAGTAGCACACACTGCCAAGAGACCTTTGGTGAAACAGACACATACACTTCTGACAGCTGTACTGGCAACATACAATCACTAACACATCAAACTCTTTATGAAGTGTCTTTTTTTTAACACTGCAATATTCTCGCTGTGTTACAATGGACAATCAAGCCCTTAGTCTTGTAACTTGATCTGCTTGAAAAGCAGAGATGAAGGCAGTGGTTTTCGATAATCATCTTAATACATCACCTTCACATTGGTGGAAAGGTAACCATCGTACAAGATTGAATGTTGAGGGTGTCATGGCACATATATCTGTCCATCTATATGGACAAGTTAGCAGTCCATATGAATCTATGGAGGGGCCTACCTAATCTTATGTGCAGTATAATAATATACCACACGATTTAATATGGTTAATATATTCCTGATAAAAATAATTCTCTTTTTTCATCAGGAGACTTGAACAACTTTATATAGGATGATTTGACCTTTCTCATACAGCACACAAGGGAATGCCAAAACACGCACACTCACACCGAACAAACTGTGTGAAAGAAAACGACTTGCGACATGGATAATCCGACAAAGAATCGATATCTTGGAAGTTGTTAGCGTAGCAGGAACTTCAATAACTGTGATGGAAGCAAATAATAAACATTAAATCAAACTTTTTATCTCCCACCATTTCAGATTCCCACCATAACTCCAGCGATGCGATAGGTCAGTTTTCAGGCTTGTGTCTCACAATCCCCAAAGGTCACAGGGCCACTAAGGTGCCAGTCAACCGTCACACGTCATAAGACATCTCTATTGCACTGATGTTGGGTTGCAGAACCCAAACCTTACATTTCAATCTTCTTTTTATTTAAGGGGCCCTCATTGCCAGAGTGTATTTCTAAACCCTTAAGGTCAAAACCATGTTGCCTTACATACAGACATTTCCATCAAACTGATCTCTTTATTCTCAAATGAAAGTGTCAAGGTACTTTTATTTTTAAATAACTCAATAATTTATGTATGTGACGTGTGTTTGTGCCTGTGCAGTTTCCACGCTTCTGTGCCAGTGGGTCATTTGAATACATTAGGATACGTTTTTTTTTGTATTTCCTGCAAATTCGCCGTCTCTCTATGGCAACTTTGGAGTCCGTTCCAATGCAGGGAGAAGATCCGACCGGGGCAGTAGCAGTTATATTATTACTTCTTATGGTTTTGTTAATGCAGTTCCTAAAACATATAGCAAATAAAGAGCAACTCTTAAGACCCAGAAAGTAAAGTGTGTTTGTCCCTCCTCCTACTAGACGGGACAAAATGAACGAGCGAAACGTCAGCGAGAAAAGATGAGGGAGAGAAAAAGCGCGTAACACCGGGCGCAGAACAGAGAGGGCACTTCTTAAGTCAGTTCTCTGTTTTGCGACGGCGAGCGTTTTAAGGTTCTGGCAGGAGGCTGTCCATTCAGTTTCATGAGTCTCCGCGGCCCCCCACCTAGAGACTCCGCCATTTTGTGGGTCTGCGTTTAGCAGTGGAAGATGGCAGCTTAATTAGCTGGGAGCGTCAAGTGTTTCAACTGTTCCTGTTGAAAGAACCTGGCTGTTGGCTCCTCCCAGTCCTGGTCCACTAAGCCCCTCCTCTTCCAGCCCAGCCCTCAGAGTTAGCCACACCCCTCAAAGTGCTAGCTGGCTTGAGCTTGGCTCCCAACGACCCATTTCTTCCGCTGGCCACATCTCCGCCAACCATACACACCCATCTTTTGTTCGACAAGAAAGAAAAAGCTAAAAGAGACATGGAATCCCAGAACTGATAACTAGGGTCTGACCCCTTCCATTTATGGGTGTGTATTCTTACATTTCTCCTTCACTCTAGGCACACAGGTGTCATTTCTTACATTTCTCCTTCACTCTGGGCGCACACAGTTCTGTCAGAAGTGCCGAGTCATTAGGTGTGTGTGTGTGTTAGCCAGAGTAAGGTGCATCAGAAGCCACGGGCGTTCTCTCCACTCAGGCAAGATGTGGCGGTGTGGGGGCGAGGCGGGTGTGGAGGGCGGGTCTCTAGCGTGGGGGCGCCGGGAGGAAGCAGTCGGAGCCTGCGAGGGGGGGGGGGGGTGGGGGGGGGCGGGGCTCAGCTGGCGGTGGCGCGGGCCATGAGGTCTTCCAGCGCTTTGTCCTGGTCGTTGTTGTGAACCAGAAGCACCTCCTTGATGGCGTCCCGTTCGAAGCCCATCTCGCCGAAGCGCGACATCAGCTGGAGAAACTCCAAGGCCTGTGGAGAAAAGACAAAAAAAGTGAGGCTGAAATAGAACTAGATCAGTAAAAAGACAATAAGGAGGGCTTGGTATAAGGTAGACCCCCCCAACCAAGGAGCAGTGGCTGGGTGTTGTGGAGGAGATTTATGTTATGGAGAAGTTCACGCATGCATTGAGGATGCAGGAATGAAAGTTTGAAGAGAAATGGGAAAAATTGATAGACTAAAAAAGGAAGTGTGATGATGCCACTAATAGTGAAATTGTAATATTTGAGTAAGAAAAGAGCTGCATTATGACTTGATGGAAGTACCCATAAGCTGTTATTGTTAGTTTTTATTATGTTTTTTTGTTTTATTGTATTGTCGTTGCATGGATGAAAAATGCAAATGAAGATTAAAGTAAAAAAAAAAAAAAGATAAAAAACAGCTCTGCTAGCAGCTAAACCACATTTGTGTTTGTCTGAATGGAACGGGTAAGCAAGGACTAATATTTTGGGTTAGGGTTAATAATTTCAGGTAAAGTATGACAAAAAAGGCATAACTGTCTGCATCCGCATGTAGGTAGTCGGGTAAAAATGGAGGTGACTAACTTTCTCCTCTGAACACTGGTACATCTCCAAGCACTCTTCCACCGCAGTGGCGTCGAAGCCTCGCTCACAGAGACGGCTGTGGACAAACAGATAATCCAGCACCTGGAACAAAGAAAAAACAACAGTTTCACTAGGAGTGTGTGTGTGTGTGTGTATGTGTGTGTGTGTGCGTGCGTGCTTCAGCTCACACCTTCTTTTTACTAGTACAAAGGATTGAAAAAACTCATTCTGAATATATTATTGTACTTGAATCCTTGAGTGTTAGCTAGTGAGTAATAGTTTGCCCTGTGGCACAATTATTATTTTATAAAGTTAATAAATCATGAGGAATGATAAAGCGAACATGTCTCTTCCACCATTTTGGATCACACTTGCAGACCCGCAAAAGAGCCGTTGCAGGAACAGGAACTTAGTATAGTGTTTCCTGTAATGGTGGTTATGTAGTCTACATATCACAAGTTGTAAGATTATTTGGGGGGCCATCTCTAGCTACTGTAGCTATGTAAAGTAACTATCTTTATGTCCCGCCAGTCTCAAAATGAGCTGAAAATATTTTTACTTCACTCCTACTCACAAAATGTCCGCTAGACGTGATGCTAATTTTCGCAATGTTCTACTCCATTCACTTATGCTAGCAACATTAGCAATCAGAATAGTAGTAGTTGTTGAATGAAATAGTCTTCTGGTTGATCTAGCAGTCAGTAAAATCGACCAAATGTCAAGACGTGGACATAATTGGATTCCTTTCGGACTACATAATCTAAAATCACGTAAATCGCAAATCATGTAAGGAAGGAGTTGAAACGGAGTTATTAGAGTTTATTCAGCTATGGGTGAGGTTGTTTTGGTTTCTGATGTACTCCGGAGGTGACCTGATTTAAATGGTGAATTGTAACTGATTCAGGCGATTTATCTGCCCCTGGTGTTTTGTAATGCTTTCTACAAGTGCAGCCTGCTGCACTGGAAACAGACTGAATCACTGATATTTCATAGATAGATAGATGGACAGAGCACACAGAACAACCATGGGCACTTTGAATAAGTCCATCGAATAAAAGCATCTATCTTTCTTGATCTCAGCAGAGTAATTGGATGCGACCCGCCCACTATCCAGGACCAGGAAGTGAGAGAGGAAGCATCTGTGACCCCTCTCACCCTGAACTGCACAAGATTCCAATCTATCAAGGCAAAATCCTCACACCGCTTCAACAGTTTCTTCCTCAATAATAATAATAATAATAATAACTCATTTATATAGCGCCTTTCATGACACCCAAGGTCGCTTTACATCCAAGCAAATAAACAGACAAGAGACAACACCAACAACAAACAAGAACAAACACCAACAACAACAACAACAACCAATTTAGCTGCCAAAGGCCTGGGTAAACAAGAGTCTTTTCAGTGCAGTGGGGCTTCCAGACACGTGAACTCCTGTGCTCTCACTAATGCTGCCTGCACTGAATGTACACTTGGGAGCAATACAAGACTACACATATCTGTACATTTTCCATTTCTATTTACATATAGCCTCACAGATTCTAATTAACAGACTCATTAACCTGTTTAATAATAGACTATCATTAACAGACTATTAACCTGTTTAATAATAGACTATCTTTAACAGACTATTAATATTAATAATTTAATAATATTGATAAAAGCACATGAAAACACACCCGCACGCGTACAATCCCCTCGTCCTTTCGGCTTTCAACTTGTGTTAACCTAGTGGGGGGGGCTGTAGCTCAGTTGGTAGAGCGGGTCGTTCAGTGATCGAAGGGTCAGGGGTTCGAATCCCAGCTCCGACTGTCCACATGTCGAACTGTCCTTGAGCAAGACACCTAACCCCAAATCGCTCCCAGTGAGCAGGTAAGCACCTTGCATGGCAGCTACCGCCATTGGTGTGTGAGTGTGTGTGAATGGGTGAATGAGAGGCCATTGTAAAGCGCTTTGAGTGCCGCTAAGGTGGAAAAGCGCTATATAAGTGCAGTCCGTTTACCATTTAACCTAGGGGAGGCCTACCTGCTCCACGTTCTGCCCTTGCCTCTGCATGGCTCTGAGCACGCCCTCGTAAGAGTAGCCCATGCTCACGATGGTCTCCACACACTGACGCTCGCTGGGCGAGAGACTGAGTAGGGCCCCTCCGCAGGGGGCGGGGGCGGGGCCGCTGCCCGGACCCGAGTTCGTCTGATGGGGGGGGGGGGTTGGGGTAGAGAAAGAGCAGAGATCACCCTGATGGACTAGTCATCGGGTTTCGCTAAACATCACCAGAGTAATGTAAAGTAGCCTACATGTAGCTAGCTAAGCTACGTAAACACAGGTACAAGCTCGAAAGGAAATACTTTGGGGAAGATGGGGGACAATGTCCCGATCAGTTACAATTCAGTGGACAAATTAGAAGTAGATGTTTAATACTAGCTAAGGTTTCATAGCAAAACCACTGGCTCTTGCCCATCATAAACAGCCATTGTAGATTTCATACATGATGGAATATTTAAGACTAATTCACAGACATGAGCCTAATGTCGTCATCATCATTTGCAACAATTGTTCCCAATTATTTAAGTTTACAATTATTTAAAATATACAAAAGCCGCAATATTAAGTGACCATAGACGAAATCGGTATGCTGTTGCTTGCCTGTGTGTTTCAGTGCACGTGTGTTTGAGGGCATGTGTTTGAGTGCACGTGTTTGAGTGCACGTGTGTTTGAGTGCACGTGTGTTTGAGTGCAAGTGCTCGCTCACCTGCTTTGGTGCGCCATTTTGAGTATGACTGTGCAGCTCCTGTCGTCCAATGATGTCGGTCTTTTGGAGGGCTGGAGGGCTGTCATTGGGTAGGATACGTGGCGTGGGGAGTGAGGCGGGTACCGGGTTCAGGTTGTAGCTCATCGGGACAGGATAAAACCCGTCCCCGGGGTCCGACAGCTTGGGGAAGGTCAGCGATCGTATGTTGCAGGGCCGGTCGTCGGCCTCGGGCGTCCCTCTGCTTCTGTCCATGTCCAACAGCGCCACGAGGCCGTTGGGTTTGTGAACGTAGCCCGTTTTGGCCGGAAGGCTGGCGGTGTTCGCGGTGGTGGTGGTGGGAGGAGAGGGGGTGTTGCCGCGCGACGCCGGCCCCGACCGGAGGGCCTCGGGCGGGGACACGGGGGGCAGGGGCTGGGGCTGGCTCTGGAGGATGCTTCGCAGCTCCTCCTTGTCGTCCAGCGTCTTGAGCTCCAGCCGGTCGAAGGGGTCCTCCTCGCGCTCGAAGTCGGCCAGGTTGAGGCTCTGCAGCTGGGGGAGGCCGGGCAGGGCCTGCTTGGCGAGGCTGGGGGCCGGCAGGGGGGTGAGGATGGCGTTGTGCCGCAGGCCCGCCAGCACCGGGTTCATGGCCGGAGGGGGGGGGTCCTGCTCCTCGGCCGGGCCGGGCCGGTTCCCCCCGCCGCCGTCGTCGTCCGGCGGGCGCTCCCTGCTCTCGGACTCGGCCCTGGAGGAGGAGGAGGCGGCGGCGGCTCTGGCTTCCGTTGCCCTGGCCTCCTCAAGCTCCGCCCCCCAGTGCACACTCCGCTGCTCCAGGGAGAAGTCATACTACAAGTACAGGGAGGGGAATTCAAGAACTGGAAGTCTCATAACCTGCTATTCCACTCCCACATCATTCCTGCAGCCACTTAACATGCCTGGCTGGGACACCGGTGGTGTGAGGACAACCCTATTTTAAAACAACAGCGCCACAATGTTGCTGCACTGATGACTTTTAGGTAGGGATGCACCGATGCATCGGCCAATGTTGGCCTTGTTGACTGAGTAGGGCTGCACGATTATGACAAAAGATAATAATTGCGATTATTTGCTTCAAAATGGTAATTGCGATTAATAATAAATACCGATAAAATATTTAATATATAATATTAATATATAATACCCAGAATGCTCCCAAATCAGACGTTGATCCCTTTGTTGCTACTAACTCACTGACCTCGTTTTCGCTCATTTTTTCACTACTCACGGCTGTGCACTCGTCTTGTGACACCTGTCTTAACCTGCTGCTCTGTCTTCTCAGTGAAATTGCTGCACACAGCGCACTCAGCGGGAACAAATTTGATTGGTCAGACAGCATGAGCGCCTGTGATTCGTCCGTGTCCTAGCACACTCAATTCAAAGCAAAATTATTAATCACATTAATTGCGGCCTTTTGCGATTAGTTAATCGCGCAGGTCATAACCGCGTTATCGATTATCGATTTTCTCGATTAATTGTGCTGCCCTAGTTGACTGCCATCGGCCCATCGTCAAAGAAAATGACATTCACCGATGGTAGTGGCCGATGTTATGGCGCAACAATTACGGCTTTTTTTGTTGCAAAACGTAGCCTACCCAGCTGCAGATTCGGAGAAGATCCGTGACGCAACGCCGCAAACGCACGTGTAGTTTGCTTTCAAATTAAAGTGAAATAAAATTTGCCGTCTTGGAACCAAACACTTCATTTCTTTGTTTCCCTGGCACAAAAGGGGGAATAAAAATAAACTAAAATAAACATCGGCCATCGGCCAGATTGTTATTTTAAACATCGGCATCGGCCCAGAATTTTGCAATCGGTGCATCCCTACTTTTAGGAGCTGTTTTGGGAACATGGGCTCTCTTTGAAAGCAGGAAGGCAGACTTACATGTAGCTCAGCGAGTATGGAGCCACAGTCAGGCAAGCAGAATCCCACAGGAAGCCCCACTTTGGCCGGGCAGCGGAACTTCTCATTGATTTTGAAGGGAACGTCATCAAGGTAGCTGATGGGTCCTGGAAAGGGAAGGATTAGCTGAGTGAACCTGCCCTGGGCTAACAACAAAGATGAAACACTTGAAAGAAATGACAGATGTTTTTGCCATTCTGAGTTGACACATTTGGGAATGTTGTTTCATTGTGGAGTTAAGAGTAAGTATCAGACAAAACGCATTTTGCCCAGGTCATATGAACTAGGGAAGAGACGGTATGGATTTTTGCATTACGGTACGGTATCTAGTTAAACGGTACGGTTAACGGTATTTCACGGTATACGGCATTTCCCCTCAAATAGGCTGAGTTCTAGAGCCCTACAGTGCAAAACATGATGGAAAATACACACTATTGTAATTAAGCTCAGTTTATTAATAGCAAGCTTATATTAAATTACAAAATTAACTGTTGCAAGCAACTTGAAATGTGAAGTTTCAGCAGCGCATTATTGTGTAATACCGTAGACGTAATACCGTAAACACAGGGAATGTCACGGTTCTAATACCGTGGACATTTTATACCGCGGTTCACGGTTTTACGATATACCGTCTCATCCCTAATATGAGCCTACACCAAGCACAAAAGCCCTTAAATTGAGAAGGAGGAGGATATTGGCAGACACACTCACCATTGTTGTGGGTATCTGATCCAGACTTCCTCGCAGCCATTTAGAGACTATGAAAACATAGAAACGCAGAAGACAGTCGGTTTAATGGGACAAAAGCAAGACATCAACTTTCAGAAGACTAGATGCCCCTCGGGACAAATAAATGAATCTTGAATCTTGAGATGGTTCAAAATTCACAAGCTTTAGTTGCAGACTATGATGCAACGCAACTAAACAGCTCCAGGATCCATTGTCAGTTCTAGGCTTTTAGATGTAAAGGAAGGAATGAGATCTATGGATCCCTGTTCTCTTATACATGTTCTCACATTGTTACAACTCCTCTCAGTTTGTAGGAAAATGGGTTGTAAAGTAGACATCATTCGTTTGCCTCTCATGAAGGGCCCCTTTATCAAAATGAGATCTAACAACCACAGACTGACTAAGCAAGCCTTGTCAGTTGGTCATAGCATATTCCTCTCTGTGTTTTTTTTCTCTTTGGTTTTTCGTTCCATCAATTTGCATGAGAATTCATAGCCTAGTCTGGTTATTTTGTCTCGCTATGCCACAACCAGGCATTATGAATACATAAACGAGTGTGTGTGTGCATGTGCAAGAGAGAGAGAGAGAGAGAAAGAGAAAGAGAGAGAGAGGGAGAGAGAGAAAGAGAGCGAGAGAGAGCGGCACTTTTAACTGGAACTCTAATATCTATTTGTTGGAATTAACTAAATGGACTTGGAGTCTAGAATGACACGTGATTGTAGAGATTAAAAACTGACTGACTGATTTGTTTCTTCAACGTGATCACAAATTAGAAAACAATTGGTTATAAAACAAGGTTTACAGGCGCAGATGCTTCTGAGTGATGCTCAGGTATCCAAAAGTGGTGGAAAAAACAAGCTCTGAACACACAAAGACGACATGTCAGCTATTTCCAGCATCTCCCCCAGACTGCCCTGAGCAATACATTCAAAGGAGATACATTTGGTTTGGCTAACATCCCAGAAATAGCCCATGTCCACACTTTCCAAAGAACAAACCCTTAATGTTTACAAATGCTTGGGGCCACGGGTCAATACGTGGAGTGTAATTGAAGTGCAAATAAAACAACGTTCAGGCTTTATCATGGACTAATACAGCCTATCAACACGGACTCAGAAAAATAATCCTTGATAACCTCATCTGGCCCAAGTCTGATCATGTGAGGTTGTTTAATGTGACACAAGCCCGTATGTTGTGCAACATGTGATCCTATAATCACTTTGAGCAAATAGCCGTTAAGTTAGAGGTGATATGTTTGCCTATGTGCACCTTTGCCAGAATAACACACAACTTTAAGTAGGCTAAACACTATAAAGTTGGTCAAAGTGACGTAATCACAGGTACAGGTTTGTACTTCCAGCCAAATTGAGCCAACTCACTGAACATCCAGTACAAACAACCTTCCCACCTACATGTTGGCCCCAACAGCAGATTGACAAGTTATTTTAGTTTAGCTAACGTTACAAGATAACATTACAAGCAAGATAACATTAGCAAGATAACATTAGTTTCCCTAACACGACCCGTCTATGCGAGCTGCAATCTGCTTGTTCACTGCCAGACATCGTTGCGTAGAAAGAAAAAGACGATAATCATTTTTATTTGGTCAGTCTCCTACATTATTTGTAACTAACCTTGACGTTATATGTCTTGTTAGCTTGCTGTTGGTTAGCTGGAACTCACCAGCTAGATTAGTCAGCTAACGTAGCCTCACTAGCTAATGCTAATGCTAATGCTAGCTAGACAGCTATGGCGCGTTCGTTTTTGGTCGGAGGTGGCAAGTCGCAAGTGGGAAAATACCTACCTCCGACCTGTGTGCATTCAGCTATATACCATTATATCAGTTACCTAGTTATATCTATATACCATTATATCAGTTACCTAGTTATATCTATATACCATTATATCACAGTTACCTAGTTATATCTATATACCATTATATCACAGTTACCTAGTTATATCTATATACCATTATATCACAGTTACCTAGTTATATCTATATACCATTATATCAGTTACCTAGTTATATCTATATACCATTATATCACAGTTACCTAGTTATATCTATATACCATTATATCACAGTTACCTAGTTATATCTATATACCATTATATCAGTTACCTAGTTATATCTATATACCATTATATCACAGTTACCTAGTTATATCTATATACCATTATATCACAGTTACCTAGTTATATCTATATACCATTATATCACAGTTACCTAGTTATATCTATATACCATTATATCAGTTACCTAGTTATATCTATATACCATTATATCACAGTTACCTAGTTATATCTATATACCATTATATCACAGTTACCTAGTTATATCTATATACCATTATATCACAGTTACCTAGTTATATCTATATACCATTATATCACAGTTACCTAGTTATATCTATATACCATTATATCACAGTTACCTAGTTATATCTATATACCATTATATCACAGTTACCTAGTTATATCTATATACCATTATATCACAGTTACCTAGTTATATCTATATACCATTATATCACAGTTACCTAGTTATATCTATATACCATTATATCACATTTACCTTGTTATATCTATATACCATTATATCACAGTTACCTAGTTATATCTATATACCATTATATCACATTTACCTAGTTATATCTATATACCATTATATCAGTTACCTAGTTATATCTATATACCATTATATCACATTTACCTAGTTATATCTATATACCATTATATCACAGTTACCTAGTTATATCTATATACCATTATATCACATTTACCTAGTTATATCTATATACCATTATATCACAGTTACCTAGTTATATCTATATACCATTATATCACAGTTACCTAGTTATATCTATATACCATTATATCACAGTTACCTAGTTATATCTATATACCATTATATCACAGTTACCTAGTTATATCTATATACCATTATATCACAATTACCTAGTTATATCTAGTGCATTCGAGCAGAGAAACATATCCGAATTTGCGACGAGGAAGTGCGAGTTCATGAGGTGTTTTATTTAATCATTCCTAGTAGCAAGTCGCAATTTGCACCTCCCAGTTATAAACGAACGCACCCTTAGTGCTATGATCTCAGTAGCCGTTACCATCCACTGCGTACATCAGACCTTTCTTGCCTGGCTAGATGAAACACAAAACCCTCCTTCTTCGGCCAGTCTTGACACTCAACTATGCTGCTGTCAATAAGAAGCTAGCTTGCTAATGTTAGTTTATTCTAGATATGTGCTAAATCCACCCAGCTCAGAAGAACTGGCCTCAGATCTGTTGTGTGGATCTCACTCCCTCCTGGACTAGTGGCACCGCCCCTGAAGCAAACTGCCCCAAACGTCCACCAACAACTGTCTTACCAGTATCTGCTCCGTCTTGCTTCTCCGAAAACCTATGGACGCCTTCCCGCAAAGATTTAGTTGTACAAGTTGCTCCTGGAATTAGTTTTATTGAAACCGAAATCTCTTTCCTGCCTCATCGTGCGACGCCATCTTGAGTTGCCAGTCTGTCTTCCTTTGGGTTCCTGTTTGACGTCACGTTTTCACTTTAATGACGACAGTCCTGTGTTTACGACGTGTTGACGTCATTTTTTAGGGTGTTTATCGTAGGGTATTTTTTAGGGTATTTATGCAACTTCTGCAGTTCTAAAATCAGAAAGCCGAAAAGCACAATTATGGATTACATCCATTGTACATTTGTTTGTAGCCTATAAGAAAAAATATCGATTTTTACACATTTCTTATATTTGTATGCTATGATTTATTTTTTAATAATGCATTTACTAACGGATAACTGCCACCAGTCACACATCACTGACAGAGCTTTCCAGACCACATTTCCCACCAAAAACTCTTCTCTGATCATCCTTGGAAAAGGATGCAAATCAAACTGCAAACAAAACGTAACTTGTGCGGTTATTACAGTGGTGGATATACTTTTGGCTGGTGAGGTTTCTGCAGAATTAAGAAGTCAAAGAAGTGTTGTGAGTGGCGTGTGAACATGAAATAGGTAAATTGATAGATCCAAAGAGCCAGACTAGTGGCATGATTCATGCTTTATGTGTCAGTCTGATCAATCCCATATTCACTATTATGACACCATTAACATATGACACCAGTAATCCATTTAACTTACATAATAATGTAATCAAGTATTATTTATTGATTGATTAATTGATTGATTGATTTGATCAACCCAATTGACTGTCACCATATAATCTACAGGCCAGCAGAACTGGACAGCATTGTTCTGAGTGTGTGTGTAGGTGTCACTTCATTGACTCTGATTAACAAACACAACAGTCACAGTTCATTATTAATGAGCTCATAAACATGATAATGCATTGTGTTGGCAAAAGGTACCACTGACTAACAGGCCTCACAGATGTGCACTCTTGGTTAAATGGGAGTTTGATAAAAGTGTCCTAATATTACACAATACAGGTAGCAGGAGTCATGGGGCAACATCTCAAAATGTGCAAGCCTCCAAAATATACATGACTTCAATGTGTGTTAAGTGAGTTATTATGTGGCATACTGCATTTTGTCCTAGTCCTAGTCCAGTTATAATAATGCAATCAAGCATAAAAAAATAAGTATATCATCAACCCAATTGGACAGCATTGTCTGAAGTGTGTGTAGATGGCACTTCATTGACTCTGGTTAACAGATCTATACAACAGTCAAATCGCAGTTAATTATTAATGAGCTCATAAACATGATAATGAATTGTGTTGGCAAACAGTATCACTGACTAGCAGGTCTTAAGATGTGCACTTTTGGTTAAACGGGAGTGCGCGCACGTTGACGTGAGTCCAACAACGTAACCACGTTTACCAGACACGTACAACGATAGCCGGAAGCATCGATAGGATGAAAATAAAAATCGATAAAAAAAAAAAATCATTGTAGTTCGTAAGCAATCAAGATCTTTTCCTCGAAAGTTTGCTCTACAAATAACATAGATCTCCGTTGAAGAGGTGTTGTAGCGAATGGGGTGGAGAAGGAAAGCTGTTCTTTTGTAACCAACTTCCTCGGTAGGGGTTTAGCCGAGGTGTGGAGAAGTTGGGCTGAGAGAGGAGAGCAGATAAACAAACATAAACAGCCACGGATCAGCTGGGCGCTTGTCCGATCCGATCCTAACATTATTCTTTCTCTTCATGCCAAGAGTCAAGAACCCAACGAGGAGAAACACACCAGGAGGACCAGAAAACAATCTTCCTCTCTCGTCAACAAGATAATTTGTTGCAGTCAGTGTAACTTGAATGGACGCACCAATGAGTTCCATGTAAATGCATCAGCAGTTTACAAACGGAGAAAGCTGTCTCGATAGGCCTTGAAACAAGTGAACAGACAGTAGAGTTACGAAGATAGAGGTAACGTGGATCATTTTGTTCATCAACTTTGCTTCCCCCTATCAGCTGTCAAGGCCTGCAGTCAGCCACTCGCCTTGCTACACGTGATGGGCTATATTTACTTAATTCTTAATGTCTGATGTTGCAGTAGGCTGTCTAAGATCAGCCTAGTAAATTACCAAAAGGCAGTTAGCATTTTAGAGTAAAACCAGGTTCATTGAAAGAACCCAACACTTCCTGTATTGAAATTTTACATATTTGAAGTTAAAACAGATATATATCATTTGTATTGTGTTTTAGAGACTCCCATGTTGTTTAATTAATAAATAGCTTCTTTAATATGTCAGTTTGCCCTAATGTCAGTAGGCATACAGAATTCGTATTCAGACTCTAGGATAAAAACATCTGCATTGCCCTCTGTTCACTTCTAGCGGTGTCCTAAAGTGAAGCTGCTAGTGAAGTGGTATAGCCTCCCAGCCATGGCTCACCAAGCGACTCCCAGTTCCCAGAAGGCCCTGATGATGGAGATGAAGTCCCTGCAGGAGCAGCCGGTGGAGGGCTTCCGCATCACCCTGGTGGAGGAGTCGGACCTGTACAACTGGGAGGTGGCCATCTTTGGCCCCCCCAACACACTGTACGAGGGGGGCTACTTTAAGGTGAGGTGTGGTGGGGGTGGGGCGGGACAGGGCGACGCCGGCTCTGGAGCCGGACTGCTAAGATCTTATCGGTGGTGGTGTGTGACTCGCTAGGTTTGGACATTGAGACTGTATTGGGCCTAGAGGTCTTGGGTCAATGTAAATGTCTCTTATTGCACTAGTTTTGGTTTCCAAAGACACCTCTGCTACTTTAATGGGAGTTTGTGGGATTTATAAAGGTGTCTCTCATCTCTTCATAGCTCTCTTTTTTCTATTCTTCCTTTCTCTCGCTCTGTCTTTCTTTTCTCTCTCTCGCTCCCTCTACTTGACCAGCCTCCTTCCCTTGCTGTGTGATCGTTGCGCTTCAGTCGTCTATTTTTAGATATGAACGGATATAAATGGCACCTCAGCAGAGAGAGAACGAACACGATGAGACTGGTCTCCTTTTCCCATGAGGGACTTCTTCACTGAGGCTGGGCTAGTCAGTGTTAGCATCATTAGCACAGTGAAAGAGCTCTGGCCCTGGCCGTTGACTTTGGCCTGTGGGTAAGGTATATTGGGTGTGCTCCAAGTGGTGATTTAGGTCAGCGAAAGCAGTCTTAGAATCCCAGTAAATATTAGTATAACTAAAGACTCCAGGGTTATACTCTGAGGCCTACAGTATCGTCAGGAAGTCACAGGGAACTATTCCTAAAGTACACTTCTAGAACATACCAAAAGCTATGACAGAAGCAAATCGGCGCCCTCCCTAAACGCAAGGGCAGTGTTTCACAGAATGTTCCCATGTTTCATTTTCGTTTCACTCTGAGACAATTTAATACTAAATTGCATTTACCTCGAGAGGGTCTCATAATAGGTCATAGTGTACTGTTTCAACTTGGACATGTCACAAGCTGGATAGTAGCCAGTAGCCATGGAACTAAATCACTCTCCTGCTTTGTAAACAAAAAACCCTTTGCATACTTGTCATTTGGCAGACTATCTCTCCTATGTTATTGTACAATCTTTTATGGCGTTTTACAGAGAACATATCAGTGACTGATAGGACATTGGTCACCATTTTGTATATGTGTGTTTCACTCTTAGGCTCACATCAAGTTCCCTATCGACTACCCTTACTCCCCACCTACTTTCCGTTTTCTCACCAAGATGTGGCATCCCAACATCTATGAGGTAGGACTTCCAAAGTGTAGAAGTACAGTCAGACGCATAATTATGCAAATGTGTAGAAACAAATTAAATATTTCCCAGGGCGTTATTATGTTAAGTTGGCATTTGTATATGTAAGTTTCATGTACATTTCGAAACGGTTCACTTATTTGTAGATCTGAGGCATCACCGTTACTGCTTGCTTTCCTCTACAGAACGGCGATGTGTGCATTTCCATCCTTCACCCCCCTGTCGATGACCCCCAGAGCGGAGAGCTGCCGTCTGAGAGATGGAACCCCACCCAGAATGTCAGGTAACTAAGTTAACCGGTCTCTGTTCGTATGTCTTTGGACATTTTTTGGACATTCTGCAATGACCAAACTCAAATAGAAGCATGACATCAATGTTGAGTGACGTCTTAAAGGAGAATTCCACGCTAGAACAACATTGGGTTCAACAACTAGACACCCACAAAACAATAAAGACAAATGTGGTTTCCTTGACTATAGTATATAGTAAACAAAGCATGTTCGCGAAGTGCGCACTTCCGGGGTTTTGCCGCGTCGAAACGCATTAAGTCCCCGGCAGCAGAATAACGAGGTCTGCAACGAAAAAACCCGTCTACGACGGGGACTCGAGGCGGTTGCACCATGCTAACCCTCGAGCCGGGATTCGAACCACCGACCCCACGGTCATTGGACAACCCGCTCTACCTCCTGAGCCACAGGCGCCCTGTGGCCGTGGTTGCCTTAGAGAGTGTTGCCCTAGACACCCCGTCTCCCTTTCCTCTTTTCAAGTGCATTTGTGTGTTTTAAATTGATCAAAAAGGAAGTAGAGTTTATAGGACCCATGAAGTAGAAATGTTCACAGGAAGTGAGCTCTGATAGGCTAACTGTTCAACATGCAGTGCTACACTATTACACAGACAGTTCATTCATACTCATGTTTTTGAATATACAATTCACGAGCATTCATTTGGGTAATTGTTTAAAATTGCCATGATTAGATAACTAGTGTGTAATTATTCGCATAGCTGCCTTTTAGCATTTAATCACTGGATAGACAGGTTAACGTTGGAGGGTAAAATGAAGTGTAGCCAAAGCAGGGGACATTACTGGAAAGATAATTATTATATGTTCAATATGGTGATAAAGACACTGTCACAGAGGTCAACTGTAGATTTGATTGCTACCACTATAAAAGTTAGTGTTGGGTAACACTTGTATTCTCACTTTAGTGACTTAACTGCCTGTAAGTTTGCAAGGGAGTAGCAAGTCAAGTCAGTTTTACTGTCATTCATCCATATACAAGTATACGGGTGAACCACATGTCGTTCCTCAATGAGGTGCTAACACAGAATATGGCAAAATATGGCTTATAACTTTTGTGTTATCACCTCTGCCCAATTGAGGGAAGACATTTAATCACTGGAAATCGTTTTGCACACATTTTTACTCCACCGTGTGTGTGTGTGTGCGTGCCTGTTTGTGCACGCCTGCGTCTGTGTGTGTGTGTGTGTGCGTGCCTGTTTGTGCACGCCTGCGTCTGTGTGTGTGTGTGTGTGTGTGTGTGTGTGTGTGTGTGCGTGCCTGTTTGTGCACGCCTGCGTCTGTGTGTGTGTGTGTGTGTGTGTGTGTGTGTGTGTGTGTGTGTGTGTGTATGCGTGCGTGCGTAGGACCATCTTGCTGAGCGTGATCTCCCTGCTGAACGAACCCAACACCTTCTCGCCCGCCAACGTCGACGCCTCGGTCATGTTCCGCAAGTGGAGGGACAGCAAGGGCAAGGACAAGGAGTACGCCGAGATCATCAGGTGACTAGCCGCCCACTGAGTGACCGCTATCCCTCATCAATTAATGAATGAATTAATGAATGAATGAATTTTTATTTGCGTGTCGTGCCACCCAATGTGGCCCCATCCCATATGGGATTATACGACAGTTAATAATACATAATACATAATATTTATAATAGTTATAATGTGCACACTCACAGGGGCACATACGCACATGCACTCTTGTTAAACCTGCACATATAAAATACATTACTTCAAATTCATACAAAAACAATACTTCAAATTCATACAAATACAACACTTCAAATTCATACAAATACGATACTTCGAATTCATACAAATACGATACTTCAAATTCATACAAATACGATACTTCGAATTCATACAAATACAATACTTCAAATTCATACAAATTCAATATTTCTATGCACAAATACAATACTTCTATGCACAGTGTAAACACACCTGCGTTCATACACAAACGCCATCGCCATGCCCACACAGACACAACGGAATATAATGGAATGTTCCATACTAACTGAAATGGGAACAATTTAGCACATGAAGACTGTGGCCCGTTACCTAGGTTTCCAATGCTTGCCGCCACCCACCTACCTACCTACCTATCTACCTATCTACCTACCATGTACCCATCTACCTACCTATCTACCTACCATCTACCCATCTACCCACCTATCTACCTACCATCTACCCATCTACCCACCTATCTACCTACCTATCTACCTATCTACCTACCATCTACCCATCTATCTACCTACCATCTATCTACCTATCTACCTACCTATCTACCTACCTATCTACCCATCTACCTACCTACCTACCATCTACCTACCTATCTACCTATCTACCTACCATCTACCCATCTACCCACCTATCTACCCATCTACCCACCTACCTACCTATCTACCTACCTATCTACCAACCTACCTATCTACCTACCACCTACCTACCTACCTACCTACCTACCTACCATCTACCTACCTACCTACCTACCATCTACCTACCTACCTACCTATCTACCTACCATCTACCTACCTACCTACCATCTACCCACCTACCTACCTATCTACCTACCCACCTACCTACCTAATCACCTACCATCTACCCACCTACCAACCAACCAACCTACCCACCTATCTACCTACCCACCTATCTACCTACCCACCTACCCCCCCCCCCCCACAGGAAGCAGGTTCTGTCCACGGCGGCGGAGGCGGAGCGCGACGGCGTGAAGGTCCCCACCACGCTGGCGGAGTACTGCGTCCAGACGCGCGTGCCCTCCCAGGACAGCAGCTCGGACCTGCTGTACGACGACCTCTACGACGACGACATGGAGGAAGAGGAGGAGGAGGAAGAGAGCGACCTGGAGTCCGGCGGGGAGGCGGGGGCCACCAGCGGGGGGGAGGGCGGCACCCGTCACTACGACAACCAGGACGACTCCGGCAACGAGGAGTCCTGATGATGATGATGATGATGATGATGATTGGCTGGGTTGACCCCCCCCCCCCCCCCCTCAAACACCAGCCCGTGACACCTGATCTTTGAGCCACGCCTTTGCAACCGCAACCCCCCACCACGCTCCCCTCTCTCCCGATCTTTGTCTGTCTCGGTAGTCTTGAAGCGCTGGCTAGTGGCGCTGGCTAGCTGTCCGTCTTTCTGCCTGACTGTAATGGAACGGCTGAATCCCTCTCTGTCGATGACTGGCTCTCTCCCTGTCTGTCTGTCTGTCTGACTGACTGTCTCACTGTCTGGTCAGCTGTCTCTCTGGCTGTCTTTGTCTGCCTGTCTGTCTCTCACTGACTGGACGGCTCTCTCATTGGCTAGCTGGCTGGCTGTCTAGCCCTGTCTGTCTGCCTGAGTGTCTGTCTGCCTGTCTGTCTGACTTACCTCTCCTTCCTGGTCTGCCTGGTTCCCTGTCTGTCAGTTTAACCTTTCGTCCACTCTCCATGCAATCAACTTGAACCTACAAACCCAAATTCTGCCCCGAACCCCCCCGACTCCCACCACCCCATCTAGTCACACCCACTCGACCCTTTGCGCTGGTTTTGCCCTCTGAACCTTTGACCCCTGAGCCCTGAGCCCCGCCCCCCTACCAGAGCTGTACACGGGGGCGACGAGAGAGAGAGAGAGCAGGAGGTCACGTCCTCTCACAGACACAGAAGAGCGCTCTCACGTTTCCAACCGCCACGCCTCCCGCCTCCGCCTCCAAACCTCAGGGCCTCCGTAGACTCTCGCCGAGAGAGCAGTCAAACCGAACTCGACACAAACTGCTCCTTGCGTCGACGTTTTCTTATCTTTAGGGGTGTTTTTTTGGGGGGGGGGGGGGGGGGGGGGGATTTAGAGCGTACACAGAGAGTCAACCGAAAAAGTCTCCAACCACCACGCACTCTGCTTCCCCATTTCTCCTTTTTTTTGTTTTTCGGTCTTTCCTTTCCTTTTTGGTCCCCTCCGTCGTCTGTTTTGGCTAGTCTGCTGCCCCCAGGGGGCCCCTGTTCAGTTCTCACTGTGAATGTGACTGGATGTGGATGCAGTTAGCTTCTCGCTAAGGAGAACCTATCATATTGTTTGGTCAAAGTTCTCTTTTATTCTGTGTTTTATCTTTTTTCGTGTGCCTATTTTACTATTTCAGTCACGTCACTAGGTCGCCTTAGATTTGACCCCTAATTCCATACGGCAACAAAGGTTCAGTAATAACCGTGTATTGAATATTATACCACTGTTGGTATCGTGTTAACACGCATTCGCCTCGCTAATTGGGAGTTGCCCCGAGGCTATCGACTAACCATTTAGAACTGTTTTCCTGTATCGCACCCCTCCACTTCTTTATTCGCTTGAGCATAACCCCCCTATTTAAGTATTTCATTTGATCAGAAGTAGCGTATGGTATTCAGTTCCACTTATATGATAGTGACGTTCATTCATTGACGCGTGTGTTTGCTCTTACGTCTGAAATTCTCTACGACAGATGGCTTCTGCTTTTAGGAGTTGGTTCAAACTCCAGTCACATGCTAGACTTTCCCCGGTCTAGCCTAGGCCTACTGTAGGCCTATAGTATATACGCTTTGAGCATATTATAGAGCTGTTGATGGTTTGCATAGGCCCTGACAGCAACCTGTGAAACATGACACCGGTAAGTTTGTTTTTGGTATAGAAATACTGACCAGCATAAATGGTAATGCTTTAAGATGACAAAGCCAACCACAGTTCTAAGTTCTGCAGTTTTCACGTGTGCGTGATTGTGTGTGTGTGTGTGTGTGTGCGCGTGCATGTCACAGTCAACGGAACCCAAGACTGACACATGGAGATCACAGCCTGAATTGGATATCACGCCAAGGAAATGCAGTTCCGCGACAACCATCGGTCTGAAACACCGGAGCAAACTGATGTCGGGAGTCGTCGGGATGTGAACACTTGTCTGTTTTATGAACCAGGCTATAAGGAGGGACTTGACCGCTCCTTCCTACAGGGAAGAAGCCAAAGTGGAGGGAACTCCTCTCACCGAGCGCTCGTTCAGACTGGATTCGGTTGGAATTGTGAAACAAACAAACAAAAAAAGAGCGCAACCGTCATACAGGAGGGACATGATGTGACGTGACTCCTGGAGGAGTGACTAAAGGAGGAGTGGGTCCCATCACTCAAGTGGCTTCCCTCCGTTCCTCCCATCATTAGAATCCAATAGAAGTAGAATAGAGCTTTTAAAGTAGGGTGTGAAAACCAACAGTCCTCCAGCAACCGTTTTTTTTTTTGCCATTTCATGGTTCCCCAAGCCGGGATTCCAACCAGCAACCAATCAGCTATCGGCTAACCTCTGTGGTACCTCCCCCCCACTAACGTGAAATCACTTGACAGGTGAAGTGGGGATTTACCATGTAGGCCTAGAGTTTACACTTATCATGCGTTTTCACAGAAGTGCAGATGAGGGAGGGGAGATATGAGTACAGGAAGCCACATTGGATTATGGGGACGCACCCACACGGATGGCGTCTCTCTGTGCATGGACAATGAACAAGGAGTTGGAACCAAGAATGCTATATTAGGGTTGGACCAGCTCCTTTCAAATCAGAAATGATGCATCGGAAGGAACCGTTCTAAGCTGTTGGACATTTCAACACACACCGGCTGTGTTGTACAGCGGAGCGGGGAAGGCTTGAGTGCTTTTGTTCATTTAACGTGTGTGTGTGTGCGCGTGTGTGTGTGTGTGTGCGCGTGTGTGTGTGTGAGCGTGTGTGTGTTAAGTGTGACTTTGAAGTGTGTTCCAATATTCTGAGGCGCTGTTCCCCTCCATGGCTGAAAACGGTCTCACATTTGGCCTAAATAGGCTTCCGTACTCGTGTCCACAGCCATTGATGTAAATGCTGCAGTCGCTGTCGGTTTGTACTTTTCTTTCATTTCTCTTCCTTTCGTGTTGTAAGGATGCAAATATCACATATAAAATTTCTATGGTAAAAAAAAAAAAAAGTGTTGAAATGGGTAATTTGTCTT
This sequence comes from Borostomias antarcticus, assembly GCF_949987555.1. Lineage (NCBI taxonomy): Eukaryota > Metazoa > Chordata > Actinopteri > Stomiiformes > Stomiidae > Borostomias > Borostomias antarcticus. The sequence continues at coordinate 1,763,576 of NC_140244.1, forward strand.
AAATGTTCACTTTAAGCAACCAGAGGCTGAACAGGTCAATTATCAGATCAAGTATCTATAAAAAAAAAAACACACCACACTTAAAAGTTAAGTTTCGCTGTGAAACGTGGCCAGGGTGGGATTTGGGATCAAATCCCAAGTTCATTTTCTTGGATGTCAATTTTAACATTGGTGGGAACTATAAAATCAGAATCAATAACAAGCATCTGAACTCAGAAGTTGTTGGGTATTTTCTATATCCAGTGGATGTGATATTTCTTCTGATCTGATCAAGTAGCAACAACTTTCTTTGTTAGTGGTTTTATTGCACTGTGTGTACAGCATGAGCCACTGAATCTAGGCTAGGCTATGTAGACAGGACTCCAAAGATTCAAGGTCCAACATCCTCCTTAAGACATAACATGAGATAAGACCCCCCCCCCCCCCCCCGGAGAAGAAAGTTGTCATCCTCTCTGCACCAACACCAGCCACAAATACAACCTGAAATGGTGCTCAGAGAGCACAGACCTCTGTCCCTGAATGCATTCCGGTGCTCTGTGCATGCCAAAATTGAATGGGTTCTAAATTGGGCCATGCTACACCCCTCCACCGAGTTTTATGAAAATTGGTCAGGTAGTTTTTGAGTAATCCTGGTAAAAAAAAAGAAAGAATGGAGGTGAATGGGCGGCCGTGTTTGGGCGGCCTGTGGACGCGACCCGTGCTTCGGATCTGCTCCAAAATTGAATGGGTTCTACGTTGGACCACGCTTCACCCTTCTACTCGTGAAAGTAGTTTTTACGTAATCCTGCTAACAAACATACGCACACGCCACCAAAAACATTACCTCTCACCCTGTGCTGTGTCTGGGGCGGAGGTAAACATATGAGACCATTAGGCCAGACGATAACTAGCTTGGGACTTACATTTTCTGGACATTGCTTACATCTGGGTCCATTTAGGAGAATTCATAGTGAGTTCCAGAACTCAAACTATACCCGTCAAAGTACAGTCGTTCCACACTAGCGATGCACTGAGTTTGGCCGTCCCATTAATGTTTACTACCAGAGCGCAAAACTATTCCCAGAAGATGGGAGGAGCTGATAGTTTTAATTTAGAAGTATTAATGAAGATCTGTTATCAAAATCACTCATCTGATTTCCCAAGCATGAAATAAATAGGTTGAACAGTGCTCTCTAGAACTGAACCTTCAACCTCCTTTGCATCGAGGTACTTTGTCTCCCCCTTCTGGCAGCATCAAGTTGTTACAGGATCAATTGCCTCTCATTACATTATACATTAGTCATTTAGCAGACTCTTTTATCCAACGCGATATACTACTACTCGCCTGAACTCACATCTCCTTTCAAATGCCGAGTTCAACATGGCTGAAAAACATTTGGCAACAGAAAAGACAAAATAACTACTACTTCATATCGATTTACTTGTTTAATCCTATGATTCTTTTCCCTAAACATTTTTTGGGGTGAAAGATGTGGCGCACTGTTTTCATCATTGATGACAAGTCAATAACTGGACCAATAATATCTCTCAACTCATGGCTTTAAGTGAGGGGGTGTGATATGAGTGATATTAAAGGCTTTACTTCTGCAAAGTCTTCTTTCCTTCCTCAGACATAGGACATGTTTATCAACAAGACTCGCACATCATTGATTATTGATCATTGATTACCATCGAACGGAGATCTAAACACATAAAGAGCCCGTTTCCATTCATTGTCATCTCACCGCCTTATCACCAACTCAATGCAGGGTCTTTGCTCAGCGTTCTACTATTTCTCCTCCAATGTGGCCTCTAGGTGGCGCTGTGCTGCCCTGAGAGTTCCCTGCAGGTCTTTATACTGAACTAGACTACAGGCCTCCTCCAGTTTAGCCCAACGATAGTCCTGGTGTTCCTCTGACAACGTGACGGCCATTTTGGGGTCCCTTAGCTCCGCCAGCCAGTAGAGCACCTCCTTGGGTTTTCCTCGAACCTCGTACTTCAGCTCCTGCAGGAAGCAGTCGACCACTCTCAGATGCTCCGCCCCCAAGCCCGCCTCCTCCCTGGTTTCTCGCAGGGCGGTGGTGAGGTCATCTTCCCCAGGGTCCACATGGCCTGGAGAGCAGAGTTGAATGAGGATACAAAATGGAGTAAGACCAGTGCACCTAGCCGCTCTCCTCCTTCTTCAAATGGACACAAGACCATTCAAGTGCAGCAGGAAATCTCAATACAAGAGATATTAAGCCTAATAATAATAATAATAATAATAATAATAATACACTTTATTTAGAGAGCACCTTTCGTGGCATAAAATGCCGTTCAAAGTGCTTTACAAAGGAGACATTAAAAGCAGAAACATAAATAACAATTGAGAAATAGTAAAAGAAAACTTTCATTAAAAAGCAAAACATAAATGTCAAGATATCATTTAATATAGACATAATAAAAATAGAAGACCATAAAAGAAGATCCAATAGAATTGTGTAATAGAATACAATAAAATTATTTTTAAAAAGTGAGAAAAAAAGAAATCAATTAAAAGCAAGGTCATAAAAGTACGTTTTGAGCTGCCTCTTAAAACTGTCAACTGAGGTTGCTTGTCTAATGTGAGGGGGGTAGGTTGTTCCAGATCCTGGGTGCTTATCTACTGAAGGCAGCATCACCGGGCCTCCTGCCGTTTGAGGAGGCCCCCTCGGCCTCGGACATTTCACAAAGCAGGATATTCATTGGTCAGCTTCCACCACTGGCTGACAAAACCGTTTCAATTTCATCAAGCCTGCTGCTAAGTCAGTCTTCTGACTGTGTCATAGACCCTGTTTACACCTTGCATTAAAATGTGTTTTTAGTGATCAGATTGCAATCTGATTGCGCTAAACCACATGAAAGTACAGGTGTAAATGCGCCCAAAACGTTTTGAGGACGGATTGCGATCCGATCGGCCAAACCACCTCCGGAGGTGGTCAGGGAGGCATTTAGACCACATTTAATAAGAGTGTAAATAGGAATGCGTTTTTAATCCACATATTAACAACGCGGGTGGAAATACGTAGCCGTTGGAAAGCGCCGGTTACAGACCAGCAAGGAGCAGGCTTCCATGGCAGCTAGCAAGAAAGCATTAAAATGGATCCTGGTCAATGTTGGAGTCCAGACGAGACAAAGCGTCTACTCTCAATTTGGTCGGACGAAAATATTCAAGCACAAACAGGATGTGACGTTCGATTGCCAGCTGGACAGAGCCGATCGGATCTCAAACGGATCGGGTTGAAGATACTCGAAACCCATCTTAATGCCAGGTGTAAATGTAATCAGGTTAAATCATTATCTAGATACAATCTGGATACGAGACACATTTTAATGCAAGGTGTAAACGGGGTCATAAGGTCACATAGGGGCTGCGTTCCGAATCGCCTACTACCCTACTATATAGTATGCCAAAACAGAATGTAGTATGTCCCAATACATAGTATGCCACATGCAGTATGGCAAAAATACCAGGATGTCCTACTACATCCGGTGGTATTTTGCAGTATGCAAGCCAGCAGGCTTTTCTGGCTATTCTGACCCACAATCCTGTGCGCAGCGGAAATGTGCGTCACATGTGCGAGTCATGACAGCTGTAGACGAATGTCGGGTTATGGACAGCGACGGATGTGGGCTAATTTCAAGGCGCAATGTTATGACAAGGTAGTATGTCCCAATTGAATGCCTACTGCTTGCAAAGTACGTACTTTCTAAGGGCAGCTGTAGTAGGTACTGGTAGTAAGAAGTAGAAGTATGCGATTCGGAACGCAGCCAGGAACACTGTACCTTTGGGCGGGGTCCAGTGGTGCTCCCCATAGGAGGTCTGGAGGAGGAGGTACTCGATGTCGTCAGAGGGACGCGCCGACTGCACTAGGCGACGGAACACAATGAAGCCACAGGCACGGAGGGCCATACCTCCTATTCAAGACAGGGAGGTGGGGAACATAATAGTTGAAACACACACATAGCTAACTGTCATTATTAAACATAGTATTAAACTTTATCATGTAAGATTCAAGATTAAGAGTTTATCGATCAAGATTATATGGCTGAAAAGCCAGGGTAGCTAACGAACTCTTATACACTTAAGTGGATCACTTGTCATGTGCAATTTGTCAGGTAGCAAAAGGAGAGCTAAATGTTTGTGTCCACAATGTTTCAAAGGTATTTATATGTTACATGCACGGTACTTACTTTAAAACAACTCGATTTAGATTAGAATAATGAAGGGTTTGATAATTGTGGACACTCCTGCTCAATGTCTTCTACATAACGAAATCAGCCGTCGGAGAAAATCGAGAGGAGGGACGCGGATAAATGAGTCCGGTTCTCCTCTTCAGCGATAATAAATTGGTTCCGAATTTTGAACTGAAGCCTGAGTCCAATTTAATCACGTTATAATTGCGTTGATATATTAGGAAGTTATTTAATATGTTTCTAAAATATTAACATTTAGCTGCAACGTATCCCTATTGAAATGTATCCAATTTACTTCTTTTTTTAAAATAGGCGTGTAGCTTCAAAAGAGACAGCTGTTAATGCAGATTAAAACAAAGCTCAGAAAACACGGACCCGGACGAATCACAGAGTCTGATAGGGGCCAGATCAAGTCATATCATGACCAGTCAGAACTGGCCCAGAATATCACCCTATTTCAATAAGAACCGGCTGTCAAAACCAATAATTGAGATAACACGGTGATGCCGTCTAAATAATCCGGTAAAGGCTAGTTCCCATAAACACACACCATTTCGGTTCAGTTAAGGTTAGGGTTAAGTTTAGGGTTGGTTAGGGTTAGGTTTGGGGTTGGGTTAAGGTCATAGGGCCAGGTTCAGGGTTGGGGTTAAGGTTTGACCGCTCATCCCCACTGAACGACACTGAAAGGCATCATCACAACATCAACATGACGTCATTTGTCTTGCTGGGATGACTTAACTCTGCCAGAGCAAATTGGAGTGTGACTGTGAGACAGAGATAAGCAGTGTACCCACGCCAGACAGCGAGTAGATGTGTTGATAGGGATAACTGAAGGGGCCCTGAGAACAGAGATAATGCCTCCTCCAACAGTAAACAGGCGACATCAGACAGGACTGCTCATAAGCTCTTCAGCAGGAGAAGGGGACACACATTTGCACTGGTAAAAACTATTATTCAATGCCATTTTATGAATTTGAAGAGAGAGAGAGAGAGAGAGAGAGAGAGAGAGAAGTAGTGGTATGGTTTTGCCCACTGTTAAGCCAGGGGTTTTTGGACATGTGGCATGGCTTCTGCTAGCATGCTTACTCAGATTTAACTGATTCACTATTCCGCTCTGCAATACATTAAATTACATTTCTCATTTGTTTCAGGCTAGCTAGTGATCATTGCTAGATTATGCTTATTTGTCACTGTGTTAATGTGCGTGTACAGTAAGAATGACAGGAATCACATTTGGAATGCAGTTTGTAATGTCTTTCATACCATTCTTGACCTTGGGGGAAATTTGATGATCTCATTGCAATGAAGTTTTTATCATTTGAACTGTAAGGCAAGCTGACATTTAAAAAGAAAAACAATACTAATATTTTCAATTCTATTAAATTAAATAGTGTTTGGACCATTCTACACTGTCCATGGAGAAGACTGAGGCCTCAGCAGGTCCACATTTCGTGGGGAGAAAGGATGACCTGATGAAGACCAAACGCTTATTCCTGACTTTGGAGGACAGGGACATCTTGTTGATATTTCACAAAGAAGAATTTTATGCCCTGGATTACCACTGTTACCGTGAGTCTCAAGTAGGGCTGGGTTTAAAAAATCGATTCATAGATCAAATGATTCAGAATCGATTCATGAATCCCAAAATCGATGTTTTATTAATGAATGAATGAATAAATGAAGGAATGAATAGTTCATTCATTCATTCAATGATTCATTCATTCATTCATTTTTGGAAATCAGTATCGATACCCAGCCCTATGTGTTGCATAACTTGGCAGTCATGTAATTAAAAATTACATGTTTTAGTAACACTAACCGAATCGATATTGAATCGAATCGAATCGAATTAAATCGTGATAATCAATTCTGAACCTTGTGAATCGGAATCGAATCGATTCTTGAAATTCGACTCGATACCCAGCCCTAGTCTCAAGACCCATTTTTCTTAGTCTGTACATGTTATTGTCTTCCCAGGGTACTTACCCTGCACGGTCTGTACATCAGGAGGGTGGGTTTGGGTGAATTTCTATTGAAGGGTTAGCTAAGGCCAAAGACAATGAAAACAACAACAACCCCTCAAAAAACACCTCCATTGTTTAAAAACCTGTGAAGAGACCTCACTTATGATAGGAAATGAAAATGACTCATAGAGCTTCAAGTGAAATATCCTTCATCACACTGTTGATGGGATGGGTGAGCTAACCCTGAGGGAATGTTAAGCTTCATTTACATTGAATTAGTGAGCGGCAATATCTTAGAAACCTTTTTCAGTTGTTAACAGCTCATAGAAACAAACTGAATATATTCACAGACTTCACTAAAATGTATAGTATAGTCTTTGTTGTAAATTAGTATATCTGCATCTCTATTGATTAACTTAGGACATTGCCCACATAGCATCACCACAAGTGTGTCCATTCAGCAAACTGTCATTGTACTGTATCATAAACAATGTGCTTGTTCTGCAATATCCTGATCCTATCCCTACTTGTTAACAGATGCTGCGGGACCATTGGGAAATGGAGATATAGAGGTGTGTGATGCTAAGTAAGCTTGATGTGAAATAAGCCATCGTTCAGTGATTGTATGAGAAAGGTGATACTATTTGACACCGACGCCAAGATGATGATGTGTTACCAGATTAAATCAAAATGCATGTTTTTGAGGCCTTTTCAGAATCAGAACAACAGTGCTGTTGTCGCTGTACTGGGAACTTTGGCATAGCCCTTTTTGCTCTGAAAATGTAATTTAATGTAATTTATTGCTCTATAAATGTTCTTAGCCTTTGGACAAAACATAGCTTGCTCGATCGTCTCGTTTAGAGGGGTCAGGGAAGAATTTATACAGCTCACTTCTCTGGCCCCTGGGTGAAACTGTTTTTTTTGCTTCCTGCTCTTTTTTGCTCTGGAATATGTAGAGAGTGGGTCGTCTGCCCACCTCCCTTGTTCTCTGTAAAGCGCATTGTGTTGCCTCTGTGTGTGAAATGCGCTATACAAATAAAGCTTTGATTGATTGATTGATTGGGATTTTGCACATAATAGTTCAGACTATTGTAGCATGACACTATAAAGTATTTTATGATGTGATGACAACTTTACAGCTACAAAATTAATCTGTATGAAATCTAGGCTGTCAGATAAACGGTTCATCCCCCTCATGTCCCTTCCCTCACAGGAGCTGGGAGGCAGACTGTGCATCGTGTGTCCAAAGCACAAATACAAGATCTGTCTGAAGGACGGCGACTCCATATACAAGGTGATCATTCCTTCTGCGGACGGTCCTACCCCCAAGTACGTCTCCAAGGGCGTGAAACAGAGAGTCCACACAGTCACCGAGACCGACGGGGACATCTACGTCACGCTGTCCCAGGTGCCGGGAGAAATCGATTCAGACCACTTCCAGGGGCCGCAGGGCAAAGCGGAGAGGGAGAAAATAGCGGCCAAGGAAGCAGCTGATAAAGCTGAAAGACAGAAAAAAAATGGACGATAAAAGGAAAAAATAGACTTGGTGGGGTGAGTCTCACTAGTCTTCAGTGGCTGCCTCTCCTCTCCTAGGCCATATTCATCAGCACTTTTTTATTTATTTTTTTGAGAATGTAATGCTATACCTAGGTGGAAGAAATGTGGTGATTGCTGCATTTGGGAAATGTTAATTTTGGAGAATGTGTCACCTCTGCTGGTGTCTTCATGGCTTCCATCTATTAAATCAAAAGCTAAGGTGAATGAAATAGGACAGATTTCCAGGAAGCGTGCTCTCTCCGGCACACATGCCTTCATAACCCAGTACATGTGAGGGAAGGAGAGGAGATAGAATGAGGAAGCTATATGGTTATTGAACTGCATTTATTGACATTATTGAATAGGGGAGCCGTTATTGAGACACGATATACATGTTTAATTCAGGAGCAGGGTGTTGAGCCAATCAAATCTCTGACTCGTATTATGAAGAAGTCTTTAAATAACCAATCCGAGGCCTCCTTACAGGTCATGTGAGAGGTTGAGGGGGACATTTATTTCAGCAGTCTACTCCCAGACCACATAGGCTCTGGTTCTGAAATAAAGCTTTCAAATGAACAATACGTTTGTGTTTTGTTCTCCTGCCCAAAATACTACTGAAAATGTGGCTGACCTGAGGCTTTCCACCATGCCTCCTATCAACATTTATCACTTCTTCTTCTTCTTCTTCTTCTTCTTCGTATGGGTTTGGTGTAGTTCTGACTGACTCAATATTATGAAATAATAAGAGCCGCTGGGCATTTACTGAGACACAAAGTAGAACTATAGTTTTTTTGTGTGCAAAGCAAGTATTGGCAATGAAAAATGAATTGTGGCGAGCAGGGAAGCAGGGAAGCTCTAACCTGTGGATCTGGGAAGTAGAAGGGCCCATGAGTGGACTATATCTGCAGTACTACTGAAACAAAAAGTGTAGTTTTTTTCTGTACAAAGCAATTGGCAATGGAGAAAATGAACTGTTAATTAAAGTTAATTAACAGTTAATTAGCACGCCTAGTGGTGGTCTCTCACATCTGATAGGACTGACGAACGAACGGAAGAACGCCGTTAGGAGTGGAAAAAATGTGAGCTCGCGAGATCAGGATGGTCTCACAAGGCTAGACGACAAAGTATTAGTGGTCAAAATGTACTTTTTTTTTTCCATTCCTTTGATTATGACGACGTGAGGGCAAACCCATTGGCTGCGGGAGTGCACTCAACAGTTCGCTGTTGGTGAGGCTGAGATTGGGAGCGGCGATATCGATCTTAAAAAGCTCCTCCTTTATCCACTCCATGGCACCCCTCACGGTGGGTTAGAGTTGGTGACCTATCGCTGCGACTCCGGGAGCATAGCCTACCTGCACTTCCCGGTCCTGGCACGCACTCCCCGGCTCGCACCCGCGGCCCCCCAGGCTGAGATTTAGAGAGGCGATATCGGTCTTCTCCCCCTTTATCCAAACCATGGCATCCCTCACGGCGGCACTAGGGTTGGGGGCCCATCGTTGCTCCTCCTGGAGCATAGGTTACCTGCACCTCCCGGTGATGGTAGGACTCCTACTGGCCACGCGCTCCCCCAGATAGCAAGCGGATCTGGGCCATATATGGGCCGGAACTAAGCCACAAGGGCCAGATCTGGCCTGTATATGGCCCTGATCCGCTTGCTATCTGGGCCGTGGCTCGCACCCACGGCGCCAGAGGTGCGCGGCACGCGTCCTCTTTGCGAGCTCAATTTTCGTTTACTGAGAAGACATCCACAGTTCAGTCACATAATCTTTATGAAACCTTTTCATTCGTACGTACGCCAACAACTAAGTACAATGGGCAGATAGCATAGCCTAGCCTACCTGAGATTGGTTGGGGGGATTCTCCCCAGTCAAGACGGACCATTCATCTTTGACCTCATCAAGCACCTCTAGGACGACCTGCTAACCACCCGGGCTAAGAGACGGTTAGCGGTTATCTGATGTAGCCTAGAACATGATAATCGGTAGGTCCACTAAAGAAGCCATGCTTACCTCTCGGACAGCCTTTTAAGCAGGTTGCTGAAAAACCAACACAGATTCTGCATCTATGAAAAACAGCACAGAACCGAACTCCAATAGGGTTTGCAAACTCCGTTACTACGTCATAGGCCTATGACGTTGACGCCGTCATGGAGTTTGCCAAACTAATTGCAGATGTTCAGCATTTATTTTCACACAGCTCAGGCCAAGTCATATAGAAGAATACTCATTACATTTCAACGGTATGCATAAAATGACAAAATTTCCTTTGTCCCCCGAATAGACACATGTAATTTATCACTACAAAAGAGCTTAAATTTGGCCCATGGGTATGGAGGTTGATGGTGGTGTTCCATGTGGAATAAGTCAGTGGGTCAAGAATATTTCTGGGGCACCCGTGCGCAAATTATTCCCTTATCTTCCTCGACCGGCAGTGACCCAGCACAGAGATAGCGCTTCAGGCTTTGTGTGACGCATTGGATTGCATCAAGACATGCACACTCAAGGCCAACGTTACGTGAATAAGAAAGCTGATCAAAGTTAAAATGATTAAATATGGTAATGAGGGAGGACCTGATGAATTAAAACTGCAGGCGTGTGACAAAAAAATATGTTTTATGCAGATGGTTATTGCATCATCAGGGAAAAAAGTGTTTTAAGACAGTTTGTGAAATTCGAGTAGCTTTCATCGTCAGCTCTTGGCCTGCCTAGGCACACTATGGGCTTAAATAGGCTCCTTTTCTGTCTACAGTTACACTTTGGTATTCCTTCCTGTTTTGTTTTCTGTTTTTCTCTCAGTGCTATGGCCTAACTATTTTAATTGAAGGGTTTGCGTTCAAGGGCATATACATTGAAATGGACTCCTTATGCCTAGCGTAAATAGACTCGCCACAAGATTAAGTTAACACAATACACACTCAATCTCGTTTTGAAGGCATTATTGTATTTGTTCTTCCCTTGTGATCGATGCCTGTGTGTCGGCTCCCACAGCAAGTTTGCTGGCCGAAAGCTCCAGGCTCCTCTTGCACTGACCAGCCAGCCTCAAATGTCTATTTTCTCACTCACCCTTGGTGACCCCGGTACAGATGGTTATAGTTAAAGGTGGGATAGGTCGTTTTCTTTTGGCTTTATTTGGTAAAATTGGCATAATATCCTTTCAGCTATCAGTAACAGAAGTGCTCTGAGAATAAACTTGGATCTCCATGTTTACCGCTGCCTCTGTATTTTGGATTCAAAGAATGCACCCCGCGCCCGAATGTATTGACCAATCAGGGTCTCTATCTCGCCACACCTACCAGTCATGTTTGGAGGGAGGGACTACATCATGATTGACAGGAGGGAGGGGCGGGTTCTTTTGAAAAAGATGACCAATCGGAGGCCTTGTTGACGTCAAACTACCTACCCCACCTTTAACATGCTCGTTCTTGTTGACGTTCAGTCCTGCACCCAGCATTGTGGTGTAGCACCCGTCAAGGGACTTCTGCAGGGTGGGCTTCAGGGACCAGCATCCTTCAGGGTCCAGAATTTACATAGGAGAATGGCCTACTGTCGCGTAGAAGCAGAGCTTGATTTGTCGGGGGAGGTTGGAGTTCCACACACATGCCGTTCAGAGCCTTCCATGCCAGCGCCTTCCTCACCTTAAGGTCTCGCTTGGACAATTTGACCCATGAGTCCATGATCTGAAGTGATTGGCTTCCTTCAGAGCAATGCCTCCTGTTGTTGTTAGAGGCGGATGGTCCGGGAGGATGTTGTTGTAGGTGATAACTTCGGTGTTCTTGGCATTTAGCCGAAAGGCCAACCTTGGCACACTCTGTCTCCGCTCTGCCTAGGAGCTCCTGTGCTTGCTCTATGCGGTCGGAGAGCAGCCTGATGTCGTCTGCGAAGTCCAGGTCCGTTAGGACTACAGCAGGGTGTCATCTCGACCTCCTAGGTGTTATAGTGAGGCCAAGTTCTTCCTTCCTGAGCGCAGAGTCCAGGACTATGATGAAGAGGAAGGGGGCGAGGGTGTCCCCTTGCAACACCCCAGGCAGGATGTCAAACTCCTCGCTGTTAGTGTCTGGGGTCACTACCTTGGCTTGCACAGCATGATCAGATCTACACACGCAAAATTAATGAGTAGGCTAATGATCTTGTGGTATTGGCAATCAAGTCACGGGTTTGCAAAAATGCTAACACGTCAATTCAACTCACGTATTTCTTAGAACTGCTGCATGGTGCGACACTTCGTTTATTTTATTGTACTATCAATCAATCAATCAATCAATCAATCAATCAATCAATCAAAGCTTTATTTGTATAGCGCATTTCATACCCAGAGGCAACACAATGCGCTTTACAGAGAACAAGGGAGGTGGGCATACGACCTACCCCTACATATTCCAGAGGGAAGTAAAAAAACAGTAATCACCCGGGGGCCAGATAAGTGAGCTGTAAAAATTCTTCCCTGACCTCTCTCAACGAGACGATCGAGTAAGCTCCTGGAGTATGTTTGTCTACTGGCTAAGAACATTTATAAAGCAATACATTAAATTAAATTACATTTCAGAGTAAGAGAGGCTAAAAAAGCATCATAGGAGAGACATGGCGAATACTGGTGTGTGTTTGCTATGGCCCAGGCCTAAAGCCGGAAGTGGGCTGGTGTATGTCTGTGTGTACGTGTGTGTGTGTTAACTAAGTGCTACAACATCCACAGCAGACAATTACTATGTAATTGTATTGATATACATTTTGTTGCTGACTTGCCAATTTGTTTGTTTTGATGAATCTGAATGGATTGTGTCTTGTAAGCCCATGTGGGCTGGGCGCCATATGGCGTATGACACAGAAATAAAACTTTATCTATCTTATCTCATTATCACATAATCCATTTTTGATAAGCTTGTTGGGATTAGGCAAGGCTATGTGTGTTAACTGCCTCTCAATAATGCATCTGACCATGTTAGGAAACAAACACCCCAGTTGGAGTTGAAACTAGAAGGGCACTCGGAGTTGACGAGCGCAGACCTCCGCCCATGATGCATGTCGTCAGCATGTGCAGGGGGACATTAGGTTACCGACACTTATGGCTGGTTTCCACTGCAGTTTACCACCTCAACTTGACTTGACTCGAGTTCAGACGCCACGCCCCCTGCGTCAAATGTCAATGGGAGCTCCAGAATTCATCAAAAGGAAAATTACAGTTTTTGCAACGTATATTGAATGAGCGAAACAGTGAAAAACGAGTATACAAATGGCATCATTTGATATCATAACATTTACCATGGTAACAAGTCGTTAGATTTCTCTATTTAACTGTAGCATTAACTGTAACTAGCATACAGCCTGGGCAGCATCCATGTTTAATTGTGTAGGTTATAAAACCATTCCACATGAATAGATGTCAATTTGAAGATTTATTGTGACAATAAGTGACAGAAATAATCTGTCTGTAAATGTGTCGTTATATAGCCTAACTGCAGCTTTCACTCAATGTAACATCTCCTCTGCTATGCTGTTGGACTGCTGTCCAAGTTTATTCTCCTGAGACAATCACACAACCTCACATTCTGTTGGTCGGTGGCTGTTGGTGGCTCTGCTTGTTAAATGAAACAAGTTGTAAAAAGATTTGGGGGGCAAATGAAATAACGTATCAAACATTTATTTGTTTGAATGTTTGTGTTCATGTGGCTTAACAACAGTCCAGTTCAAATTCAGTGTTGGCGGTGCCAAATAAATTATTAAATAAACAAGCAAATGTCAATCCTCAACATCATATCAATAATAATCATTTCTTGACCCCATTTGAATTGTGCCATGACCATACATATATGATGTTTGTCAAATTAAGACATGATTTTGTAAGTGAAGAAAGTCGCAGTTCGGTGTAATACTGTAAAGTAGTTATTCCAGAATGAGTTTAAAATTATTAAAAGAGGTGAAAATCAGTATTAGTCTGGCCATGTTGAGAGCTGCAGGAATGTGAAAGGAGAGTTAGTTCTGTAAGAGCTGGCATGCGAGATCGGCTTTACAATGTCATGGTGAGTGTTAAACGAGTGTAATGTCAGCTAGCTAATATTAGCTAATTGTGAGTTAACCCAGATGAGTAAAATTAATGTTTTAAATTGACATCATATGTGATGGTCACGGCACAGTTCAATCAGGATCAAGATTTTTTTTTTTTTCACACCGTTGAATACCGCTCATATTTTTTCTGATTCAAGGTCCCATGGTGGATTTCTCTCCCTGCTTCCGCTTATAGGCACTCTATTGCAAAGTAGGCTACCGTTCTCGACAACACACCTGCAGAAAATGTGCAACAGCGACCTCTGGGGTAGGCCTACACATTACAGTGATCACCATTTTCGGTGTAGCCAAAGTGAAAAATCATTTGTGGATCCTTGTTGTGATTCAGGTCCGCCAAAATTGAATGGGTTCCTCCTTGGCTCATGCTACACCGCTTCAAGTTTCATGAAAATCGGTCTGGTAGTTTTTGCCATAACTGACAGACAAACAGACAAATAAACAAACACGCCACCGAAAACATAACCTCCTGGCTCGGACCTCGTTCTGGGCGGAGGTAATAAGTATTATCCTCTCCAACGGTCGACAGAGCAACGTTAATGAATGGAAACAACATTGTACAGTGTGTAGGCTGCTGCTGTAGCCTGAGTGTGTGGATATAGGCTAATAAGCTGTATCCCCAGTCTGCTGCTGAGTCAGGCGCATCCTCTCTCTGGTCTCTCTCTGGTCTCTCTGACACGGTCTGTTGCTCCTTCTCAGCTCCTCTCTCTCCCTCTGCATTTCCTCTCCACTTTCTCCTGCCCATAGACCAGGCTTCATACGGTGACGTCATTTCGTATCGGATCAAGTGGAGACACGACCTGTAATATTCGAGTTGCTCTCAGTGTTTTCTTCGCCTTCGCTTGTGTTTTTTCCACCGAGTGACAACTTGTTTCTACGGCGCACCGGCGGCTGCCCATGTCAGCCGAATCCCGGCGGTGTTTATGTCCCAGCTTGTCCACCAACCCTCGGACATCACCGCGAACTACATGGGGACCGCTTAAATGAATGAACCGCGAGAAAGAAATAGGCGACACGACCCAGCAAACACGCAACGTCAGGGAGACGTTCAGATCATGTCTCAATAACGTCCGTCGGTCCTGAACCCCGTGTGTTCGTCTGCTGGACCCCTCAATATTCACACGTCTGGCTTGGACCCCTCTAAGACGTCTGTGGACGTGCAGAACAGGTTCAATATCTGAACGTCTAAAAAAAACATTCATTCTGGCTCCTAATTGGATGTCTTTGGACGTCCGAAAAAGACAAAAAAAAGACGTATAAAAGACGTCTTTTAGACGTGTCTTTGCTCAGTGGGGAGATTGTGTGACCGAGCCACCGATGTGCGGGACCGACGGACCCGGATCCGCGACTCTGCGGAAAAGCCTCCCTCTCTGCAGCCTCATGTGAACACGCACCGTGGAGGACCGTGCTGAAGACGCGTTGACCAGAGGACCGAGGGGAACATGTAAGTTGCTACCTGCACTTTATTAAATGAAGTAGCCTCGCCTTTAGCTGGGATCCCCCGTTTTGATTTCGCTTGTAGGCTGAATGTTTCACAATAGGCTGATAATGACGATATGGCCTTAAGAATACATTATATTGCTATCAGGCTGATAATTAATGGACTAATGATGATAGAATATAGTGTTGCTATAAAATAAGACAACCCTATGCTTTTAGGCAGGTAGGTTATTTAGTGTCAGTGTCATTTGCTCAATGACACAACTGTGATGCATGGTCTTCGTGATAGACATGAGCAATACGGGGAAGATGGACTTAATTCCTTCATTTGCTGCAATATTCACTGCAGCTCGGAACGCTCTCACTTTTCCCCAAAGCATTTAAAAGGTGCTACAGATAACATTGAATGTAGACGAATCACAGACTACATACAAAAACAAACAAACAAACAGCTTTCCAAGAGCTTTTAGACAGGTGCGGAATGAAAGTATTTTTGCATCCAAAAACAATGTTGTGTTTATCTCTGTCTGAGATGTAGGCTATTAATGTTTGGTTCCCACCTCAAGGCTTGTGAGCCAATAACGTTGGTACCATGCGGGTAAATAAATAAATAAATTATACATACACATATATATATATATATATATATATATATAATTTTTATTTTTTATTTTTATTTTTTAAATATATAATTACCTCCACCCCAGCGACAGCGTAGGGTGAGAAGTAATGTTTTTGGTGGCACGCGTGTGTGTGTGTTTGTTAGCAGGATTACACAAAAACTACTGGACCGATTTTCACGAAACTCAGTGGAAGGGTGTAGCATGGTCCATCTTAGTACCCATTACATTTTGGAGCAGATCCTACGCATGGGTCAGGTCCACAGGCCGCCCAAACACGGCCGGCCTTGAAACTCTTTTTGAACCAGGATTACGCAACAACTACTTGACCGATTTTCATGAAACTCAGTGGAGAGGTGGAGCATGGGCCAACTTACAACCTCTTAAAGGGGAACGCCGCTGTCATAGCAAGTTTAGCTCAAATGTCGCTTTGTCCTCAATGAAACCGATCCGTACACACCAACATTTAACCGATCCGTGCAGTAGTAAGATAGCTCCTCTGTGTGCGCACCCCCTTTATAATGGAGGTCTATGGGCCTCTGCTAAAAACTATGATAAACATGCATTTTCAAGGCAGGAAGCGCCAGGAAGCCCCTTACCGGTCTCAGTAGAATGTTGTCTTGTGAAATGAATCGCCATCCCCATGTGTTGACGTGTTAGGCATGGCTCGAAGGATGTAAAGACAAACAGCGACATTTGAGCTAAACTTGCTACGACAGCGGCGTTCCCCTTTAAATCTTGGAGTGGATCTGAATCACGGGTCGGGTCCATGGGCCACCCAAACACAGCTGGACTGCCCATTCACTTCCATTCATTTTTTGGACTATCATTACGAAAAACTACAAAACCGATTCTTATGAAACTCGGTGTATCATCCTTAGAACCCATTACATTTAAGAACAAATCCGAATCATGGGCCGGATCCACAAATTAAAACAAAACTTAGAACGAAGCTAGCTCCCTGTGTGGGGGCGCCAGAGACATGAGGTTTGGACTGGGGGGTGCGGGGGGAGAGCCCGGAGAGCACCGCACTGCCCCCTGCTGGCTGTGACCCGAGGGGGGCGCCACAGAGCCGGCCAAATACAGCCACCTATTCACCTCCAGTCATTTTTACCTCCACAATAGTGAATCACGAGCCGCCTGAACACGGCCCGGACGCCCATTCACCTCCATTCATTTTTTGGACTAGGATTACACACAAACTACCAGACTGCTTTTCATGAAACTCGGTGGAGGGGTGTAATATGGGCCAATTTAGAACCCATTCAATTTTGGCGTGCACAGAGCCACGAAATGCCTTTAGGGGCATGGGTCTGTGCTCTCTGAACACCATTTCTAGTTTATTTATTTATTTTAAAACTCTAAGGCTTGTACTTCGATACCTCAGACAAATCTTTGCTAGACGAATCAATATATATATATATGATTCGTCTAGCCTACATAAAAATGTTATCTATAACATAAGCGCATTGTGTTACCTCTGTGTATGAAATGCGCTATACAAATAAAGCTTTGATTGATTGATTGATTGATTGATTGATATAACACCTTTAATCACTGCATTTCTAGTCCATCTCTGCTAGTGTTGCTAATGTCCCTGTGGCTGTGATGCTCTCCATGCAGGTCTATTCACATCGTGGCCCTGGGCAGCGAGTGCCCCGGGGGCGTGGGGCCGGGGGAGGAGCCCATGGGGCAGGGGCAGCTCCAGGGGGGGCTGCTCTGGAGCTTTCTGGGCCACGGCGCGGTGGCCGGTCCCAGGGACCTGGAGAGCAGTCTGTCCAACCCGGCGTTTATGGAGTACTCGTCACGCGTGTTCGGGGACGTCACCGTGGTGGTGCGCGACTGCCCTAGCTGGGTAAGGAAAGGGTGTGTGTGTGTGTGTGTGTGTGTGTGTGTGTGTGTGTGTGTGTGTGTGTGTGTGTGTGAAAGAGAGAGACTGCCCTAGCTGGGTAAGGAAAGGGTGTGTGTGTGTGTGTGTGTGTGTGTGTGTGAAAGAGAGAGACTGCCCTAGCTGGGTAAGGAAAGTGTGTGTGTGTGTGTGTGTGAAAGAGAGAGACTGTACAGTGTATACACACACACATGCGCACGCACGTACACACATGCGCACACACGCACGTACACACACACACACACACACACACACACACACACACATACAGCCTACCTACACCCCTGTGAGGTGAATGTGACAAGAATAGAAAGTGAGTAAAAACAGCCCATTCAAATAATTATGTAATTCGTTCAGTTTTGTTCTCACTTAGTCTCCCCTTCTTCATCGTTGGGTGATGCCTGCCATGATTCATAACATTTTCATATTTACTCAGTTATACGTCTCTCTCCTGAGTGTGATTGCCAGTAGTGGCCACTGGCCAGTGTCTCTCCTTTTAGCTCAGATTTGATTTGTCGAGAGCGGGGCCAAGGCAGAAGGCAGAGAAACGAGCTGGGAAGTGAGTAGCTATTTTGGACGGAGACGTTGTCATTGTAAAGCAGTGACTCACCAAGCCACCCACTACTTGACCATGATGCGTTCTGGAGTCGAGACACACACACACTTCTCCGTTCTCAATTCCAAGGCTGCTCCCAGCGACAGCATTACTGCCGCAATGACTTTACCATCGACTTTGTCATGGACAAAATTGATATTTCAGCAAACCGTCTTGTCGCCCACAGCAGAAATGAAAATAAAACCACTGCAAGGGACACTTATTTCCTGGATTATTTATTTCCTAAAGGAAAAAAAGCATGAAAACACTTTGTGCAAATGTAGTGTTTTGGATCAACGATTCAGTTTAAAGCATCTTCTTCAGAGAAGGTTCTATTAATGAACTGAAGATGAGAGAACTTACCCCTCTCTACTAAAAAACATTTACTTTCAACCATTTGCTGTAGAATAGATGCTAATGGTCCCTTTTCGACTGACCCCTGTACGTTAGTGTGTACAGAACATGTGTGCTAACTAACCCTAACACCTTTTTCTCCCCCATTGCCAAGTACATTTTGCGTTGTACATATAAAACTACGCTTGGTGTATAAAGTATAGTCTATTTTAGGGGTGCATGATTATGACAAAAGATAATAATTGCGATTATTTGCTTCAAAATGGTAATTGCGATTAATAATTGCGATTAATATTTAATATGTAATATTAATATATAAATAAAAAAAAAATGCTCCCAAATCATGGACGTTGATCCCTTTCTTGGTACTAACTCACTGACCTCGTTTTCGCTCATTTTTTCACTACTCACGGCTGCAGGTACTCTTGTGACACTTGTCTTGACCTACTGCTATCTGTCTTCTCAGTGAAATTGCTGCGCACAGCGCACTCAGCGGGAACGCATGTGATTGGTCAGACAGCATGAGCGCCTGTGATTCGTCCGTGTAGTCCTAGCACACTCAATTCAAAGCAAAATTATTAATCACATTATTGCCTTTTGCGATTAGTTAATCGTGGAGGTCATAATCGCGATTTCGATTAATTCACGATTTATTGTGCAGCCCTAGTCTATTTTACTCAGCAGCCCGCCTACTTTCAAAATCAACAGAGTTAAAGTCGCACTGAAATGAAAAAAGCATTCTGTCCCATTTTGGTTCACATAATAGGTCATAGTGTTCACCTATTCAACGATGTATGCCAAAAAATCAGAAAATTCTACTTTTGTTGTAATCTTATATCAAAGTATATAATTTCTTGCTTCCTGGAAAACGGTAGGTCACATGCAATGACGACAACAGGTACCTTAGATTTTAGGCCAATAATCTCACGACATCCACCCGTCAATCAACGCTATCCTTCTATCGAATCTGTCTAAAGTTCTTAAAACCCGTCCACTTGTCAATGTTCCAATCAAATTCCTCTAAACATTATGTCCCACCCTCATAGCTTGTTTGCGTCGGAAATACGTCAAACTACAGAAGTTAGATGATCTCAAACGTCCGTTTCAGTGCGACTTTAAGAGCTTGAGGTGCTGATTCTAAATGCTAGGATTCTAATAGGTTAGTATCACGGTTAGGTGAATTGTGCATACAGTTATAGTATTAGTTAAAATCGTTATATTTCACAACATAGATCAGATTAAACTACTCTTATTTAGGTAATTCAATCGTGTTGGGTAGGTCAGAGATAGGCTAATAGAGGGATAATAGAGATAGAGTATTGCTAGGTCATATACAGTATGTTTTCCAACCGTGACAAAGTTAGCCTTTAGATGGGGAGAATGCACTTGTTGTATTCTGATAGCTCATCCATGATGCACCTTATTTGGTCGTCTGTCTCTACAGGATCTTCTGGACAGTGACTGGGCCAGTGTGCGGAATGTTCTAGAACAGGCCGACATCCTGGTCATCAAGTACTCCGTCAACGACAAGCTAGCCTTCCAGCAGGTGCGCAACGGCTACGCCCCCCGACTCCGCCCACTCCTGCGTAACTGGGGAGTGCCAGTCATCATGGTTGCCGTGGGGGCCCGGCTACATAGTAAGTGCTGATTGGTCGGTACTTAGCCTGTCAATGTATATCAGAGATAATGGATTTTGGCAAGGCAGTTTTTCATAACTGAGCGTTTGAACCCTGTTCTGATGCACTAAGCCACTACTGACAGAAAAAAACATTCTTCACTATCTTGAATTGTCCTTTGTGACAGAATGGCAGTCATTATTTGATTATTTTTTTTGACTGCCATTATTTCATGTCATGGGCTCATTATGTGGGCTTCAGGTCTGGAGGCTCTGAATACCCATACTGCACTTCCTCACTATCTAACCCAAACACACGCATTGTTTTCATTTACCTGTATACTTTATTTTTTACACTTTTTTACCCTCTCTATATTGCTTAGCATGTGCACAATCTATGAGCTAATGGCAGAACATTTCACTAATCGTTGTACCTCTATGTAGTATGAAAAGCTGACTTTGAATACAACTTGACCACTGAACTGAAGCTCTCTGAAATTCTCTATGATTTATCTTTTGAATCAGTGATTTAAATTTATTTTTGCAATTGTAATTGATTGGTTTGATTTCAAACCTCTGGTTTAATCTAAATTGTATTTGACTATTCAACTGATACATGTATTAATGAATGTTTCCATTCCAGTAGGACAGACAAAATGGCCGAACGAGGTGTCCTTTATCCTGTCCTCTCAGTTAGAGATTCTAGTGCTCATCTCATGACCACAGGCTCGTGTGTCTTAAGCGTCTTGATGGCTAACTATATAAAACCACAGAGGAACACAGAGAACACAAACATGCTCAAAGTCCAAAGCTTTGACCGGTCACAGTTGGAGGCAGCAGGAAATACACATACTGTACGCACACAAAACACAACCAGCCAGTCGCATGTACACACACACACACACACACACACACACACACACACACACACAACCAACCAGTCTGTCTCTTTCTTTCACTCCTTCTCTGACAAATACACAGACAGACACAGACACACACACACACACGCACGCACACACACACACACACACACACACACACACACACACACACACACACACACACACACACACACACACACACACACACACACACAACCAACCAGTCTGTCTCTTTCTTTCACTCCTTCTCTGACAAATACACAGACAGACACAGACACAGACACAGACACACACACACACACACACACACACACACACACACACACACACACACACACACACACAACCCTTTTCTCCATCCATATCCCTCTGCTTCTCTCTCCTCATTGTCTCCCTGACTGACTCATAGGCTACAGTGTGTGTTAGTGTCTGATTTCACTCACTGTACAGCTGTATTTACAAAGACATTTGGGATCACTTAAGATGTTTGTTGCTTTTAGAAACACAAGCGAGAGTATAGGCTACCATATATAACAATATGGTATTTATAGTAATATGGAACCAGGGAAATAACCGGCTTCAAACCACTCTAGGAACGATCATCATGCGTTTAAAATCAAATCTAGTTTGTTTTTCACATGTACTGGGAGTGGGGAGTACCCACTGCATATTTTTCTTTCTTTCTTCCTTTATTTGTTCAGGGAAGGCCAATTGAGAGCAAGCTCTCTTCTCCAATGACTCTGATTACATAAGAATACACCTGCACACAGTAAAAAACGCATTAAAATACCGGAAACAAGTTACAGAACGACAGATAGCAGAACAGAAATTAAAGTGCACAAGAACATTCAGAACGCATGGAATCCTACAAAAGACATTTAAAGTGATTAAATGGAATAAAATCATTCAAGTCTAACATGTTCTGCAGGTTAAAAGATTTAAACGGGGCATAATATTGAAAAGCCACCTCAACCACGTCTATCCTAATAAACAGAATATTTAAAACCAAGGAGTCTTGTGCACGAGTGCGATAGGTACACAATTAGTAATTCAGAAGACTCGTTAAACACCCAGGTAATAATTGAGTAAAACTCCATAAATAAATAGAATGCAATGCTGCTCTCTTCTCAATTAATTGATTTAATTGCTTCTTTGCATGCTGGGCCACTGTTAGGGCTTATCTGTGTTGCTACATATAGGGATGTAATGATAACCGGTATAATGATAAACCGTGATTAAATTTGATTAAATTTATTGTGATAATTGTATCATTAAAACCGTGCTTGATTGCCCCACTTTTTAAAAACTCACTGTAAATACTGTCCAGCATCAACCAAAGTTAGCAACAGTCTCAAAGACGCATTGTTTTAATGTTAATGCAAAAAAAGTGCATAGTGCTGCTAATTGTTTTATGGTTTTCAATATAAAACGTATTAAAATATATTATTTCAGCGTGTGTATCAGTAGTTTTAGAAAGATTTTCAGCACCGCGATAATACTGATAACCGTGATAATTTTGGTCACTATAATGGACATGGAATTTTCACACCATTACATCTCTAGCTACATAGTTGTCTGACCTGCTGTATCTCTCCAACGCCCCCCCCCCCCCCCCCCCCCGGGGTCTAGATGAGGCCGCCCCGTGCACGTGCCCCCTGTGCGCGTCCGACTGGAGCAGCTGTGTCCCCCACAGCGAGGGCCTCCAGCTCTCCAGGGACCTGGGGGCCACCTACGTGGAGCTCCCCTCCCTCAACCACGTCGTCGTGGGACGCTATTTCGGCTGCGTGGTGAGTGTCTCACATCCAGATGCCTAAAAATAAATAAATGAAGTTCAGAAGTTTCTCAAATCTGTGTATATTTACTCAGTATGTACCTTGTGGTACAGCGTGTGTTGGCTTTGTTTTTGTTAAGAGTCAGATGTTTTCATTCGTCATGTATTTGTTGATGTTGGTGTTCTATTACTGGGCTGACTATTTTGAGCTGGGTCAAAATACTGTTTTAAATAACTTCAATTACTTATCTGTGCTGGATTGCTCTTGACTGGCCCAATGGGACCAATAGGCTGCTACCCCAGCCACCTGTCATCACAAACAGACCGATGCACGGGTGCCTTAGAAATTGAAAGGATTTCGGTAACACTTTACAATAAGGGTACATTAATAAGCATTAGTTAATGCATTATTAAGCATTAAGTAACAGTTAACTAATGTCTCTATTAACCATTTACTAATGTTATTTATGTTAACTAAGGTTAACTCACCTAACCCTAACCTTAACCTTAACTAAGGTATTAATTAACATTAGTAACCTAACCTAACCCTAAATAAGCATTAGTTAACAGTTAACTAATGTTTTTTGTGACCCTTATTGTAAAGTGTGACCAGGATTTCAAATAGTATTTGGACCAAGGGGAGAGTTCTTGGGGAGATGAGAGCGGCGGTTTAACCCAATACTCTAAGGTGGCTCCTTTGCTTTGTTCCTCCTCTATCTGCACAGATCTGATAGGAACAGACAGGTGAAAGCAAGGGCTTCAGAACTATCACTTCCACTGATCCTATCGTTTTAGATCAGTGCTATATAAGAAAATCACTTTTTGACTGTAGAGTTGTGGTAAAATTGTAATGAGATGGCTATAATCATAATGGGTTATGACCTTGGTGTGTGTGTGTGTGTGTGTGTGTGTGTGTGTGTGTGTGTGTGTGTGTGTGTGTGTGCGTGTGTGTGTGTGTGTGTGTGTGCTCAGCTGGAGTTCTTCATGATGGAGTGTTTGAGACAGAAGGCCAAAGAGAAGCCGGAGAAGAAGCGAGGGACCAAGCCGAGTGATCCTCGACCGCCCCATCTGGAGCAGCCAGGTGAGGCTCCTGCAGTACCGGGGGCCCCGTAGTACTGGGGGGCCCCAACCTGCTGGCTCTCTCCAAGGTTTTCTATTAGCAGATGAAAATGAAATCTTCACAATCTTAATAAAAGCATTTTCTAGTTTGCGGGGGCATCTGTTTCAATGTAGTTTTGCCTAAAGTGCTCCTCAAAAAGTTAGTTCTCTTTCCAACAACAATAAAAGATTGGTTTTGAAATATTTTCAGATTCATTTGACAATAAACCACCTAGTACTGTTGAATGTACAATGTTTGACTTCAAGCAAATGAAGTTAAAAATCAAAACTATACTTTGTTTTAGTATGGAGCCCATTTTAAGGTCTGACATGTGATATCCACATTTGGAACATCAGTGATATATTTAGCAGCACGCAACCTCCATTTTGAATTATGAGAAGGGAATAATGATCAAATGTGGCATTGAAACTGAACAAAAAAAGCTACTAAAGGAAATTAATTTCTTGCCCTCTGCAAAGTCTCTGCTCCCAAATGTGATATTTTATTGAAGTATTGTACAGCTCAATGTTTTCACTAGCTCATCTTTGGTGAGCAATTCCCCCAACTTGCTACTTCTATTGAAACACTGTGTTGAAGGAACATTTCCAGTCATGTCCCAGATAGCAAGCGGATGTGTAATAATTCTGGGCCATATATGGGCCGGAACTAAGCCACAAGGGGCCAGATCTGGCCTGTATATGGCCCAGATCCGCTTGCTATCTGGGGTGGGATTACATGTTGCCTCATCATCAAGCTCAGATAAACGTTGGCTCACCATTAGCACACTGTTTAGTTCCTTTACTTAATATTCATGTGCAGAAATAGCAAATGAAGAACTAAATATAGCTGTTTTGCCACTTGGGTGCTCTGACTGATGAATTTTGGCATATTGATTGATGACTTAAAGCACTGGCAGAGGAGTGGGCTGCCTTTCCCTGGTACCGGCCCAATTCTACTTATCTCCCTACCGTGTCCTTAAATATGGAGTCCATTGATTCCTGGATAGAAAGGTTTTCCTTGCCAAATGAAAAAGTGATGATGTGGTCAGAAGTGCAGTGCGGAATAAATCAAATCAAACTTTATTTGTATGGCACATTTCATACAGAGGCAACACAATGCGCTTTACAGTGAGCAAAGGGGGGGATGGACATAGATCCTACCCCTACATTTTAGGATTGCTTATGGATTAAGCATAAATAGGATTATAATACAACGCATTACATTCCTTCACATGCTTACAAAGCTGCTCTGTGTTAAAAAAAACGCATGGCGTTTCTTCATCCCTCGTTACCGCGCCGAACTCGCCGGTGTGTCTGGTGACCCGATCCCCGGCGTGTGTTCGCGCCCTTTGACCTATGGCTCCGTTTCAACCCCCTTTCCATTCCCCATCATGCATTTCTGTCCCAACCTCGTCTACATCTACACTATCTCTCTTTCTTCTCTGTCTCACACCAGAGATAATTATTCAAAGTAGCACCTGTAACCCATGTTAAGGGCTGGCCCAGGGTGGGATTCGAACCCATGCTCTCCCGCTTGTGAGACGGATGGCCGACAGTTGCGCCAATAGGGGGCGTCCCTCTTGGAGGGACTGTCAGCGCTCCTTTGAGGAGGAGTGAGTAGCCAACCACTCGCTGCTACTACCTGGGACTCACAAGGACACTGTCACTCGGTTCCACATCAACAGTTCCACGTGTGCATCCGTTTCCTCTCTACTGATCTCGTCTTTCTTTCGTCTTCTCCTTTTTTCCCTTCCTCCCTTCTTTCTCCGCTTCCCTCCCCGTCAGCCCGTCTTCCCCCCATCCGGGTGGAGGAGTCCAGCTTCTCTCAGGACCTGCAGTGGCTGCTGGAGCGGGGCGTCCAGTTCGCAGACGTGGCCTTCTACGCCGGGGATTCTGGGAAGGAGCTGGGGTGGGCGCACGCCGCCGTTCTGTGCGCCGTCAGCCCGTACTTCAGACAGCTGCTGCTGGGACCCAAGGCCAGGTGAGGCTAATGCAGCTAGGCTAATGTAGCTAGGCTAATGCAGCTAGGCTAATGTAGCTAGGTTAATGTAGCTAGGCTAATGCAACTAGGCTAATGTAGCTAGGCTAATGCAGCTAGGCTAATGTAGCTAGGTTAATGTAGCTAGGTTAATGCAGCTAGGCTAATGTAGCTAGGTTAATGTAGCTAGGTTAATGTAGCTAGGTTAATTCAGCTAGGCTAATGCAGCTAGGTTAATGCAGCTAGGCTAATGTAGCTAGGCTAATGTAGCTAGGTTAATGTAGCTAGGCTAATGCAACTAGGCTAATGTAGCTAGGCTAATGCAGCTAGGCTAATGTAGCTAGGTTAATGTAGCTAGGTTAATGCAGCTAGGCTAATGTAGCTAGGTTAATTCAGCTAGGCTAATGCAGCTAGGTTAATGCAGCTAGGCTAATGTAGCTAGGCTAATGCAGCTAGGCTAATGTAGCTAGGTTAATGTAGCTAGGTTAATGCAGCTAGGCTAATGTAGCTAGGTTAATGTAGCTAGGTTAATTCAGCTAGGCTAATGCAGCTAGGTTAATGCAGCTAGGCTAATGTAGCTAGGCTAATGCAGCTAGGCTAATGTAGCTAGCGTGTAATGTTACATCACAGTGGCGTGTACACAACTGAGCACGCAACAGCACGATACACACATTACAGTTGAACTAGGCTATTTAGGCGTAGCAGTTATTTAAGCCTATGAATGACATTGTTCATCAAAAGAGGATAATAGTGAATTTGATTGGCGGCCTCCCCAGGGAGAGGCCCACCTCTCGGTGCGTCTGTCGAGAGAGAGACGGGCCGCCCCACTCGCTGCTCTCCACCTGGGACGGCGGCATCGACGACATGCCCCGGCCAGACGGGCACCTGGCCGGACGCCTATCACGCCTGGTGGTGAAGGACCCGCTCCTCTGCCTGTGCCTGTGGGAGACCCTCATGTTCCTATACAGAGGTAAACTCTCGTCGACGTTCTCGGCTGGATTTGAAACGGTTTGACAGAGGTCAGAATGACAGTCGTTTGGGATTCTGTAAAACTCGACTTGATTTATTGCTTAGCGGCAGGTTCTGTGGACGGGATTGGCACGACTGAAAGCTCACATAAAACTTGACAGAAAACCAACAGTATTTTGTTGAGGTTTGATTCATTTGAGGTTGAGGTGTGGCGCGCCAAAGTTCAGTTGTGAGTGACTATGGCCCCCAACGTGCTGGCGTTCTTGGATGTTCTCTCTGCAGTACTGTAGGTGTGACGGACATCATTTCGCTCTGCGTTGTGTTTTCTGCGTCACTCGTTCGTTTGACTCACGTTAAGTGACTAACTCGACTTTAGTCTTCCGGTATGCTGAAAGTAGAGATAGACACAAAGTTGGCTAGGCAAGGTGCAAGGCATTGATTGATCACACTGCACACACATAGATACACACACATTTGCACATGACCTAAATATAGGACACTCCACACACAGTATACACACACACACGGTACACACACTCATGTACACATTACACACATTCACTCACTGTGTATTACTGACTGCACAATTTTTTTTATATATTGTTCTTTTTCTTAGCTTATCCTTTTTTTGCACTACAATTTTGCACTCGCTCTTTGCACTGTCCTGCCTTTGCCCTGTCCTGTCTTTGCACTGTCCTGTCTCGTCCCTGCACCCTGTCCAATGTTGTCTCCATGTTATGCACCACGACCAAAAGCAAATTCCTCGTAGAAAATTCCCAACTGAAAAACTGGCAATAAAACAAATTCTGATTCTGATGAAATCAGACTATGGTACGTTAGCAGTATATTCATTTCTGAACAAGGGAATAGCTTAATTGACTTGAAATTTGGTATATGTAACTATGACTTTTTGACTCTTCTGTTAATGTCTTTGAAAGCTAATTTCTGTATGACTTGGTAGCCAGCGTTGACTGCAGCGTTATGTAATTTCACCACATGGGCTAAGCAGCATTAAGTCCCATTACATCACTGAATGGTAAATGGACAACACTTATATAGCGCTTTTCCACCTTAGCGGCACTCAAAGCGCTTTACAATGACCTCTCATTCACCCATTCACACACACACTCACACACCAATGGCGGTAGCTGCCATGCAAGGTGCTAACCTGCTCATTGGGAGCAATTTGGGGTTAGGTGTCTTGCTCAAGGACACTTCGACATGTGGACAGTCGGAGCTGGGATTCGAACCGCTGACCCTTCGATCACTGAACGACCCGTTGAACGACCAACTGAGCTACAGCCGCCCCCGCACTGAATAAGATCCGAGCTGTGACTTTGAGCACTTCCTCCTTATATGTGAAATCGATGTGCGTGTATATTTATCATCCATGATCAATTTCCCATTTATAACAGTTCATAAACCATTTTATTTCTAGTCGGTTATCTGCAAGGCGTTTTAAAGGCTTATTATTTAGGGTAGTTAACATGAAGTGTTGCCATGACATCTGCAGCTATGAGTCTATTTCAAATCTACAGCTCTGAATGTATTTCAGATGTACAGTTCTGAATGTATCTCCGATGTACAGTTCTGAATGTATCTCAGATGTACAGTTCTGAATGTATTTCAGATGCACAGTTCTGAATGTATTTCAGATGCACAGTTCTGAATGTATTCCAGATGTACAGTTCTGAATGTATTTCAGATGTACAGTCCTGAATGTATCTCAGAAGTACAGTTCTGAATGTATCTCAGATGTACAGTTCTGAATGTATTTCAGATGTAGTTTTGAATGTATCTCAGATGTACAGTTCTGAATGTATTTCAGATGTACAGTTCTGAATGTATTTCAGATCTACAGTTCTGAATGTATTTCAGATGTACAGTTCTGAATGTATTTCAGATGCACAGTTCTGAATGTATTTCAGATGTACAGTTCTGAATGTATCTCAGATGTACAGTTCTGAATGTATTTAAGATGTACAGTTCTGAATATATCTCAGATGTACAGTTCTGAATGTATCTCTGATGTCCAGCTAGCGGTCAGCGGTGGTCCTGCTGGGTTTGACTGGGGTGCTAGTGTGTGGTGGTAGATCATCATTACTGGGAGTGTTCGAAGCTCGGCTCCCAACAAGCTCTGATTCACGGCCGCCTCTTCTACACGCATATGAGAAGCAACACTGACTGCACATGCCTTTTACCAGGCCCCAGAGCAGTCTGATTATCCCAAAGGCCATGAGGATGTGTGTGTGTGTGTGTGTGAGTGAGTGAAAGAGAGAGAGAGAGAGAGAGAGAGAGTCTGAAATGGGAGGAGGAAATGATGTGTGTGTGTACAGTATGTTTGTGTGTGTGTGTGTGTGTGTGTGTGTTTGTGTGTGTGTGTGTGTGTGTGTGAGTGTGTGTGTGTGTTCACTGGTCATTAGATTAGAGGGGCAGGGAAGAAGGCATAGGGTCTGTGTATTTGTGTGTGTAGTTTCTTGAGTGATAGTGTGTTGGGGATGGGAGGGGCAGGGCGGAAAACATTTACTGTGTGTGTGTGTGTGTGTGTGTGTGTGTGTGTGTGTGTGTGCGTGCGCACGCGAGTGACAGAGAGAAATAGAGATGGGTGAGAGGAGGGATGGAGAGTATTTGCTCTATAATCTCTATAAGCAACTAGGGAGAAGGATTTGAGCAGTCAGTAGTGTGTGTGGGTGTGTATGTGTGTGTGTGTGCGCATGAGTGTGAGTGTGTGTGTGAGTGTGTGTGTGTGAGTGTGTGTGTGTGTGTGTGCAGGAGTGTGTGTGTTAGAGAGAAAGAGAGAGGAAAGGCTGAGAGGGAGTGTAAAGAGCCAGAGGAGAGAAAGGTGGTGCTTTCCTGTGTGAGATCAGAGAGAGAGAGAGAGAGAGAGAGGGGAGGGGTAGAGAGAGAGAGAGAGAGAAGGGGTAGAGAGAGAGAGAGAGAGAGAGAGAGAGAGGAGGGGTAGAGAGAGGGGGGTAGAGAGAGAGAGAGGACGGGTAAAGAGAGACAGAGAGAGAGAGATGAGGGGTAGAGAGACAGAGGAGTAGTAGAGAGAGAGAGAGAGAGAGAGAGAGAGAGGAGGGGTAGAGAGAGAGAGGAGGGGTAGAGAGACAGAGGAGTAGTAGAGAGAGAGAGAGAGAGAGATGAGGGGTAGAGAGAGAGAGAGAGAGAGAGAGAGATGAGGGGTAGAGAGAGACAGAGACGTAGAGAGAGAGAGAGATGAGGGGTAGAGAGAGAGAGAGGAGGGGTAGAGAGAGAGAGAGAGAGAGAGAGAGAGGAGGGGTAGAGAGAGAGAGAGCGAGAGAGAGGAAGGGTAGAGAGAGAGAGAGAGAGGAGGGGTAGAGAGAGAGAGAGAGAGAGAGGAGGGGTAGAGAGAGAGGAGGGGTAGAGAGAGAGGAGGGGTAGAGAGAGAGAGAGAGGAGGGGTAGAGAGAGAGAGGAGGGGTAGAGAGACAGAGGAGTAGTAGAGAGAGAGAGAGAGAGAGAGGAGGGGTAGAGAGAGAGAGAGAGAGATAGAGGAGGGGTAGAGAGAGAGGAGGGGTAGAGAGAGAGAGAGAGGAGGGGTAGAGAGAGAGGAGGGGTAGAGAGAGAGAGAGAGGAGGGGTAGAGAGAGAGAGAGAGAGAGGGGAGGGGTAGAGAGAGAGAGAGAGAGAGGAGGGGTAGAGAGACAGGAGTAGTAGAGAGAGAGAGAGAAAGGAGGGGTAGAGAGAGAGAGAGAGAGGAGGGGTAGAGAGAGAGAGGAGGGGTAGAGAGACAGGAGTAGTAGTGAGAGAGAGAGAGGAGGGGTAGAGAGAGAGAGAGAGGAGGGGTAGAGAGAGAGGAGGGGTAGAGAGAGAGAGAGAGGAGGGGTAGAGAGAGAGAGGAGGGGTAGAGAGACAGGAGTAGTAGTGAGAGAGAGAGAGAGGAGGGGTAGAGAGAGAGAGAGAGGAGGGGTAGAGAGAGAGGAGGGGTAGAGAGAGAGAGAGAGAGGAGGGGTAGAGAGACAGGAGTAGTAGAGAGAGAGAGAGAGGAGGAGGGGTAGAGAGAGAGAGAGAGGAGGGGTAGAGAGAGAGGAGGGGTAGAGAGAGAGAGAGAGAGGAGGGGTAGAGAGAGAGAGAGAGGAGGGGTAGAGAGAGAGGAGGGGTAGAGAGAGAGAGAGAGAGAGGAGGGGTAGAGAGAGAGAGAGAGAGAGAGAGAGGAGTAGAGAGAGAGAGAGAGAGAGGAGGGGTAGAGAGAGAGAGAGAGAGAGAGGAGGGGTAGAGAGAGAGAGAGAGAGAGAGAGGAGGGGTAGAGAGAGAGAGAGAGAGAGGAGGGGTAGAGAGAGAGAGGAGTAGTAGAGAGAGAGAGAGAGAGAGGAGGGGTAGAGAGAGAGAGAGAGAGGAGGGGTAGAGAGAGAGAGAGAGGAGGGGTAGAGAGAGAGAGAGGAGGGGTAGAGAGAGAGAGAGAGAGGAGGGGTAAAGAGAGAGAGAGAGAGAGAGAGAGGAGGGGTAGAGAGAGAGAGAGAGAGGAGGGGTAGAGAGAGAGAGAGAGAGGAGGGGTAGAGAGAGAGAGAGAGAGAGAGAGAGAGGGGAGGGGTAGAGAGAGAGAGAGAGAGGAGGGGTAGAGAGAGAGAGAGAGAGAGAGAGAGAGAGGAGGGGTAGAGAGAGAGAGAGAGAGAGAGAGAGAGAGGAGGGGTAGAGAGAGAGGAGGGGTAGAGAGAGAGAGAGAGAGAGAGAGGAGGGGTAGAGAGAGAGAGAGAGAGGAGGGGTAGAGAGAGAGAGAGAGAGAGAGAGAGAGAGGAGGGGTAGAGAGAGAGGAGGGGTAGAGAGAGAGAGAGAGAGAGAGAGGAGGGGTAGAGAGAGAGAGAGGAGGGGTAGAGAGAGAGAGAGAGGAGGGGTAGAGAGAGAGAGAGAGGAGTAGTAGAGAGAGAGAGAGAGAGAGGAGAGGTAGAGAGAGAGCAGGTAGAGGTGTTTGTGTGGGTGTGCTAGCCCCGGGGTGTGTGTGTGTGGAATCCCTGATATGGTGCGTGAGCTGTGTAGAATATGAATGTGGGATGGGACTTAAGATCAGCCCCAGTGTGTGTGTGTGTGTGTGTGTGTGCGTCCCGCACATGTAGTACCAGAGCCCACCACCAGAGGGGCGCTGCCACAGTTCATTTTACCATCGCCAATTACGTTTTGCTTTGTACATTAAAAAAGTACGCTCTAGTCTACTCAGTACGCAGTCTACTTTCTAAATCCACAGAGATCAGAGCTGGAGGATTTTAGTAGCTCTTTCAGTTCTTTATAAATTGATATTGCACAGTACACAAAGGGATGTGCCTGGATTTGTTATTTGCACTCAGCGGTAGTATCATAAACTAACATAATATTGGTATTTTGTCCTTGTAGTGTTGCCGTACCCCAGCAGTAGCCTTCCCTGTATGGAGTGGTGAGGTCTAATGTCACTTTGTAGGCTGAAAAGTTAGCATTTCCGCCATTTGGTGTGTAGTCCAAAATGAATGGGATTTGCAGATAAGGTCTGTGTTTAACAGAGACTCCCAGAATAGAGTATGTTTTGTTCTAAAAGTTAAAATATGTAATTAAAGATGTGTTTTGTGAATTTTGAAGCTTCTAGTTCTGAGGTGGATGTTGCTAGTGATATACTAAACATTTTTGAAACTGGTAACAGTTTCCATTTTGTAAATGTGTGTATCTTTATTTATTTGTTGCACATTTTGTAAATCTGAGTGTGGGTCTGTGAGTGTGTGTGTGTGTGTGTGTGTGCAGACGCTCATTGTAGTACCTCTTTGATGTGATGTTGATGCTTTGCGACTGACTCATCATTGTATACTACACATGTTGCATAACTGAGTTAGTCACGGAGATGTGTGTGTGTGTGTGTGTGCATGCACATTTATGATTTTGGTGTGTGTGGACATGTATGATGTGTACTGTACATGTGAACGTGCCGTTGTGTGTGCGTTCGAGAACATTGGACCTGCATTTGAGATGAACTAGAGTCAATGTAATTTTATAGCACAAAGACTGTGTTCAGATTTTATTAACTACTTAATTACTTAATTAATTAGTGTACTAGGTTAATTAAATTTCACCTACTACACAATGAGAGCCTATCTGCCAGTTAACCTTGAACTAGTATAGAATGTATTGAAGAGTGAGGCTCCAGCCTGCTTCAGTGATCAGTGTATTGAGAGGATTCAATAACCAAAGGGAAGAACAGCCCAGAAATGACCAAGATTCAAACCCTGGTGTGTGTGTTTGCGTGTTCATAACGTGTTGTTATAGAGCCAGCAGTCTCACAAGCTGTGCCCTGGTCTCGTACTGTACCTCACTCATGGATTTAACCACCCATGTATTTTAGCAGCTTTTTTCCCCTCAACAGATGCGTTTCATAACACGTAAAGCCGCGTCTTTGACGTCACGACTAATCCCTTACAGACTGAGGTGGGAATATATTCCTAATCCCTCTACCATCTGAAATAGCTCCATTATTTGATTATTAACTGAGTTCATCTTATACACTTTGGTTGACATTGACTGCATCTCGATGAGTCACATGCATTGAGTCTGGGTTTCTGCATCTGTCTCCATAATCCAACATTGTGACGCTGAGGTTATATGAGTATTTTTCTGTCTGAGTAAATATGTTAGCGTTACCGTATTAGCATCTGAACACAATATGATATGGTATAAGAGTGTTTCTGCTTGTGTCTGTGACCAGTCTATATGGATATGATATAGATCCAGTACCCTGTATATCCAAATGTTTCTCTACCTGTGAATTGAATTGTAGTACTATAACCTGGTATAGTGGTACAGTATACATCCAGCATTGTGTTACCAGTGTCTATATGACATTATGGTACTGTATATACCAGTATTGATCTTTCCAGTGTTATATAACCCAGTACTATTGGTATATACCAGTATTTATCTTTCCAGTGTTTATATAACCAAGTATATATTGGTATATACCAGTGTTGTGTTTATAAAACCCAGTATATATTGGTATATACCAGTGGTGTGTTTATAAAACCCAGTATATATTGGTATATACCAGTGTTGTGTTTATATAACCCAGTATATATTGGTATATACCAGTGTTGTGTTTCTATAACCCAGTATATATTGGTATATACCAGTGTTGTGTTTCTATAACCCAGTATATATTGGTATATACCAGTGTTGTGTTTCTATAACCCAGTATATATTGGTATATACCAGTGTTGTGTTTATAAAACCCAGTATATATTGGTATATACCAGTGTTGTGTTTCTATAACCCAGTATATATTGGTATATACCAGTGTTGATCTTTCCAGTGCTTATATGACCCAGTCCTATAGTGTCGGTGTGCGTGTGCTCCTGGTGTGACACAGGGGCGTGGGAGTGGGAGCACCTGCAGGAGGCCATCGCGGAGAAGCTGAAGAACTCTCTGGCCGTGGCTCAGCTCATGGACCGCATCCGCTCCTTCCTCGGGCCGGACAAGGTGAGCCAGACGCAGGCCCCGCCCCTCCCTCCCTCCCTAACTCCCTCCCTTCGCGATCGCTGATCTGACATGACTCAGATGGGCCGCAGCCGAGGCGACGGGCACAGGCCGTCACCGACCCCGATCGCGTTCGATTTGAGAGACGAACGGGAAAAAGAACGAACGATTTTAGTTACGCGCCGAATGGATTTAAATGTTTCGCACTTCTCAGAGATTTGGCGGCGCCGTCGCAAACGCACATAATCGCCCAAGAGCTTGTTCTTAAGCCGCGCCGCTGTGGCTCCCCCCAGATCTACGACAGAGAACGGCGATGGCGGCTCTGCCTCCGGAGGTAGAGCGGGTCGTCCGACGACCACGGGGTCGGCGGTTCAATTCCCATCTCCTCCCGTTCCGCTCGAAGTGTCCTTGAGCAAGACACCGAACCGTAATTGCTCCCGATGCTGGCTAGCCGCCATTGGTGTGTGAACGCGTGCGAGCGGGTGAACGAGAGGCCGTTGTAAATCGCTTCGCCCGTTAAGGTAGAAAAGTTATATAAGTGCAGTCAAGTCCATTGCCGTTCACAAGCTAGAGATTCAGCGGTGTGGGCAGTTTTCAACTCAACATACCAACTGTGTTAGACCACACTGGACTGGTCTGTTGGTGACAGACCGAATGCATCTTGCACGGGCGCGTTTGTTTTGACTGAACGGGTTCGCCCTGAGGCGGTGTGGAGAGGAGCTGACACAGAGAGACAGGTTGGCCACCTCAACATGATGTGACTTGACAACTCCACATCTGGTCACCAGAGTCAGGTTTCATGCACACACAGTATTGATACAAGATGTCTGAATTGAGTAAATGAAGTGGATTTCGGAAAACAGCTGGTATTTCGTCAACATTGAAGCAACATACGGGGAGCTTTTTATGTAGAAAAATCTGCTTATGCTACGTGATGACACATTATTCAAGCTAGAACACACGCAAACACGCACGCAAACACACTCACACCACCCCTGCTTCCTACAGCAGTTACAGTATATATTCCTCAAGTCCTGTCTACCTACAGTATGTATGGGATGTAATTACGGAATGCATTTAATGAAACAATAAATGATGGTGAGACAGACTTTGGATCGTAGCCTGGATGTCAGTCTGTTTTAGCGTTAGCCGGCGTTATTGAGGCGGTGTTGGCGCCCCGGTGTGTTGGGCTGTTTGCTCTCCCTCAGGGGGGTTGAGAGAACACAGGGAGAATAATACTAGTGAATAATAATACTCAGGGATAATAATACTAGTGAATATCTGACTGGGCCGGAATCCTCAGACCAAACCTTCGCTTATCTCACTCCTTGTGTGTGTGTGTGTCTGTGTGTCTCTGTGTGTGTGTGTGTCTGTGTGTCTCTGTGTGTGTGTGTGTCTGTGTGTGTGTGTGTGTGTCTGTGTGTGTCTCTCTGTGTGTGTGTGTCTCTCTCTTTGTGTGTGTCTGTGTGTGTGTGTGTGTGTGTGTCTGTGTGTGTGTGTGTCTCTGTCTCTGTCTGTGTGTTTGTGTGTCTCTGTGTCTGTGTGTGTCTCTGTCTGTGTGTGTGTGTGTCTGTGTGTCTGTGTGTGTGTGTGTCTCTGTCTGTGTGTGTGTGTGTGTGTGTGTCTCTGTCTGTGTGTGTGTGTGTGTGTCTCTGTCTGTGTGTGTGTGTGTCTCTGTGTGTGTGTGTGTGTGTGCGTGTGTGTGTGTGTGTCTCTGTGTGTGTCTCTGTCTGTGTGTGTCTCTGTCTCTGTGTGTGTGTGTGTGTGTGTGTGTCTGTGTGTCTCTGTGTGTGTGGGTGTGTGTGTGTGTGTCTCTGTCTGTGTGTGTCTCTGTCTCTGTGTGTGTGTGTGTGTGTGTGTCTCTGTGTGTGTGTGTGTGTGTGTGTGTGTGTGTGTGTGTACGCAGGGCACCAGGGACACTCCCAACTCCCGCGCCGCCCAGCTGGGACCCCAGTCTCTAGTTAACCTCTTTAACTCGCCGCTCTACTCTGACGTCATCTTCATGGTGCAAGGCAAGTGAGCTTCCCCTCTGACACGCCAAGGTCAGCTCCCCTGACCCCTGACCCCTGACGTGACGCTTGCTTCAGTCTGAGCCATGGAGAGGCAGGCCAACTCATTACCACACCCAGGAGAAGACACCATGAAGACAGGATGCTTTGCATAAGAGAGATTGGGTGTAATATATATTATACTGTATTGGGTGTAATATACAGTATACTGTATTGGGTGTAATATACATTATACTGTATTGGGTGTAATATACAGTATACTGTATTGGGTGTAATATACAGTATACTGTATTGGGTGTAATATACATTATACTGTATTGGGTATAATATACAGTATACTGTATTGGGTGTAATATACATTATACTGTATTGGGTGTAATATACAGTATACTGTATTGGGTGTAATATACATTATACTGTATTAGGTATAATATACAGTATACTGTATTGGGTGTAATATACATTATACTGTATTGGGTGTAATATACATTATACTGTATTGGGTATAATATACAGTATACTGTATTGGGTATAATATACAGTATACTGTATTGGGTATAATATACATTATACTGTATTGGGTGTAATATACAGTATACTGTATTGGGTATAATATACAGTATACTGTATTGGGTATAATATACATTATACTGTATTGGGTGTAATATACAGTATACTGTATTGGGTGTAATATACAGTATACTGTATTGGGTATAATATACATTATACTGTATTGGGTGTAATATACAGTATACTGTATTGGGTATAATATACAGTATACTGTATTGGGTATAATATATATTATACTGTATTGGGTATAATATACAGTATACGGTACAAGGGGATCTTTTCAATGTTCTTTCAGCAATAAAGCTCAGCAATCCAGACTTGACATTCTCTTAATTGAGGGCTGTCATAGGGGTACGTGACATCATAGGGGTACGTGACATCATAGGGGTACGTGACATCATGTCTGCCATTGGGTGTGATAGCGTTCATGAGTCGTGATGTCATGTTCTATCACAGGTCCATAGTGGTTCTGGAGCTACTGGGTTAATTGAAATGACCCAGACTGACAGTTCAATAACTCGACTGAGACAGAGTTATGATGTGACGAGGTCAGATGATTCAACGCACTCGTCGTTTATTTGAAACAAACTTTATTATAACGACGTTTCGGTCACAAACGTTCATCCGGTTAAAACTACCTGTCTACAAGGATTTGAAGGTGTGCGTAGCCGTTACAGTCAAGGGGGTGCGAGTGGTCAAATCAAACAGGTACTGTAGGTTCAGCATGTAACAATGTAATAACCAATCTCAGGGGATGATAAACGCTCTGTAAGCAGGGTTATAATGAGGTCATCAGGACTATAATGAGGTCATCAGGGCTATAATGAGGTCATCAGGGCTATAATAAGGTCATCAGGGCTATAATAAGGTCATCAGGGCTATAATGAGGTCATCAGGGCTATAATGAGGTCATCAGGGCTATAATAAGGGCATCAGGGCTATAATGAGGTCAGCAGGGCTATAATAAGGTCATCAGGGCTATAATAAGGTCATCGGGGCTATAATAAGGTCATCGGGGCTATAATAAGGTCATCAGGGTTATAATAAGGTCATCAGGGCTATAATAAGGGCATCAGGGTTATAATAAGGTCATCAGGGCTATAATGAGGTCATCAGGGCTATAATGAGGTCATCAGGGCTATAATGAGGTCATCAGGGCGTTTTGCATCTATGAAGAGGAGGGTAAGGGAATTGTTATTGGCAGAGTTACCAATCATTCTACTCAAGTCTAAAGTTATCTAAATCCTTCCTCCTCTTCTTCTATGTGTGTGCGTGCGTGCGCGTATGCGTGAGTGTGTATGTGTGTGTGTATGTGTGTGTGTGTGTGTGTGTATGCGTGTATGTGTGTGCATGCGTGTGCGTGTGTGTGTGTGCGTGTATGTGTGTGCATGCGTGTATGTGTGTGCGTGTGTGTGTGTGCGTGTATGTGTGTGCGTGCGTGTATGTGTGTGCATGCGTGTGCGTGTGTGTGTGTGCGTGTATGTGTGTGCGTGCGTGCGTGCGTGTATGCGTGAGTGTGTGTGTGTGTGTGTGTGTACCTTCCAGGGAGTGTCTTACCGGCTCACAGGGCGGTGCTGGTGGCGCGCTGTGACGTCATGGCGGCCATGTTCAGTGGGAAGTACGCGGAGGCGAGGAGTCGAGTGGTCCCCATCCACGGAGTCTCCTCAGACACCTTCCTCTCCTTCCTGGAGTACCTCTACACTGACACCTGCTGTCCGGGTGGGTGCACTGCAACAACACAAAAACACACTGCAGTCAGCACTTAACTAAGACTAAGACTAAGTTCCACTGATTGTCACACACGTGAGTGTGTGAAATTTGTTCTCCGCATTTGACCCATCATCCCCTGGGGGAGCGGTGAGCAGCAGCGGTGCCGCGCTCGGGAATCATTTGGAGATGTAGCCCCCCAATTCCAACCCTTGATGCTGAGTGCCAAGCAGGGAGGCAATGGGTCCCATTTTTCTAGTCTTTGGTATGACCCGGCCAGGGATCGAACCCACAACCTCCCAGTCTCTGGGCGGACACTCTACCACTAGGCAACAGAGCTGGTAACACCTTGCAGACACAGGTCAACGTTTGGCAAATTATAAGGCCAAACAAGAATTATCAAATTCTTGAGGTGGGGAAAAAGTAGATGAGTCATATGCAGACCTGAATCAAATACTTTGATGTGTTTCACGTAGTACAGTATACCTTCTAGGTATTTGGATACCTAAAGTACCTTCAAGTATTTGAACTACATCTTTTTTTCCCCTGGTCTATTCCCCCTCTACAATGCCCCATGTGTGAATATAATTGGCTCCTGTCCTAGACTGCAGAAACGAGATCTGATCCTAAATCAGCCTTCCAGGCCAGAAGAGAATAAGTGGATCTTCTCCGCTGATCGCTGTCTAAAACCATACAGCAGACAAAGCCCCTCGAGCGAAGCCAAGGGGCCGGATTTAGATTCAATGAAATGAGATTTAACACCTGCCAAAAACCTGCAGGTGCACCTCTCAGGCCATCTGAGGTTGCGCTACATGCTGGTTTTTTGGAGGACTTTTATTTTCCTCTTTGGTTTTTTGAGGACTTTTATTTTCCTCTTTGGTTTTTGGAGGACTTTTATTTTCCTCTTTGGTTTTTGGAGGACTTTTATTTTCCTCTTTGTTTTGGGGAGTTGGGTTACTAAGCAGAGGTTGCTGGAGTGAAGCCCGTTCCTCTGTAGCGACGGCTGCCGGGGTGGTTGGGGGAACAGCCGTGTCCTCACACGGGGTCACAAGGACGCCCAAGAGGCTTTAGGGAAGCGAGGAAATGAAATACTTTCAATATCTCTGTAGATTGGCGCCGTTGTCCTCAGGGTGAGTTAGTTTGTAATACGATACTCAACTCTTTAGATGGTTTGGGTTGGTTGGATTCGGTTGTTGCGAGCAGCCTTTTTATTGGGGAGGGGCAAAATATCAGACCGCCTGACCAGTAAGTGTCTTTTGCCGGCACGTTCCGTATTCTTCAAGTTGTGATCCGTACGTTTGATTTAAACAGGGGCAGCGGACTGGGTTGTGCGGTAGTGTGTGTAGTACTTGTTCTACGTGCTGTTGCGTATTTCAGTCGGGCCAGTTTGACCAGAATGTTCCGTTATATGGAGTGAGCCCGGGGTCCTCGGCGCTGGGGTCAAGGTTGAAACGGAACGCTGGAAAAAAACAAACAACAAACAGAGGATGAGAAACTGTTTCCCCTTTTGCCCGTGGGGGCGGGGGGAGGGGAGGGCGTCGTTTACAGGAAGGGATTTTGATCGACAGCGAGCGCTCGCTTCACAGGGATGGGAGGGTTCATGGGTAATTTGAGTGGACACTGTGACACGCTGGCAGAGTGTGATTGATGGCGGGTGGATTTGTTTTCCGAGGGGCGTGGGAGAGTTTGTGTGTGTGTGTGTGTGTGTGTGTGTGTGTGTGATGCTTCGGTGGGTAGGTCTGACAGCTTTGTGTGCTAACGGGAGAATTTGTACAGCTCACCTGTATTGTCCCCCAGGGGGGGGCTGATCGTTTGCTTCTGTCTGGAAGATGGGGTGGATCTATGTTCATCCCCCCCTTTGCTCTCTGTAAAGCGTATTGTGTTGCCTCTGTGTATAAAATGCACTATACAGTTTGATTTGATTTAATGCAGAATTATTGATCGCATCTTCAATACAGCCGGCAACAGTGTATGTGTGTGTGTGTGTGTGTGTGTGATAAGATGGATGGGATGGGACAGATGCTTCATCATGATGCTGTAATAGACACCAAGTTATTTTTTTATGTTTAAGAACCATGTGTGTATAACACTGTGAACTGTGTGTGTGTGTGAGAGAGAGAATGAGGATAGTGTATGTAATCTGACTGTGTTGTGTGTGTGTGTGTGTGTGAATGAGGATGGTGTATGTAATCTGACAGTGTATTGTGTGTGTGAGAACGAGGATAGCGAATGTAATCTCAGTGTCGTGTGTGTGCGTGTGTGAACGAGGATAGCGTATATAATCTCACAGCGTGTGTGTGTGTGTGTGTGTGTGTGTGAACGAGGACAGCGTATATAATCTAACCGTGTGTGTGTGTGTGTGTGTGTGAATGAGGACAGCGTATATAATCTAACCGTGTGTGTGTGTGAACGAGGACACCGTATATAATCTAACCGTGTGTGTGTGTGTGTGTGTGTGAACTAGGATAGCGTATATAATCTAACCGTGTGTGTGTGTGTGTGAACGAGGACAGCGTATATAATCTAACCGTGTGTGTGTGTGTGTGTGTGAACGAGGACAGCGTATATAATCTAACCGTGTGTGTGTGTGTGTGAACGAGGACAGCGTATATAATCTAACCGTGTGTGTGTGTGTGTGTGTGTGTGAACGAGGACAGCGTATATACTCTAACCGTGTGTGTGTGTGTGTGTGTCCAGCCAGTGTGTTGCAGGCCATGGCGGTGCTGGTCTGTGCAGAGATGTACCAGGTGAAGCGTCTGCAGCACCTGTGTGAGGTGTGCGTCTGCGCCTACCTACAGAGCATGCCCAGTAGAGAGCTGGCGTCCACGGGCATCAGCGTGGTCCGCCTCCTCCGCAGGGCAAAGGTCAGCGCGTGTCGTCTCACTCCGTACACTTATCGGATATTGTCGCAGAATGTATTAACCTTATCCAATGTCAATTTTCCTGATCTCGTTCGTGTCCAGTAAGAAGACGCCTACAATCAGCATGAAGGGGGGGACATCATTTGTCACTGTTG
The DNA here is from genome assembly GCF_949987555.1 of Borostomias antarcticus. Taxonomy (NCBI): domain Eukaryota; kingdom Metazoa; phylum Chordata; class Actinopteri; order Stomiiformes; family Stomiidae; genus Borostomias; species Borostomias antarcticus. Next base: position 1,805,278 of record NC_140244.1, read on the forward strand.
AATTAATGCTCCAAGGGACAGAGGACAACGGGGTTAGAATTAAATACTTTGGCGGGCTCATTCATTCTCTTCTCCCCTCCCTCTCTCTCTCTCTCTCCCTCCCTCCCTCTCTCTCTCTCTCCCTCCCTCTCTCTCTCTCCCTCCCTCCCTCTCTCTCATTCTCTCTCTCTTCCAGTGTCACAATGCAGAGCAGTTGTATGTCTGGCTCCTCCACTTCATTGCCAATAACTACCTGATCTTCAGCCACAAGCCCGACTTCCTAGAACTCTCCGGTGAGAAGCGACGCCTTGAAAGTCTCTTTTTCATTTGGTCAGAAAAAGACACAATTAAGTTTTTTTGTTTTAGCTCATAATATCTGCTGTTAAGCAGATGTTATATAATGTCCTTATTATAACAGCACGTGTGATGAAATTAACCTAAATTGTGCTATCAAATATGTTGATGAGAGCCTTACATCTGCAAAATATCTGATAACCACAATTCAGGTTCATCTCATAACTGTTAAGAAAGCTATAACAGATTATTAATGTAATTAAGGAGAGAAAACAGCTTTATTGGGCAGTCATGACTCATGACTGGTTCATGTGAACATGAATGACGGAGCACGACGGCAGGTTTAGTAAGCGTGTTAAGCATGTTTTATTTTCACGTTTCTCACACACAAGTGCATATTTAAGGTGGACGGCTCTGTAAGGGCACATTGAAACACATCAACCATAACACAGTACAGGACAGTTACGGGCTCCCAGTGGGGAACGGCTCTATCAGCTGAGCGTGCCGGCAGCGTGGGCGTGTTTGTTTTGGCAGAAGCGACAAGAGAGACATGGTTGTGTGTGTGTGTGTGTGTGTGTTTTATACATGGGGGGTGGGGGGGGCATTGCTGTGGCTATAATGTATCTGTATGTGTGTGTGTTTTATACATGGGGGGCGGGGCATCAGTATCTGTATGAAACGGGTTATGGTTTGTGGAAAGCCACGCCCCTCGCCGATGAGAGACCAGCCGCAGCTAAAACATCCGTGTTGGTTTCCCTTTTCCCTCGTGTTCCGGGGGGTCAGAGGAGGAGCGGGAGCAGGTGGAGAGACTCCGCTGGCCGTCCAGGGGATACCTACAGGAGCTCAGCGAGTACCAGCAGCGGCGCCGCAAACTCCGCAAGTCCCGCTGTTCGGTCATGTGACCCCCGCCACTTCCTGGGAAAAGAGGGGTGGGGTAGGGCGGGTCGGGGTGGGGTGAGGGGTCGACAAGGGGTCGTGGGTCGGCAGGAGACAAGACCCAGACAACAAGGGGAGGTGGAGGAGGGTTGGAGAAAGAGAGACGTTGTTATTGGCAGTTTGACTCAGATGGGGTGGAGGACGGGGGGGGATATTCAGAGGACACCCGGAGGGTCAGAGTGGAAAGGTCACCCCCGTGTGTTGATGGGACGACGGGACAAGGATGATGTCGACAAGCAGTGCCCCCCCCCCCCCCCCCGCTCAATTGATGGCACATCTTTGGTCAAATGACTGTTAAATAATGAGGAATAGAGAAAGACTTTGAACCAAGGACACTAATAAATGAGTATTTCACACTGAAAAGGAAGCGAACGTATTTGCCTTTTTGGAGGACTGTAGTACTTCAATCGCAGATACAAAATGGCGGATGTCAATGGTTAATAATAACACCAGTTTAGGTTACAGATTTGCAGTCTCTGTGACCAACGACTGTGTGTCAATGGAGTATAATGGTGTCTAGACTGAGGTCGTCTGTGAATAGGAGCTGACATTTTCAAACTGGAAAAGTGCTCCGACCAGCGCAGGTGTTGAGGAATGTTCAGCTGAACGAGGCTGAAAACCTTTCGGAGAACATTTTTGTCTCATGAACGTAACCTCACAAGTGTGTCTGCTGGGGATGTGTGTGTGTTTTATCCATGCTGGACACAGGATTGCTCAATCCCTGAATCAACCGCTAGCCGATACATAGTGATGGATACCCGCTGCATCCAATCCCGCTGTTACCAATCCTGTCATAACTTACTAGTCCTGTCATAGCTGTTACCAATCCTGTCATAACTGTTACTAGTCCTGTCATAACTGTTACTAGTCCTGTCATAACTGTTACTAGTCCTGTCATAGCTGTTACTAGTCCTGTCATAACTGTTACCATTCCTCTCATAGCTGTTACCAATCCTGTCATAGCTGTTACCAATCTTGTCATAGCTGTTACGCAATCCTGTCATAGCTTAGTGATTTTCCAAGGAGGGGAGGAAGGTGGGATGTATTTTTGAGGAATTAAAACTTCTATCTACTCAACCAGGGGGCGACATGGAGTTTTAGCTTTCTTTCAACAGGGAGTGAGGAAAGAGGGGGGGGGGGGTAGGCCATGGCCTGGCGCCAGGGACATATGTGCCTGCAAAATGTCTCCATCTGCTGGACACAGGCTAGAGGAGCAACAGGTAAAGACCAACACAGAGGGCAATCTGGCACATATGGGGGGTGAATAGTTTTGGGAGGGGGGGGGGGGATTTAGTTTAGGTTCAGTATACGTGGAATGTTAACCCTTCACTGTCCTTGATTTTGAGTTGCTGCAGTGTTAAGAAATCCCATGATGCCACAGTAAACCCCCCAGGTTGAGGGAAGCCCTTCTGTGTCACCCCTTCTGTGTCACCCCTTCTGTGTCACCCCTACCTCTCTGCTAACCAGCACACACCCACCAGCTTGTCACAGGGGCTATAGGTTGATTTGAGGACTGCGTCATACTGAATATATAGTGGTCTTAACTGGGTCAGTTTGCAACGATAAAACCCTTAATAGTTACATTAGGGTATGTGCAGACAAAAAAAACGCACAAAAAAAACAAACTCGCTACACAACATTCTTTCATGGGGAACATGTCTTTAATCTGTTCATTGAAACGTTAGCCAAACAATGCCTCTGGTTGAAAACAACTTTAAATCTGTATTTTTTTGGGTTGCAATAAGATTAGCATTTGACGGTGCTGCCACTAATTTTGTTTCGTTTTTTGTTTTTATTTTTGAACGTTTGGAGTAGAGACAACATGGTTACTCTTTTATTTTACAGTCCAACTATTCGCCTGGTACTCCCATAGAAACTAAATGGGGAAAAAGGGTAACAACTTAATGATTAATAGTATAATTAACGATGATTTTTTGACCATTGTTAAGCCACACACTGTCCATGATGTGATATGGATTCATGCACAATCTACCATTGTACTGTATGAGTGACTTTCTGCCAAACGGGCGTTAACAACAACAGAAATCTAATCGGCTGAGAAAAGACAGTTCGTCCAAATGTCTGCCCTCCTGAATCTTGCAAAGCTTGACAATGAAAAACATTACTGGATTGGAACGATATGGCTGTTGATGTCTACGCACAGGAAGTCACCTCAGGGTTTGTGGTGATGTCATCTTGCCGAGACTACTGCGACGATGATGTCATGATGTCAGAATAGCAGCTAAACCAGGAGTGTCAAATAAAGTGCTGCCCATTACTGCATATGCACCCAGCATGTGGGGTATAGGGTTTGGGCCTCAGAGCAATTGGGTGAGGCTTGTATGTACAGTGATAGTTGTAACCTTTGATTCACTCTGCATAAAAAAAAACCCATTTTAGACAGATATGTTCACATGGTGCTTCATTAGAGTTATGCATCTGCTGTCTCTGTCTGCTCATCTCAGTGTATGTGTCCATATATATAGATGAGTGCTTATGTGGGTTGTTTGTGTGGAATGTGAGCTGTTTGTGAGGGAAAAATATTAGATTGATGCAGACAACAGTGCTAAAATGGCCTTCAGTGTGAGCGTGTGTATTGAATGAATGTATTTGACTGAGTATATAACTACATACCACAAACATACAGGACCACCACAGCCATCTTGGATTTGACCAGCCTGTTCACTTTCTATCTCTGCCATTCAAACACTGTTTCAATGTAGGTGGCGCCTCAAGTAAGGAGAGGATGCATAGGAATGAATGATGCTCAATTAATGAAGCTCAATGCTAGAAAATCACTGTTTTAAGTGATTTTGTTTTTGTTTTTTTGCGTCAGCTGCTTTGCACAAGTCTCTGCATACTTCTCTCCATGCGCCCTCTAGTGGTGAGATATATCAACGGCGATTCCGGTGGGTTGACTGTATAGGTTAACGCTGGGAATGTTTTTTGTGACAATGTATAGCCTACATTATGTGCACACACAACCCTATGGACACAGGTGTGTACACGCGTCTCATCTCTCACCAGGTAGAATACAGTCGCCCAAGCTGGTGTTCTGAGGGCATATCAATGGGTCAAAATTGAAAGAGTGACAGGTCATAGCAGCAAATAAGAGACGCCGACCCAGGTTAGATGGGCGGGGCATATCTGATCGCGAAAGTCATTACTGATTGGTGTCGCCAGATTCCGGCGCTACCAATGAATTGCCAGGATTTGAACACCTGCTTTTTGCATGAAGTCCCAGACCCATAGAGATCTGCAGCATGCAATAACATGGTTAGCGTAGCTTAAATAGTGTCAGTGAAAGAACTCTCATGCGTCTGGCGTTGAGACTACAAAGCTACATACTGTACCCTAGTTCAGACCAGCCAGCCACACACTAATATCATATTGCTACAGGAATCCTCTGTTCTACCTTAGTTTAATATGCCACCATTTTGAATACCTAGTCAGCGATATGACATCTCTTTCCTGTTTTATGTTTTGGTTAATCTCTGGTTATCAACAGTTACAGTCAACTTGGGCCACTTCCAGCCTTTCATTAAAATTAATTTATACCGGGAAGGAAGATATGGCCAACCTGAAGTCTTTGTTCAAGGCTACCGTCTTCGTAGTCCTTGATCCTTTTCAAAAGATGTTTCATGCTCACCGGGTAAGGCGCGTCCCATATGAAGGCTAGTCCTTCGCGCGGCGGACCCGGGTTCGATTCCCGGCTCGGGTCCTGTGCCGCATGTCCTCCCCCCTCTCTCTCTCTCCCACGTTTCCTGTCTCTCTCAAACTGTCCTGTCCCATTAAAGATGAAAAGCCCTAAAAAAATATCTTTAAAAAATAATCACTGCTCTCCTAACCACTCCCATGTGTGTGTGTGTGTGTGTGTGTGTGTGTGTGTGTAGTGTTTTGAGTGTGTGTAGTGTTTTGAGTGTGTGTAGTGTTTTGAATGTAACCCACTCCCATGTGTGTGTGTGTAGTGTTTTGAGTGTAACCCACTCCCGTGTGTGTGTGTAGTGTTTTGAGTGTAACCCACTCCCATGTGTGTGTGTGTGTAGTGTTTTGAGTGTAACCCACTCCCATGTGTGTGTGTGTGTAGCGTTTTGAGTGTAACCCACTCCCATGTGTGTGTGTGTGTAGTGTTTTGAGTGTAACCCACTCCCATGTGTGTGTGTGTGTAGTGTTTTGAGTGTAACCCACTCCCATGTGTGTGTGTGTAGTGTTTTGAGTGTAACCCACTCCCGTGTGTGTGTGTGTAGTGTTTTGAGTGTAACCCACTCCCATGTGTGTGTGTGTGTGTAGTGTTTTGAGTGTAACCCACTCCCATGTGTGTGTGTGTGTAGTGTTTTGAGTGTAACCCACTCCCATGTGTGTGTGTGTAGTGTTTTGAGTGTAACCCACTCCCATGTGTGTGTGTGTAGTGTTTTGAGTGTAACCCACTCCCATGTGTGTGTGTGTAGTGTTTTGAGTGTAACCCACTCCCATGTGTGTGTGTGTGTGTAGTGTTTTGAGTGTAACCCACTCCCATGTGTGTGTGTGTAGTGTTTTGAGTGTAACCCACCTGTGTCATTGTGTCACTGAAGCACGCCGATGGACTCCAGCATTCCCTTCAGTTTACCACTCTTGTCCAACGCCGCCACGTCGCTGCCCCCTCCCACACACTCGTCGCCAATGAAGACCCGTGGCACCTACACACACACACACATACACACACACACACACACAGAAACAGAGAGCTGTTGCAGTATTTTTTTTACCAGTGGTCAGTTGGACTATTCATGGGTTTCAAATGTAGTCCTAGACCTGCCATGTTGGGGACTAACACAGGTGTTTCAAACGAATGAATTAGTTCTACTGCATAGGATTCTATGCAGTAGAGCCAATCAGATAAATGGAAACACCTGTGTTGGACCCCAATACGGCAGGTCTAGGACTACATTTGAAACCCATGAATTGATAAGACTATTCTCAACTCAATGATGCCACCTAGTGCAGTTTTATTTCCTCAATGAACTCAATAACAGGCTGAAGATTTTCTTTCTGTACATGGTGAATCTGAAGTAAACAGGCTTTAGATATTAGAGAGACGATTCAATTATAACTTAACAGTACAGGTCCGTTTTGTTTATTGGTCCTCCTACAACTAACACAACCCAAAGGTTCCTAGTCCTTCATGGGACTACAAAGAGCAATACATTTTCTGACGTAATTGACCACGTGGAACGACATTTAAATTATTCAGATATCCAATTAATCAAACAGACATATCCATGAGTACGTCGAGTTCATTCAAGGATAGGTATTTAATTCATACTTAAGCATAATGAATGTTCATAAATGACAGGGGACATGACCTAGTTGATTGCTGAGTCATGTGGTGCTAGCTAGTTAGCTGTAGCATCAAACCTCCCATTTCCACGTTGCCAGAATGAATGCTTTGCCTTTGTTCTCAGAAGCGTGAGCTAAGGGTGCGTTCGTTTATAACTGGGAGGTGCAAATTGCGACTTGCTACTAGGAATGATTAAATAAAACACCGCATGAACTCGCACTTCCTCGTCGCAAATTGGGATATGTTTCTCAGCCCCCAGTTGCTCGAATGCACTAGATATAACTAGGTAACTGTGATATAATGGTATATAGATATAACTAGGTAACTGATATAATGGTACATAGATATAACCAGGTAACTGTGATATAATGGTATATAGATATAACTAGGTAACTGTGATATAAGGGTATATAGATATAACTAGGTAACTGTGATATAAGGGTATATAGATATAACTAGGTAACTGTGATATAATGGTATATAGATATAACTAGGTAACTGTGATATAATGGTATATAGATATAACTAGGTAACTGTGATATAATGGTATATAGCTGAATGCACACAGGTCGGAGGTGGGTATTTTGCCACTTGCGACTTGCCACCTCCGACCACAAACGAACGCACCATAATGCCCTACTGAATGGATACAGTCTCACTCACCGTCCGTCCTCCGGTGATTTCCAGGAAGTAGTCTTGCAAGCTGCCCATGTCGCTCCGTCCACTTATATCAATGAATTCTAAATGTCCCGCTTTGAATTTGTACTTTGAGAAAACCTCTTTAGCCACCACGCAATACGGGCACGACGGCTTTATAAACAACACTACTTTATCCGCCTTAATTTTGGTTTCCACAAATTCCTGGGCCATCTTTATTCTTTTCTTTGAAAATGCTCAAGGCTTGTAGTAGTAGGCCAAGTGAATGAGAAGACAATTTCCGTATTGTCACAATCTCGTTCTCGGAAGAGGCGTGGTTTCACTTTAAAGCACAGCTGTTTTACCGCAGGACTCGTTTCTACAGACAGAGACAAGCGCGCGCACACACACACACAGAGAGACAAGCGCGCGCACACACACACACACACACACACACACACACACACACACACAGAGACAAGCGCGCGCACACACACACAGAGAGACAAGCGCGCGCACACACACACACACACACGCGCGCGCGCTCGCTACACGATCCCATAGAACCTTTGGTCCTAATAGATGAGCACGGACTAAATGACATGTTCAAGCCCGTTATCATGTATTAATATGATGACCTCCGCCCAGCGCATTTGAACTCCTAGGGCAGAGGGTAGTAATGTTTTCATGGCGTGCGAGTCTGGAGTGAGTGAGTGATTCTGTTAGTAGGCTAAGAAGGATTAAACAAAAACTACCAAACCAGTTTTCATGAAACTCCGTGGAGGGCTGTAGCATGGGCCAAGGAAGAACCCATTACATTTTGGCGCAGATCCAAATCACGGGGTGGATCCACGAATTAAAACAAAACTTTGAGTGAAGCCAGCTTCCCATGTGGGGGCGCTAGAGACGCGGGGTTTGGACTGGGGCGTGTGGGGAGAGAGCCCGGAATGCATTGAACTGCCCCCCGCTAGCAGCGACCTGAGGGGGGCGCTACAGAGCCGCCCAAACATGGCCACCCATTCACCTCCATTCATTTTTTGGCCTTTAGGTCATTGCTCTCTGAGTGCCATTTCTAGTTGAGATGCATCAATCCCAGTTTACCTATGAAGCAAAATTCAAAGTTCAGTATATGTGCTTATGGGACAGAGACCTGCCAAGAAACCACACGGATCCTCTGAAATCTTCTAAAATGGGGGTTTAAAAAAAACAACAAAAAACAACAACAGAGGAGCAGCTGCTATCGCTTATGAACTACAGAGATGCCAGCTGCTCCGATCAGATAACAGACAAGACATTTTTTTCCCATACCCTAATGGCCTTGTAAACAGGCCATCTCCAAATCACACTCACAATAGACTATATATATATATATATATATTCATAATGACAAAGCAATTTTCTGAAGTTCAAGTCTAGTAAGGGCAGACAAACATTAGTTTACCTCATTTTTGAACGTGATTTAATATGCTAGCAAAAATATTAGGTTTTATGCTTTGCGGGGTCAGAAGATGACATGTATGGTCATCATGACAGAACAGTTTACCTAAGTTCAAGTCTAGCACGCGAGGGCAGAAATGTTTCCTTGAATGCTGCTGGCAGATCCAAAGGATCAGGTACAGTATGAAACCAAACGATTGAATACAGGATAGCACAGTTAGGTTTAGGATTTCAGTTTTGCACAGGCTCCAAAAACAAAATGCCAGTAGGCCTACTCATTTATTTCACTTGATGGTAAGGTGACCAGCCCAGTAGCCTACATACAGAGCACCCAGAAAGTATTCATATCTCTTCACTTTTCCAACAATTTATGCTATAGCCTTATTCCAAAAATGATTAAATAAATTTTTGTTCTCAAAATTCTACACACAATATCCCATGATGACAAAGTTTTTGACAATTTTTTACTCATAAAATCATATGTACATAAATGAATTTAATCCATTTTAGAATAAGGTTGTAACATATAACAAAATGGAAAAAGTGAAGGGATATGAATACTTTCTGGATGCACTGTATTACTAGGCCCTAATATCTGTGAATATGCCTGTTAGTTTTGAAATATGTTTCCTTATTAAACACTATTCATAATCAGACTGACAAGTTCATGTTGTTTCTCTTAAATCCAAGCATTGTTGGGACATAAAGCTGATGAGGTAAACTATAAATATGAATGCACCAAATAAATGAATGGGTAAATAAAATGGCCACAGATGGTGAAGTGTATCGTCCCTAAAAATCTGCAGAGAAATTGAGAAACATCATTGTGACAGGAAGGAAACCCTTCAGACCAGATCTCCCAGTTTTTATCCACCACAAAATAAGGAACCTCTTCATGCGCAGACAGAAGCTTACAGCTGTTCAAACATTCACCTTTTCCATGTGCGCACTTGCAGAGTATAAATAACTCACCAGGGAAGAAGCCAGAGGGCATATCTTACTCAGTTTTCTTACATACAAACGATAGAGATATACTTGAAGTTGCAGTCTGGGTGGGTCCCAATCTATAATTAAAAATAAAAATGTGTATTATTTGTATAGCTGAATGCATATAGATGTGTGGGTCCTCGTCTGTTCTGGGTACATCAGAACGTTATCTGAGAATGTTAATTACTTGAATACGGAAGTATTTATATCAGGGTCATTCTCAAGTAACTATGCGGACATTAAAGCAAAACAAATTCCCACATGGATAGGTGCATTCATAATTATGCTTCTAACCCCTTTTACTTACAAAAGGTTTCTTTCATACAGCAACATAACCAGGTCTCAAAGTGCTTTACATTATGTAATGGCCTGGGGTATGTAATGGCCTGGGGTAAATTGTATCATCCACACCTGTGACCCGATACCTATCAAGATCAACAGGACTATAATGTGACGTAATCCAACAGGTCTTTGAGGGAGGCGTTTTCAGATCACACCACAACACAAGGCAAGGGACAAAAGGACTCTTCATTTTTGAACCACAATGATTTTTATTGTACTGATTAATTAATGCATTTTCAGATGGGCAGGTTACAAACACCTCTGAGTGACATTTCACCCAAACATCCTTGATGTCTCAATACTCATTTGCCCCTTAAGGACCTCATTAAGACTTCTGTACCATCCTCCCTACCCTCCCCCCCCCAAAAAAACAAAAAACCTCAGCTTGCTCCCTCAACCTTTTCAGTTTAAATTGGCATTCTAATTCACTCAAGGCTCCTGCCACATTATCAAGACCCCCCCCTTCAAACTAATCTCCACTCGTCCATCTTTCGGCTGAGGGAGCTTAGCTCAGTGTTACCCCTCAGGGCAACAGAGGGGTGAGCCTTTCGCCGCGGCGCTGTGATCACTATTAACAATTACGGTATACTTCCTGCTTTGGAGGGATTGGCCGAGGAGAGAGGGGCTCAGTAGCACTGTCGCCCTTCCTGTAAAAAGTAAATGAGGGGAAGTCCCTGGTGTGTAGGCCAGCACAATGCTTGCCTATTGTGTCAACCCTGTGACTCACAAATTCTGGGAAAAATACTTTTAAACCCCTTTATGGGAAAAGGGGAACAAGGTCTATCGAAGTGATCGCTTTTGCTAGAAGGGTCTTTCTGCTGTGAAGCTCATTTTTATCAAGAATACTGTGGAAGCAGAAGTAGGTTTTATTTCCCTGTGTGTGACTGCATGTTTTTGAAATCATTCCGTTTGTCCCGGAGGAGAGAACGAGAGATCTTCAGCAAGTATCGGCCCCTTTCACGGCGGGACATTCAACAGAGAACTAGGTGACACTGCAAGATTATTGCAAAACAATTGCACAGCTGTGATGGGTGTGATGATGACCAATCAAAAAAGCCAGTCCACTGCAGAGACCGGCCCGTTGAAAGGATGCCACGATCACAGACATTACAACGGCCCTACATGACATTGGATAGACAAGCAAATTGTCAGTGTTTGTTCATATACACGCTGAAACTTGACTCTACTGGCATGAGACCAGGTAGCTAACAAGTCTGATGCAGACCTTACATTGTCACAGCAACAGTAGTGCAGTTCTTACCAGTTTCATATATTTTGGGGACATTGTACATGAACCCCCTCTCCCCCCCCCCAAAAAAATAAACTTTAAGGGAATAATTTTTTTTTCTTTTTACTTCCTATATCCAGTAGGTGTCTAGATTCTCACAAACAAAGACTAAACCAGTAGGTGTACTCCCTGCTGGAATACCAGATTTTTTTTGGCAAATATTCTAACACAGGTTTGTAAACATAATGTTTCCCTTGAGCTTGGCTGAGCTCTTTCATACACCATCATGAAATAAACTCCAAAGTTGATTTTCATTTTTTTTTTTTTTCATAGAACCCATCCATCCATCAAACTAAATCAGAGTTAAGTTGAATTACCCCCAAAAAACAAAAACACAGAAATGCCACTTTGAAATTCTCCTGCAGCTGTCGCTGACAGAATCAAGAAGAAAAGGAATACATTTGTCATTGTAATACAGATTTGTCCTATGGTGGAGGCTTCGGTTTGCATTTTTTGTAGTCGAGAGTACAGCCTTTCCACTGTATAAGCTGGAGAGGTGACGGCCCTCCCACAAATTGGCTACACTAGAACAGACTGCCCCCCAATTAAGAACGTGTAACTCTAGCCACGTTGATCCCGAGTGCTCTGGCTATTCAAGCAAACTTTAGCAGCTTTTTTTAATTTTCCATTTTCTTTCTTTTTTAATTTTTTCATGTGTCCCCCCCCCTTCACTCCTGTTAACGCGCAGACATGCACACGTGCGCACACACACACACACACAACACATTTTCTCAAACACACAACTCCACTTTGACCTCTTAAGTCCCTTACCTACCTCCACATTAAACAAGATAATCTCTCTCTCTCTTTCACACACACACACTCTCTCACACACACTCTTAGTGTGCGTAGCCTGTTGCCAAGCCATTGTAGTTCCTCCATGTTGCCCTAGGGATCATTTGGACTCGACGATGCCGAGAGTAAACCCTTATGCACCGTGGGCATCAAACACTGATGGTGCGCAGGGTATCGCCCCCTAGCGGCTGGGGACAGTACTCCTAACATACACAACCCCCCCCCCCACACACACACTATTTCACCCATGGCCAATACAACCCCTTAACAATCCATGCGTGCACACACATTTATTAGTGTGTCTCAATAGTCAAAAATGGCTTCCTCGCCTGGTGTTCTATGGTTGATGTGCGCTTGTCTGGAGCCACGGTGCAGAGGGGGTGTGCGCTCGTCCAGAGCCCCGGTGCAGAGAGGGTGTGCGCTCGTCCAGAGCCCCGGTGAGAGAGGGTGTGCGCTCGTCCAGAGCCACGGTGCAGAGAGGGTGTGCGCTCGTCCAGAGCCACGGTGCAGAGAGGGTGTGCGCTCGTCCAGAGCCCCGGTGCAGAGACGGCGTGCGCTCGTCCAGAGCACATGCTTCTCCCATCACAAGCTCTTCGTAGCAAATCAAGAAAAAAAGAAACGAGGCCAGGAAGCCATTTTTGAAAACTGAGACGAAGCATGGATCTTGCGTGCAAAATGGCTTCTGAAAGTCGAACACAATAAGGCCCATGGTTTCTTTTTTTTTCTTTCTTTTTTTTTTTTTTTTTTGCATTGCTTTCAACAAAAGATAAAACTTTTTAAACAATAAATTCATCTGTGGACTCCGGCTCTGTCCTATGAGTCCATAATAAATAGATCTCCCTCTTTTTGTTTTTACTTAAATACAAGTGTAAGTATAATATTTTCTCTGCTTTTCAAAAATATGTTTAATTTTTGTTTGTTTGTTGTTCTTTTACTTGAGATAGTCCTTCAGGGTCTGGACGAGATCCCTCTGCAAACATGCATGAACCTCCACCCCCCGAGTCAGTGTTGTGAGATTAGAGGGGGGCTTTGGGTAAAAACATTAAGAAAAAAGAGGGTCGGGGAAAGTTAATTGAGAGACTGCAGGGGCCGATGCCGCCTGTGGAATCAAAAGATGGAAAGGAAGGGAAAGTGGAAGAAGGGTTCGGGGGAACGAGGGTGGGAGGGGGTCTGAATAAATAAGAGCCAGTTGGAACCCCCCCTGCCCCTCCCCTCCCCGATGTGCAGAAATGCGCGTCACTGGAAACTGAATTTCAATTAATGATATTTTAATTTGAATTGCTCAACTTGAATACTTGCATCACAAAACTGAATTTGAATCACATAATTTGAATTTGTATTATAACTTGAACTGCATTGAAAAAGTGAATCTGAATAGCATAATTTGAAACAGAATTTATTAGTTTGAAAGCAAATGGTTTCAGAGAACATGAATTGAATTTCATTATATTACTGTACGTTCAGTTTCAAACTAAAATTCAGTTTCAAATGATGCTATTCAGATTCAATTTTTCAATGCAGTTAGTCAAGTTAAACAATACAAATTCAAATCGCGTGATTCAAATTCAGTTTTTTGATGCAAGTATTCAAGTTGCGCAATTCAAATTAAAATATCAGTAATTCAAATTCGGTATCTAGTGACACATTTCTGCCTATAATACACATATTTCTGCCCATAATCCCCCTCCAATCAAACACTGTAGTCACAAGGTGGGGAGGCTGTCTCTCTGCCTCCAGCTGCGTCCTCTTCTCTGTGCTTCTTAAGCCAGGACGGGGCCCTGAGCTGGTCGAAGTCAGCGATCAGCCTCTTGATGTGGGCCAGCTTGTTGTGCAGGTACTCGCAACGCTGCTTCTCCTCATGGTAGTTTGGGCTATGCTGAGGGATGACACACGCATGCGCGCGCACACACACACACACGAGCGCACACACACACACACACGTCACACGTCACACTTAGTCATCTTATACCTCAAGCCTATAAGATACTTTTCTAGAAATACTAGTTACTTTACTTACTTGTTTCATTTTTTTGTACTCTTTCAAAATGTCGTCAAGTACATCCTGTAAAAGATTAAAATGATTTGTATTACGTGAATATATCTCAAAGAAGTTTCTAATTTTGTCCATACAATTCCATTAGCATCGCTAATAACACTAACCAACTTATTTTTTTCTTTGTTTCTAAAGTATTTTTTATTTTCTTCTTCTTACATTTTTTTTTTTTAAGTATGAATTAATTGACAGTGGAAAATGCCCCTGGACCCAAGGGGTGAACTATCCCTTTAAGCGAGTGTGCTGCCCCTGGACCCAAGGGGTGAACTATCCCTTTAAGCGAGTGTGCTGCCCCTCGACCCAAGGAGTGAACTATCCCTTTAAGCGAGTGTGCGGTCAGACCTGGTACTCTTTGGTGCCGGACGGCAGCCTCTTGGACTGGGCGTCCAGCTGGGTGAAGCGCCGGGTGGTCTTCTCCACGCGGGCGTGCAGGACGCGGTACTCGTCGTACTCGGCGTTGAAGTCATCCTTGTAGCTCTGGCGCTGGTCCATGGAGATCACCGGCATGTAGTTCCTACAGGGGGGGGGGGGGGGGAGACAGGGTGAGGGAGTGTACAGGGACTGTAGCACTAGCAAAGTCTTCAGAGGAGGGAGGGAAGGAGGCACTTTGAGGACACTGAACTGTCCTGTCTCAGAGATTAGAGATATAAAGGTATAGAGTAGAGCTATTCAAAAGCATTGCGAACAACACTATCATGCCTTGGAAAGTGATCGATTTGCTAGCTTATCACCTTTTGAAAAACAAGCTTTATCTATAGATAACGAGTATTGTGCAATAGGTAGTAAACCGGGTAAACTTTTGATTATATTAGCTATCAAAAGTCTTGATTTCTTTGCGGAAAGTACCTGCAATAACACTTACGACAAGCAAGTACGAGGTAAGTACCTGATCAACGACGCTACAAATTAAAGGGACTTTTCCATTCAGAGGAGCATTTGTAGCTAAAGTAGGTGGCTGTTTTTCTGCACGGCAAAGTGACAATTGCAGAATTGAGGGTTGACGAACAGTCATTAACACTATTTGAACGCACAAGTTCAATTTGTAAAATGAACCAGCCAGCTGCTACATGGAGGCCTGGATGGAGGTTCGGTAACTTTTCACTTGAACAACGTTTCGGTGCACCGGACGAAAAGACCCACCTTGGGTCGAAACGTTGTCTTTTGTCCTCCAGCAATAAATCTACCTTGGAGCAGCTGTCAGTACGGACCTCAATTTTTTTGGCATTCTTCATAACCATATTGTCCGGCACCAGCGGATGGTCGATCGGTGCTTAGCAACTCTACAACGTCTTCTACTTACACAATGTAATCAGGCATCTCCGTGATGAGGTCAGCGGAGTGGACTGACCTCTCTCTTGAATCTGTGGGATGAGAAAGAGAGGAATCACTATCCTGTATCCATTACAAACTGGCAAACGGTTAACTGCCAGCATAAATCCCTTCTAATAATTTAAAATTGAGCTGCGGGTTATCGCTGAACTGCAAAAACAATTACTGCAGTAGTGAAGTGAAGGGGTTGACTCTTCAGTAGAACCCCTTGCCGTCAATCAATCAAAGAAAGCTTTATTTGTATAGTGTCCTAAGGTTTGGACTGGTCGTAGTGAGGGAGGGGGCTAGACTAGTATCCATACCCAGACAACCCTACCCTAGCAAACAAGTCTTCATTCACTCTGGGAGTGAAAGGGGAGGGAAGGAGGCACTTTGAGGACACGGAACTGTCCTGCTGTCTCAGAGATTAGAGATATTAAGATAAAGGTATAGAGCAGAGTTATTCAAAAGCATTGCGAAGCAGACAGATGGTAAAGCAGAGTAAATGTCAGGCCTGGCCATTCAGCCCACGGTCTTAAAAGGTACCACTCACCTAATGAAGTTCTACGCATTTTTTGTGTTCTTGATATGCTATTTTTCTGCCATCTTAACCATTTTAATACGACCACGTCACCGGCAACATTTTAAAAAATATCTAACAAATATTTAATAATATAAAATATCTAACAAATCTAAAAAATTCCTCACTCCAACACTTGCTGAAAGCTGAGAAACTGCGCTTTCTAGTATTATAGGGAAAATCCAATTAATATTCGAAATGTTGTCACTGTACTTTCAGGGTTAAAAGGGTTACATTTTATCATGGTCATTCTTTCCTGCAGAATAACTCACGGTCTATAGTAGCATGGTAATTTATAGCATTTTTGGCTGGACCGCAACAGCGGGCGACCAATATTGGAACTGGTGGTGGTTGTAATGTACACTATGAGCCCTTTCAGGCCCAGTATGTTCCGTTCGTACTCGGAATCTGCGGCCCGCATCGAGCAAATATTGCAGCTAAATGAAAGGATTCGGTCAGTATAGTAGCACGACAAATATGTAACTTCTGACCATTGTGTTACATTCGCCCTGCTCTATCAAACCGTGATTGCACACACTGTAAAGCAAATATGAAAATGGATCGGAATTTTCTCCCTCACTCCTTTCTCACCTCCTCAGCGACCAAAATGGCGGTTAGTGCACAACACGACGTTCAGCGGTTACCTGCCTACTGGATTAAAGTGTGTTCACGCACAACAGCCTTGCATACTCATCATACACCCCTCTAGAAATTCTGGATACTGGTCGACAACTCAGACACATTTATCGGTGAGATGTGAGAATACATTCTGTGTCAATTAAGCTACAGGTCAGTCTGTGCATTATTGGTCCAGACATACTAGGTTTTCACCTGGCCTTGTTTTGCAACGACAGATATTTGACCCAGCCGAGGAAAAGAGTAATAATACCAACGATTACAGTAGGACACCTGCTCCCAAGTACCCCTGATGATATGCAGAAAGTGACCAAATAAAGGCCGCATACTGATAAAAATGATTTAAGGTCTGACTGCACATGAGGGCACCCCGCCATGTAGTGAAGGCTAAATGGGATGCCGGGAAATTTCAACGACACAGCTGAAGACAAAAAAATGAAGCGAGCAAAGCGCAGTCCGGCGCAGGACGTTCTTATCAATTAATCGACTATCGTTTAAGGTTAACAGTTATTGATTAATGAAATTCCTTGAAATTTGCAACCCTAATCCCAAGCACAAAATTGTGAAAACAGGATAAAATCTGAAAATACATTTATGGGATTTTTTTCCCTTTTCTGGATTTTGTGAATAAATGCCCGTAGACAATAGAATCACGATTTTTACATGACTTGACTTTTCCCACCACTGCTACAATCTATATGATTAGGTCAACCTACCTTGGTCCAAGCGGGGGCTCTTTGTGGGCGTGGTTATCTCCTCCCCGTCGGAACGGTGCCTCTTCTTGGGCCTCGGGCCGTCGTCGGCCGGCTCCCCTACCCCGGGCGTGAAACTCCCCTGCCCCTTCTTGTCCTTCTGCTTCTCGCTCGTCTTAGTCTTCTCTCGCTCCTTCTCTTTGTGCTTCTTGGACTTCTTGGGTTTCTTGCTACTGCTGTTGAGGCCGGGCAAGGTAGGTGTGGTGGTGACCACCGAGGAGGTGACGGTGAGGGAGGTACGCAGGTGGGGGCTGGGCAGGGAGGAGCCGGGTGTCTGGGTCGGGGGGTGGTAGCGGAGGGGGCTGGAGACGGGACTGCGAGTGGGGCTGGGGGAGGTGGAGAAGGTCGGGGCACGGGCCTGGATCGGGGGGCGGTAGCCGTCTTGCGGGCTGCGGCCGGAGTTGGGGGAAGGGTCTCGGCAGGAGGAGCTCTGGTCCAGTGGGAGGTCCTGGGTGCCTCGGCCATCCGGCGTGCTGGGGGAGTTGGAGTTGGAGCCCCGGCCTGGCTGGGGGTGGCTGTGATGCTGGGAGTGGTGGTGCGACAGTAGTGGCGGCTGGTGGGAGGAGACAGGGACTTGGGAGGGCGGCGGCATGTGGGGGCCACTGGATGAGGAGGTGACGGAGGAGGAGGAGGAGGGGGTGAAGGTGGAGGTGGGAGCAGGCGTCCCTCGGCTGTTGAGGTGGGAGATGCGGGGCTTCTTGGGCATCAGGGGGTCGATGAAGTCAAATTCGGGCTGGAGCTTCTGGAAGAAGTCATCAAGAAACGGAGTCGATCCGGTCATCAGCACAAGGCTCCCAAATCATGGGGTCATAACACAACTGGGCACAAGTGCATCATCATTTGACCTTTATTTTACTAGATTTATTTAATTTCTCGGTTGATATCCTTTTACACCAAGTCACGAAGTACAAAGACTTTTGGATGAGTTTTCCTAGACTGTGCGTGCGTGAAAGAGCACCTACCTGAGGGGATGAAGGGATGTCATCTTTGGGGGAGCTGCTGGAGGAAAGTGCCTCAGTAGGAAGACCCAATTTCCTGTGTTTGTGTAGAGAGAGAGAGAAATTGAGACAGAAAAGCATTCTCATGAAATATATAAAGTATATATATAAAAAATATTAAGAAATTAGAGATTAATTCTTCCCCAGATTCGACCAAGAAATACCTTGTGGTGTTCTTGGATAAAATGGTCATCCTCATTAATCCTTTTAGCACAGTGCCAACATTCTGAATATTAATTGGATTTTTCCTATATTACTAGAAAGCGCAGTTTCTCAGCTTTCAGGAAGTGTTGGACTGTTGGAATTTTTTAGATTTGTTAGATATTTTTAATTTCATAGATTCTTTAGATATTTTTAGAATTTTGCCGGCAAGACGGTCGTGTTCAAAGGGTTAAATTGCCTAATGTCGCTACTGGAATGGAGCTGATGGAGCTGGTGACTCTATGAGACAGTGAGTTACGTGTATGGCCCAATTAAAATGGTCTGCAAGGCCTCCCTATTTGATGCCCCCAGATCTCATATAAGACCTCTAGAATGAGGCTTAATCTGTGGTGATAAACTCTGTCAAAGCTCACTAGGAAATGGATCACTGATTTTACACATATGATTTAGGATTCATGGGTTAACGTTAGTAAACATGGTCCAAGTAATTCCAGTAATAACCCTGCAGGTGCCGTACCGGGCCAAGATCCTGTCCACCTGAACCCGATCGTCCTCTGAGTAGCCGGGCCAGTCCCTCTGGATCTCACGGTACATGAAATCCTTCAGTGAGTACGAGTTGTCTTTGGGGTTTAGATTGGCCACCTGTTCACATGCACACACACACAGACAAAGACGGACACACACACAGACACAACAAATATGAGCAATTATTAGTAATTTTCTGAGGTGGCGCTGATAAGAATCTAATACAACAGATTTAATAGATCTCTATTGTAAACTGGTGGTGTGGGAGGCTTTTCTATTACTAACATGGAGTCAAATAAAGGAGCCATCTTGTGACAGATCTTACAATTTCATGGCATTCCATTCACCTCAAATCTCAGACCCAGAATGTTAAGTACTCCAAGTTAATAACATTCTGTTAATCCACCATAAACAAAACAAGTGTTTGATTGTGTGTTGAGCAAAAGTAGCAAAACATTTTTTTTTTTTATGAAACAACTTTAAACAGAAGTCCCCTGCCTTGTCAACTTGTCAAGAACTTGTCAAGAACAAAACTGGCCAACTGTTTGAGAAAAAAAAAAAGACTTTAGGATTTTAACAACAACAATAATAATAAATCACCACCGAAAATCAACTGGCAGCATTGCCACCAATTATTTTTGGCACTGGAAAGATTTATGGTGGCAAATGTCAGTCGGGAGCCCTGGGGTGCCATTTTGTTTTGGTACGCATGTGTGATAAGATCAATGGCTGAAATGTATAGCTGCTTGTTTCCTGCCATGGGCCGGGCCCAGGAGCTGAGTGAATAAAGGTCTTTGTACGGCTGAGAACTTGTCTCGCTCTCGCTCTCAGTGATCTGCATTCTGCACTCTCATGCCTAAGAAGGGAGAGGGGGTGTCCTTAGGCAAGAAGGGAGGGAGAGGGGGTGTCCTTAGGCAAGAAGGGACACATGTCGCCTCCTGCAAAACAGCAGCTCCTTCCACACGCCGGGGTCATCGTCACCGCAAGGCCATATTCAGAACCTCTAGAACACAGTGTGATTCAAGGAGCAGAGGACTAGCTCCCATTTGTGGTGTCAATCGTGCGTATCTGAATGATTACCATCACCTCAGTGTGCGTCTGTTGCAAAATGCATGGGAGTGCCATCCTGCTTTTACTTTCCCCCCAAACCTCTTATCTTTTTCCATCCTGTCATAATGCTACGCCCCACTCAACACTGCCTGGACTTAAGATCCCCCCAAAATTAGGTTTAAAGGTGCTACCCCATCCCACACTTAATCTCTACCTCTCCAGGATACTACCCCACTACTCATATAGTACTCATTAGGGCTGGGTTTAAAAAAAATCGATTAATCGATTCAGAATCAAATGATTCAGAATCAATCTTTTATTTAATGAATAAATGAAGGAATGAATAGTTCATTAATTCATTCAATGATTCATTCATTCATTCATTTTTGGAAATCAGTATCAATACCCAGCCCTAGTAGGCCTGTTGATGTGTTGCATATCTTGGCAGTCATGTAATTAAGGTTACAGCAAAAAAAAAAGAAAAGTTTCAGTAACACTAACCGAATCGATATTGAATCGAATCGAGATAATCGATTCTGAACCTTGTGAATCGGAATCGGAATCGATTCTTGAAATTCGAAGCGATACCCAGCCCTAGTACTCATATAGTATAGTACTCATATAGGGTACTATCCATCCATACCTTGACTCTCTTTAAAGACTACTCATTGCTCCCCCCGCCCTCCCTACCTGCTGCAGGGTGCTTCTCCCCCCTCCCTCCCTACCTGCTGCAGGGTGCTTCTCCCCCTCCCTCCCTACCTGTTGCAGGGTGCTTCTCCCCCTCCCTCCCTACCTGCTGCAGGGTGTTCCCCAGGGAGTTGCGGTCCTTCTGGCTGACACCGTCCCGCTGGAGTCGGGCCACCACCTCCAGCTTCTTGTAGGGGCGCAGCGCCAGCAGGTGGACCACACGGTCGCGGTACGGCCGCTGGGACACCGGGTTGTTGGCAAGGCACTTGCGGATGGTGTTGGCTGGGTTGATGGGCGTGGAGCGCTTGCGCTCGGGCACCGGGTCCGGGGTGGATGGCGCTGGTTTATGGATGTGGACTTGCTTACCTGAGAGGAGGGTGAGGAGAGATGGGGGAGAAACAAGGATGAAATAGGGTTGCAAAATTCTGGGAATATTCAAAGTTGGAAACTTTCCATGGGAATTAACGGGAACTAATGGGAATTAACTGGAAATTTTGGAGTTATTTAGAGTATACCAACTGTATTTTCCTGGTCATATACAGACATGAATATATAAACTATTTGGTTTTACATAAGCAGACATGTAGGCAAATATTTCTAATACAAATTTTAAAAATGAATTTTTTGACTGACTTTGTGAGTATAACCTATACAGCTCTGCAGTATAGATGTATGACGGCTTGAAAATTTCATATCACCATTATAGTGACCAAAATTATCACGGTTATCAGTATTATCGCGGTATTGTAAAAAATGCTGAAAATTTTCTAAAACTACCGAAAGACACGCTGAAATTATTTCACCAAGTTTTATATTGAAAACCACAAATAAAATTAGCAGCACTGTGCACTACTTTATTTTGCATTATAATTAAAATAATGCGTCTTTGGGACTGTTGCTAGCTTTGGTTGATGCTGGACAGTATTTACAGTGAGTTTAAAAAAAAAAAAGTTTAAAAAATAACGGTTTATCACTATACCGCTTATCGTTAAATCCCTACTGCTGTAGTGGATGCTAGAAATGATCTGTGCATGTGATGGAGGAATGCTTAGTGTGGGTTAAAATTCAAGTGAATTTGCATTAATTTGTGTTGTTTTAACCAAGATCATGCTACAAGATCTAGAATTGCATTATGTTTTTCCCCTTCCAACTACCCCTAATGCATCGTGTTCTGGTGCTCGGTTCGACGGTTTGTCGCGCCATAGCAACCCCGTCTGGTGTCAGAATCATGGTTGCGAGCTAAGAGAGTCAAGAAGTTCGCTCCTTCGCATTACCGACCACCCCCTAGATCCGAGATTTTCAACCGACTCAAATTTCTTTACAATGGAAGTAGCCAGGGCATGTTAATACGCATTGAAATACTCATGGAATACTTCCATTGTAAAGAAATTTGAGTCGGACAAAAATCTCGATCTAGCTCCATATTTGAGCGATCAATGAAATGATGGTCTCTATGTTTCAGATTGATGTTAGGCATGTATAAATATGGCTAAATGTCAAAAATAGCACACTTCACCTTTAAGTTCCCTTTTATAGGCTAACTTTTGCAACAAAAAAAGTTTCAGATTTTCAAATTCCTGAGCGTAATTTCGCGTGGTAAATTTTCATCAAGTTTCCAGAAATTCATTGGAAATTTTCCACCCTTTTGCAACCCTAAAGCGAAATGAAATTAGCAAAGGCAATAAGGCTGTAACGGTACATGTATTTGTACTGGACTGTTTTGATATGGTGCAGATGTGTACTGAATGGAGTCTCTAACAGGCTTGTTTTGCGTGCGGAACACACAGTACTTCTAATCTGAGTTCCCACATGAACAGACGGCGGACCGCTAATTTGTTTAGAAAACACCTTGTTCCCAACACAAAGAGGGAGAGAGAGCGGGAGAGGAACAAGAGGCAAGTGGCTGTTGATGTTTACAAAAGTTCATAACTGACAATTTTTTGTTAGCATTTTTTCCCCGTACTTTACTGAAAATGAATCGAACCGTGACATCGAAAAATATGATTCGGAACCCAGGGGCTGTCCAAAGAAGCCAAAACATCCTTCCTTTACAAGCTATTGCTTTAGGAAATCTTTGTTCTAACATCCCTGGATAGGGTGAACTCCTGTGCGTCTTCACACAGCTGTTAGCAATCTAGTCATGTCAGATCGGTGATTACTCAAAGGAAGGATGCATGTTTCAGAGTATTCTTACGACGGCGCCAATCTCCACTGCAACCTTGGGAACACAGAAGTGTGTATAAAGCACTGGTGCTTAAAGTTGGCAGCAATCGGCTGAAACTTCAATAGTATTATCACTGGCTAGATAAGGAAGCGCCTGGGCTAAATTAGAAACTAATTTGACAGGCAAGAATGAATGACAGTGAGAACAGGGAGCTCTCACTGAGAATACAATTGTGTTGCACTGTAGTATTGGAGGAGGACAGAGCGAGATCCAACATGGCGCTTTCCAAAATGTGTTATCCAAGTTTGTGTCAAAGCAGAACAAACTTGGAGGATGCGAGGGACACGATTTGATTTCAAAACAAAAATTGCTGATTCGATTTTCCATATTATTATGCTAGAATTTTCAATGCTATTTCCACCGTTTGACTAGCCTTGCTTCGCCAGACACCAATTTGTGAAAATTCGGAGGGTCTGGAAATTCTCTATTCATTTTCGATTTCCAAGGGGCGTTAACAATGGCCGCAGACTAAAATGCCTCTGCACACAATTAGATAGAGCTACAACCAATCACAGCAACAAAACGTGGGTTAATCATCGTATCAAATGGGTACAGTCATCATATTTAACCTGCCCCATATTAGCTTATAGGCTGTGATTGGCCAGACCAATATCTGGTCGGGTAGAAATCAGTTGGAACGGGTGGATGTCCAGACTGATCTGTGGAGAGCAACAGAATATGAGCTCATGTGATCAGGATCGTGACGCCAGGCTACCATTTAGACTGCAGTAACCCATTAAATATATGACAAGTACAAAATTGTGAAAACAGGATAAAATCTTAAAATAAATTTATGGGATTTAAAAAAAAAAAAAAATCTGGAATTTGTGAATGAAAGCCTGTAGACAATAGAATTGTGATTTTTACATGACTTGACTTTTACCACCACTGCTACAATCTATATGATCAGGTCAGCCTACCTTGGTCCAAGCGGGGGCTCTTGGTGATGGTGGGCATGGTTCTCTCCTCCCCGTCGGAACGGTGCCTCTTCTTGGGCCTCGGGCCGTCGTCGGCCGGCTCCCCTACCCCGGGCCTGTCCTTCTTGTCCTTCTGCTTCTCGCTCGTCTTCGTCTTCTCTCGCTCCTTCTCTTTGTGCTTCTTGGACTTCTTGGGTTTCTTGCTACTGCTGTTGAGGCCGGGCAAGGTAGGTGTGGTGGTGACCACCGAGGAGGTGACGGTGAGGGAGGTACGCAGGTGGGGGCTGGGCAGGGAGGAGCCGGGTGTCTGGGTCGGGGCGTGGTAGCGGGGGGGGCTGCGGCCGGAGGCGGGGCTGAGTGAGGGACTGGGCCAGGTGGAGGAGGAGGGGGTCGGGCCCTGGGTCGGAGGGTGGTACGCGTCCTCGTTGTTGCGGCTGGAGACGGGACTGCGAGTGGGGCTGGGGGAGGTGGAGAAGGTCGGGGCACGGGCCTGGATCGGGGGGCGGTAGCGGTCTTGTGGGCTGCGGCCGGAGTTGGGAGAAGGGTCTCGGCAGGAGGAGCTCTGGTCCAGTGGGAGGTCCTGGGTGCCTCGGCCCTCCGGCGTGCTGGGGGAGTTGGAGTTGGAGCCCCGGCCTGGCTGGGGGTGGCTCTGATGCTGGGAGTGGTGGTGCGACAGTAGTGGCGGCTGGTGGGAGGAGACAGGGACTTGGGAGGGCGGCGGCATGTGGGGGCCGCTGGACGAGGAGGTGACGGAGGAGGAGGCGGTGAAGGTGGAGGTGGGGGCAGGCGTCCCTCGGCTGTTGAGGTGGGCGATGCGGGGCTTCTTGGGCATCAGGGGGTCAATGAAGTCAAATTCGGGCAGGAGCTTCTGGAAGAAGTCATCAAGAAACGGAGTCGATCCGGTCATCAGCACAAGGCTCCCAAATCATGGGGTCATAACACAACTGGGAACGCATGCATCATCATTTGACCTTTATTTTACTAGATTTATTTAAGTTCTGGGTTGATACGCCTAGTTACAGAGTACAAAGACTTTTGGATGAGTTTTCGTAGACTGTGCGTGTGTGCGACAGAACACTCACCTGAGGGGACGAAGGGATGTCATCTTTGGGAGAACTGCTGGAGGAAAGTGCCTCAGTAGGAAGACCCAATTTCCTGTGTTTGTGTTAGAGAGAGAGAGAGAGAGAGAAAGAGAGAGAGAGCGAAAGAATGACAGAGAGAGCAAGCCATGAGTCACCACTACACCATCATTAGCCTCTGTTGGATTCTGCTTCCAGGGATTTATAGGATAATATATTTGTATGATAGAAGAGGAAATAAGAATCAGGTCAATTTAACTGGGGTGGAGTTCTTAGGTAATGGTCATCCTCATAAAATTGCCTAACGTCGCTACCGAAATGGAGCTGATGGTGACTCTATGAGACAGTAGCTGTGTTCGTAATCGCTCCCTATTCACTATATAGTACACTATATAGGGCGTCAGCCATTTTGTTTGTAGTGTCCGAATTCTCCACGGAATTTTCGTTCCCTATATAGTCCATTATTTATTACCCACAATTCCCCTTGATTTCCAGGGAACAGTGCATGTACCCTACATTTTCTCCGTTCCCTAGGTAGTTCACTACATGGTGAAGCCTATCTAGGGAATAGGGAGTGAGGGAACGAGGGAGCGATTCCGAACACAGCTCGTGAGTTACGTGTATGGGCCAATTGCAAACGGGCCGTTTACTCATCGAAAAATTTGATGCCCCCAGATCTCATATAAGACCTCTAGAATGAGGCTTAATCTGTGGTGATAAACTCTGTCAAAGCTCACTAGGAAATGGATCACTGATTTTACACATATGATTTTAGATTCATGGGTTAAAGTTAGTAAACATGGTCCAAGTAATTCCAGTAATAACCCTGCAGGTGCCCTACCGGGCCAAGATCCTGTCCACCTGAACCCGATCGTCCTCTGAGTAGCCGGGCCAGTCCCTCTGGATCTCACGGTACATGAAATCCTTCAGTGAGTACGAGTTGTCTTTGGGGTTTAGATTGGCCACCTGTTCACATGCACACACACACACAGACAAAGGCGGACACACACACACACACACACACACACAAATAACAAATATTTGCAATTATTAGTAATTTTCTGAGGTGGCGCTGACAATATGTAAAGATAATCTAATACAACAGATTTAATAGATCTCTATTGTAAACCGGTGGCTTTTCTATTTCTAAATTTTTTTTGGGGGGGACCTTTATTTTCGACCCTTCGCTAGAATGGCCGCTGTCCAATCTTACGTTAGCAACCGTAACAAGGCACAGGAGGCCTGTCAAGCTTTCAGAACGAGCCCATGAACGAGGCTTGTTCATCGATGTTTTCAAGGAAGCTCGGCCAAGTTCAGAAAACATAGGTTATTCCAACCATTTTTCCGTCCCCCTTTTATTTGTATTAGCTATAGTTTTTTGGTGTGCCTTTTCTTTACGCTGTGAGTAATAAAAATATAGCCGAGTAACATAGGCTAGCTACAGCTGGCTAGCCTAAACAATGAGCGTCAGCTAGCATGTTGTTAGCATACATCAAATTTAAATTTAATAATAATCAATAAATAACAAATGAAATACGAGCTAATTTTGTGTTTAAATGTTCAGCTCTCTTAAGGTCCACAGCAAGAGCCCTCTCATGCTTTAGCTATCTAGCTAGCTAACCTAGCTAGTGGTGGAAGTAAGAACTTGTCAAGAACTTGTCAAAAACAAAATCGGCAAAATGTTTGACAAAATATGACTTAAGGGTTTTAATAATAACAATAATACGATATTACTATTTTTTATTATTGTTATATAATAATAATTATTATTAATGAATTAATAAATTAATAAAACACCAACGAAACTCAAGTGGCAGCATTGCCACCAATTAGACTTGGCACTGGACAGATTTGTGGTAGCAAATACCAGTCTGGAGCCCTGCTTCTCCCCCTCCCTCCCTACCTGCTGCAGGGTGCTTCTCCCCCCGCCCTCCCTACCTGCTGCAGGGTGCACCTCCCCCTCCCTCCCTACCTGCTGCAGGGTGCTTCTCCCCCTCCCTCCCTACCTGCTGCAGGATGTTCCCCACGGAGTTGCGGTCCTTCTGGCTGACACCGTCCCGCTGGAGTCGGGCCACCACCTCCAGCTTCTTGTAGGGGCGCAGCGCCAGCAGGTGGACCACGCGGTCGCGGTACGGCCGCTGGGACACCGGGTTGTTGGCAAGGCACTTGCGGATGGTGTTGGCTGGGTTGATGGGCGTGGAGCGCTTGCGCTCGGGCACCGGGTCCGGGGTGGATGGTGCTGCTTTCCGGATGTGGACTTGCTTACCTGAGAGGAGGGTGAGGAAAGATGGGGGGAAAAAGGGTGAGTGTGAAAGGGAAGTGAAACTAGAAAAAACGCATAGCGGCTAAATGCCTCCGCCAAACAATGCAAGATGCAGTTAACCTACCTAACCCTAACTAACTGCTAACCTAACCTAACCCTAATGCTAGCTAGCTAATGCTAGCTCTAATGCTAACACTAGCTAGCTAAAGCTAGCATTAGTGTTAGAATTAGCATTAGCTAGCGTTAGCATTATCATTAGCGTTAGCTAGCTAGCATTAGCATTCAAAAGTGCCTTTTGTGATGTCACGGTGACCTTGATCTTTTCCATTTGAATACCAAAATCTAATCCAATTAATCTAATCGAGTCCAACTGGACACTTTGGCCAAATATGTACAAAATCTGTCAAGCCGTTCTTGAGATATCGTGTTCAGCAAGACATTTGTACCAAAGGGGTTAGAAATTCCGTCAATGCATTCCTGAGATATTGGATTAACAAACATCGGACGGACGGACAACCCGAAACCATAATGCGTCTATCGCCTGGCGGAGGCATAATTAACAAAGGCAATAAGGCTGGAACAGTACACATATTCGTACTGGACCGTTTCGGTATGGTGCAGATGTGCACTGAATGGAGTCTCTAACAGGCTTGTTTTGCGTGCAGAACACACAGTACTTCTAATCTGAGTTCCCACATGAACAGGCGGCGGACCAGTACCTTAGCGAAAATGAATCGAACCGTGACTTCGAAATCGAACTACGGACCGAACCATGATTTTTATGTACCATTACAACCCTAGAGGCAACCTAAAACATGATTCGGAAACCAGGGGCTGTTTGAAGAAGCCAAAACGTCCTCGTCCTCCCTTCACACCTCTAGGGCTTCAGGAAATCTCAGTTCTAACATCACTGGATAGGGCGAATGCCTGTGCGTCTTTACACAGCTGTTACCAATCTAGTCATGTCAGATCGGCGATTACTCAAAGGAAGGATGCATGTTCCAGAGTATTCTTACGACGGCGCCAATCTCCACTGCAACCTTGGGAACACAGAAGTGTGTATAAAGCACTGGTGCTTAAAGTTGGCAGCAATCGGCTGAAACTTCAATAGTATTATCACTGGCTAGATAAGGAAGCGCCTGGGCTAAATTAGAAACTAATTTGACAGGCGAGAATGAATGACAGTGAGAACAGGGAGCTCTCACTGAGAATACTTTGTACGTTGTTTGTGTCAAAGCAGAACAAACTTGGAGGATTGCAAGTTCTGTGAAGTCATTTAAGGCCAACGTCATAAAGAGCCAATAGACAATACGAAGCCGTTTGCTAAGTAAGGATGCCTCAACGTTTCTCCACACCGCTTCCAACGGCGATTATAAAAAATTCCAAAGCTCTTTAAAAGATTAAGGTTAGACGGAGAGACCTGTGCCCTCTCTGTCGCCCCTCCGACCCTGATGCTGATTGGATGGGGGGGGGGGGGGGGGGTGGACAGCTCGTTCACACGAACACGCCCACACTTCTGCTGTCTCACAGCCGGGTCAAAGAATAAGGCCGGTGAGTCGCTTGCGTCAGTTGCTAATGAGATTTGCCGGCGCCGGCGCTAGTCAGTGTCGGAGACCACGTATACCAGACTTGCAGTGTGTTTTGAGAGAAACACGGCATGGTACTTTGTGTATTCGCTTCATTAAAAAGTGGCATGATATGCATACAATAGAGGGCAATGACTATGCAAAATGAGCTTGTTTAATTTATCATAATGTCAAGTCAAATGCCTCCCACTCGTAACCAAAGATTGAATAGCCAATCCCTGAAGAGATAAATATATCCATACTTTAACAGTTTGACTCCAGAAGAGAGTTGGGAGTCTCATTTTATGAGCGTCGTACTCCAGGCCAGCTGCAGCACGTCTAACCCCGCCCCCTTTCCTCTGCCTATTCACCTCTCATTTCCCAGTATCCATCTGGGCCGGTGTACGCAAATGACTCCCCAGAGAGAGAACATATACCGAAAGACAGACGCATCAACTGACTTTTCAAGTTGTTTGAGTTTGCGAATTAATGACACCTGTAGTTCTGATCCAAGAGCAACACAACAGCATTTAAAAGGGTTGCAGCCCGTACTAAGCGACAGTTCCCCCTGGGGGACAACTGTGAGGGGTGTTCTGTGTTACACATTAACTGAAGTAATTGTGCTCAATTATATCTAGATACAATTACATCTAGAGGCAATGTAGGCTAGGCTGAATAGCACCATTACCTAACGCTGCAAGTTGGACTTCTCACCCGAGAAACGCAAGCGTGTTGGGAGTTGGATCTGATGCTGCGGAGTCCCAGTCATTGTTGGAGGTTAGCCAACAAATCTCTGATGGATTCTTTGCATCGACAGGCCACGTGCAATGTGCTGTACTTTCTATGCGGTGCCCTCATTGTGAACTAAGCACTATTCACTCAGGAAGACAAGCACCGTATTTCTATGGAACAACCCAATACACCGGTGACAAGTGAAAACAATGGTTTATGTAGATCTGAAATAAGATACGTCATAAACAACAACATATAAAGCCTAGGGGGTTCACACGCACAAACATAGACACGCATTCCCCGTCCCTTAAAGGAAGTTACATAACATATGAGCCAGATGGGCCATGTGGGTGACACCAAAACCTCTTGATGTCGCATGGGGATGGGAACCCAAGCCCTGGCTGGCTGAAACTCAGTACCCCGTGGCCCTGTTCGAATGTTCTGAACGATAAAGCGCCTCCTCCCTCCCTTTGAGAAATCATCACTTGATCTGATGGGACAGCACTGATCATGGCCATGTAGGCGGAAGGAAGGAGGAAAGAAGAAGCCATCTTTAGGGTATTTGAACACGGCCCACGTTGTCTCGAAGCAATGTAGAGAAGCAGTCTCGTGTCAACGCCGAGCCAGATTTGGCGTCGTGGGGGCATTACGTCAACAGAAGCTATTACGTTGCACTTTCTCCCAGATCTCCTTTTCCTCTCTCTCCAGCCTCCAGCTGGCCAGACGCAGCGGAGCCGAGTGTGCGCGAGAAACGTGGCCCAAACAAGATTAGTCTCGAGATGAACTTTTACTTTTCCACTTGCCTTAACCTCGATCGAGTGGGCGTACGTCGCAACTGGAAGACAATAAGTTTACACGTGTTTGTGTGTGCGTGGGAAGGGTGCTGGAGAAAGTGCTGGGTGTATGCCAGTGTTGGGCATTAAGGACTTACGAAAGAGAGAGAGCGAGCGAGGGAGAGAGATAGAGAGAGGTAGGGGGAGGGGGAGAGAGAGAGAGAGATAGAGAGAGGTAGGGGGAGGGGGAGAGAGAGAGAGAGAGAGAGGGGGAGAGAGAGAGAGGTAGGGGGAGGGGGAGAGGGAGAGGGAGAGAGAGAGAGAGAGAGAGGGAGAGGGAGAGAGGTAGGGGGAGGGGGAGAGAGAGAGAGAGAGAGAGAGAGAGGGAGAGAGAGGGAGAGGGAGAGGGAGAGGGAGAGGGAGAGGGGGAGGGAGAGGGGGAGGGGGAGGGAGAGGGGGAGAGAGAGAGAGAGAGAGGGAGAGAGAGAGAGAGGGAGGGAGGGGGAGGGAGGGAGAGGGAGAGGGAGAGGGAGAGGGAGAGGGAGAGGGAGAGGGAGAGGGAGAGGGAGAGGGAGAGGGAGAGGGAGAGGGAGAGGGAGAGGGAGAGAGAGGGAGAGAGGGAGAGAGGGAGATAGAGAGAGAGAGAGGGAGAGAGAGAGAGAGAGAGAGAGAGAGAGAGAGAGAGAGAGAGAGAGAGAGAGAGAGAGAGAGAGAGAGAGAGAGAGACTTTAGCCCAGTAACAGTGCGTTGGCAGGCTACTTGTCAATAATGCATAAATAGCTTCCTTCCCTCTCCCCTTATCAGTGTGGACCTGGACCACTAATCTAAAAACACCGCAACGGCAAATGGCTTAGTCAGGCCAAAACAATGGTTTTCAATAGTCAGGCTTTCAGCGACATCGCATTCACCTATTCAGCCTCTCAGAAAAGCACAGAGGTCAGGGAGAGAGAGAGGTGGATAGGAAACAAAAGGAGCCATTTTGGAGTATTGGGACACCGGCCCCCCACGTCCAAAACCAACCCTTAAGTCCTAACCCTATCCACCTGTGGAGATCTCAGTGGACAGAAGCAAAATGGTGGCGAGTCCGGCCAATCAGGGGACAATCAGGAGCTATTGATGTACCTCACCTGTCAGAGCCCCCTAAATGCCCTACTAGTCCATAGGTTTGTATGGCTTAGCGGTTTACCCAGAGTCTAGGAGGTTAAAAGTTATAAAGTTAAAGTCCCACTGATTGTCACACACCTGAGTGTGTGAAATTTGTTCTCCACATTTGACCCATCATCCCCTGGGGGAGTGGTGAGCAGCAGCGGCGCCGCGCTCGGGAATCATTCGGTGATCTCGGCTGACAGACGTACCTCTGAACTGGCCCCCCGGTTTGATGACTTTGGTCCCCCGTTTTCGGGTGTCCTCATCGGCCTGGGCCACGCGCTCCCTGGTCACCTGGTAGGAGTCGTTGGTGGCGCACACCGTCACCTTGTCCTGCACCGTCCCCAGGGACACCAGGTGGGGCGTCCCCGAGCTGGAAGGAGAAGACAGAGCTCTCAACATCCCTGGACTGAAAACAGAAGACTCCCACAACCCGAAATGTTCCAAAACAAAACAAAAACGTTTGGTTGTAGTTGAAGAGATTGGCTGAAAAATGCTACCCTACTGCTAGGTTTTCCTGTGTCTACAAAACACTACAGTACATGCACAAACCCCAGCTTATGCACATGATGGGATAGCTACAGGACAAGGAAGAGCCACTACCATCGTACACCAATGCAACCCTTTCCCCTTAAACAGACGTCGGAGGGGTGCGGCGGTCTGTACCGTCATAGCTCACCTGGACACATATTGTTGGATGCACTCGAAGCTTCCCTGAGGATTGTCCTTGCCCACGTTGGACAGGTAGAAGTCAAACTTATGGGACCCGTCCGAGTTATCAGACCTCGGGATTTTAATGTGCTGTGGAGGACGCATAAAAAGGAGAATAAATCAATGATTGAATCGGTCGTTTGATTTACCAACCGCAAAACATGGCGGGGGGGGGGGGGTTACTCCATTTGTCCTGTATGCTGCCAAAAGTGAAGAGTTGGACTGAAGTGGTTTATCATTTGGAGAGGGCGGGAATTTCCTTTGCTCCGACACTGGAGTGAGATGGCTTGGACACAGAGAGATTGAGCTCATTTTTGAATGTGACAGTTATACCAAACAGAACCATCTGTGAAAACAATTCTCAACCAGACCTTGTTTATTATCATGGCCTAGTGAGGATATAACTCCGCAGTGACATGGTGAGTATGGTGAGTATGGTGAGCAGTGACATGGTGAGTATGGTGAGCAGTGACATGGTGAGTATGCCTACATTGACTCTTGAAGGCAGGGGCAGGATTGGAGGTGTGAGCATTTGAGCAAGCTTTTTACAAGAGAGTCTTTGAGGTCCGAGTTACTGTGTGTGTGTGTGTGTGTGTGTGTGTGTGTGTGTGTGTGTGTGGGGGGGGCATCTGGGGCCTTATTTACAAAACACCCAACTAGGGCTGGGTTTAAAAAATCGATTCATTGATTCTGAATCGATTCTGAATCAAATGATTCAGAATCGATTCATGAATCCCAAAATCGATCTTTTATTTAATGAATGAATGAATAAATGAAGGAATGAATAGTTAATTAATTAATTCAATGATTCATTCATTCATTTTTGGAAATCAGTATCGATACCCAGCCCTAGTATTGATGTGTTGCATAACTTGGTAGTCATGTAATTAAGGTTACAGCAAAAAAAAAAGAAAAAAAAAAGGTTTTAGTAACACTAACCGAATCGATATTGAATCGATTCGTGATAATCGATTCTGAACCTTGTGAATCGGAATCGAATCTTGAAATTCGAATCGATACCCAAATAACTTGATTAACTTGACTTATATTTTTTGACAGCCCTATTTTGTGTGTGTGTGAGTGAGTGAGTGAGTGAGTGAGTGAGTGAGTGAGTGAGTGAGACACAGACAGACAGACATGGAGACAGAGGGTAGTCCCTGTCCAGCTGTAGACTGACTGTCAAGAGTGGTATTTATAGACGTTGGGAGAGTTAGGAACCCAGGCGGGTAGGTAGGGGTTAACCTAGGAACACAGGCGGGTAGGTAGGGGTTAACCTAGGAACACAGGCGGGTAGGTAGGGGTTAACCTAGGAACACAGGCGGGTAGGTAGGGGTTAACCTAGGAACACAGGCGGGTAGGTAGGGGTTAACCTAGGAACACAGGCGGGTAGGTAGGGGTTAACCGGATGCTTTCACAGAGGGGAGAGTTAGGAACACAGGCGGGTAGGAAGGGGTTAACCGGATGCTTTCACAGAGGGGAGAGTTAGGAACACAGGCGGGTAGGAAGGGGTTAACCGGATGCTTTCACAGAGAGGGAGACGTTGGGAGAGTTAGGAACACAGGCGGGTAGGTAGGGGTTAACCGGATGCTTTCACAGAGAGGTGACAAGACCAAATACACCCCTTTCACTCACAATGCATATTTCACTCAATCCAACACAATCATGGGGGCTGCGCCAGTGGCG
The DNA here is from genome assembly GCF_949987555.1 of Borostomias antarcticus. NCBI lineage: Eukaryota > Metazoa > Chordata > Actinopteri > Stomiiformes > Stomiidae > Borostomias > Borostomias antarcticus. The sequence goes on from NC_140244.1 coordinate 1,839,133, forward strand.
AGAATTGTATGTCTTTACCACCAGTTACGTAACTGGTAGGTTGAATGAGACGACCTGTTTCACAAGAGATACATCTCAAGTTTTGGTCATCAGTCTTTTGGTCCGTCCCCTTGTTTATACCTTGTTTTGTATGGTCTGTTGCCCCCCCCCCTTGTTTTTTTGTGTATGTTATTGTTGTTTGAAATAAAAATTTTGATCCCAAAAAGTCATCAAATTTTATAGCCACTGGTATGGCTACATTGTAATCAAATGTGCAGTACAAAAATCTATACTTTTAAATACTCGTGCAGTGTAAAAATCAATACTTTTAAATACTCGTGCAGTGTAAAAATCAATACTTTCAAATACTCGTGCAGTGTAAAAATCAATACTTTCAAATACTCGTGCAAAAGTACTTACGCCTTGGAGTCCCTTGAATTGTATTGACGGCCGTGGGGACGGTACATTCTGGAAGAGAGGAGATGAGATCAGAGATGACGCATCCCCTCGCCCACATAAGGATCTACAGGCAGAAACATTTACCATGGAGGGGGTACAATCGCTGGATTTTGAACAATAAGCCAAGACAATTTGCTACTTGTCATTTTGTATTTTGGCCTATTTGAGAAACTGCAACATCTCATGACCTATTGTGAAATTTGACATAGATCATTGTTGTGACAACTCGAAAAAGGCAAGTGCCAAGCCACACTTGAAAGCTAACATACACTTAAAACGCTGCAAAGCACTGAAGATGTCAACAGCTGTGCCAACATTTTTGCATTTTAAAAGGCATCTTGAGAGACATTCCCAGCTTTAAGTAGGCTATTAGAAACTTGCAGACCTCAGGGGAATGTGGTCTTTTAAGGGAGATACTTTGGATGTTTGCTTTTATGCAGTTTTTGGAGCTTGCGTTTGTGTCCATTTGAAAAGAAGCCAGTCACAAACATGCATTGAGCCATCTTAGACTACGATAGAAGTGTTTTCACTTTGAAGAGGAACTGTAGTGTTGTGTGCTTTGACTAGAGAGATGTCCCGGTGTGGATTTTTAAACCCATGACAACACCGGTATTACCGGTGACCCTGTCTAGCCTACAATAAGAGAGCGCTTACTTTAATCCAAAACATTAGACCTTTGCCTTACATTGAACAACATTGTGTCGCCTCTGTGGCTTTAGCCTGCCATCGCCAGCCTGATCTCGCAAGCTCACTTTCTATTCCACTCCACAGATCAGTCTGGACATCCAACCATTCTTACAGAACCCGCTTGAACAGATATGTGTTTGTGCCAATCACAACCGTTTATCTAATATGGGGCGGGCGAGTTTCCAGACCCTTCACATTTTTGCGAATTGGTTCTGGCGAAGCACGGCTACCACAGCTTGCCTGTAAATACGCAATCACTGTAAGGTGAGATATAAACGTTACACTTCCAGTCCTGTGCTTCTTCATAATCAAATTGTTTTATTGCCATAGTTTTTCAACATGGAGTACTAGGAATAGCCTACTAGGAATAGCCTACTAGGAATAGCGTACTAGGAACCGCGTACTAGGAATAGCGTACTAGGAACAGCGTACTAGGAACAGCGTACTAGGAACAGCGTACTAGGAATACCGTACTAGGAACAGCGTACTAGGAATAGCGTACTAGGAACAGCGTACTAGGAACAGCGTACTAGGAACAGCGTACTAGGAACAGCGTACTAGGAATATGCACCATGCCCGAAGCAAATTCTGAGTATTTTGACATGACAATTAACGAACAGAACACTGCTCCAATAGGCAAGAGAATAGGCTGCCTCAGTGGCTAGGTTAGCTGTTAACGTCAGCTAGGCTAGCTAGCCAGGAGAGGCTAAAGCCATAACCTCCCCCTCTCCTCTCTCCCTACTCTCTACAAGCGAACTGCAAGTGAAATCTGATCCTTCCAGACCCCGCTCTGTGCTGAGGGCGCATGCGTAGGGGCTGATCAGACACCTGTTTGAGTTTGAGGGGGCGGTGTGGCAGTAGTGACTCTAAATACACGGCGTACGCCCGCACACAGTAACCCCGGTAACACCGACAACCGTCACAAACCTGAACCTGATGAAGCCGTAAGGCGAAACGCGTTGTTCGATAAAAAATAAAAAAATCATCCGTTGTGTGCGGTATTTATTAAGTTAAGTATAAATTAAGTTAGGTAAGTATTACTTTCTTGACATCGCCAGCACCCACAGGAGAATATCTGAACCATGCAAGGCAAACTACTTTTGAACCCTCACAAGCCTATTTGATTATTTATCTATCTAGTTTCAGATTAGATTAAGATTTGGTGTTGGTATCCCAGGGCTTTACAAGGTTTGAGCCCTGCTAAAGAACAGAACCAGGGGAATTACTGGTACCTACCCACAAATATGCCAGAGAAAGGCTACAACATTCGCAGTATTCGCAAGGGAGCGCGCGTCACTAAGAGGAACAGGCAGAAAAATCCTCAAAAAACCTTTGCCAACATGGATAGAACAGACCGCAGCTGCTATTGGAGATGAACGACTGACAACAAATAAGCGCTTCTTTGAATTTAGACATGCGTGGGAGTCTCAACGGTTTCCTCCACAGAAGTTTATAAAAACCAGCCACTGTGCCATGGACTCACCCATCCCCCCATCAAGCGTGCGCACGCACACACACACACACACACACACACACAGTCCTGATCACATTTCATTTCACCACAGAGGCTCAGGGCTGCAGCCGGCGCCGAGTCCAGCAACCAGGCTAGTTCTGCCCCCACACAAATCAAAGAGAGACGAGAAACAAAAAGCAGGCAGTTTTGGCTGCTAAGTCAGCAAAGAGACTGGTGGGCCGCTGTTCAGCGCAGCGCATGGCCTAACAATTCGCTGTCTAATACGAATTCCTCAGATCTGGGAGCCACGGCTGTATATTTCTTGTATGTTGTCGTGGTTTCTGGTGTTATATTTATATGTCAGGTGCCGAGCCAGGCCACCTCTTTGTGTGGGCCATCTCTGATAGGCTTGCTGACAGCTTTCTCTAAGCTCCTAATGATTTAAGGTAGTGTTCTTTTTTCAACGGTCTCTCTCGACGACCCTTATCCACTTCATATTGGAATTTCACCCAAGGCACATAGCTGCTTTGACAGTGAGCCAAGAATTATTATTTATTATGTACCGTTCCCTTGCCGAATCCACATTATACAACACGTAGGCCGTGTTAAATTTAGAGTACCACACACAGCCTGCTCTTATTATAGCGCTTTGACAACACTTATATAGCGCATTACAATGGCCTCTCATTCACCCATTCACACACACATTCACACACCAATGGCGGCAGCTGCTATGCAAGGTGCTAACCTGCTCATTGGGAGCAAATTGGGGTTTAGTTTTGCCCAAGGACACTTCGACGTGTGGACAGGAGTCGTCGGGATTCAAACCGCCGACCCTACGGTCGTTGGACGACCCGCTCTACCTCCTGAGCCACAGCCGCCTCACACGGCCATAAGCGCCTGTCATGGAATCCTCTGAACATTCTGGGCATGGGCCAGGCTGACTGGCCATCTAGCTGGTGTTATGTAACACTGTTATTGACAGCCCACTGAACTTCCCTGGGATTTTGCCCTCTGTTCAGCTCCGAGCCAGAGGAGTCCCGTAACGGGGAACTGCAGGCTTCTCTCGGTTGCACACCAAAGAAAAAACATTTGTATAGTCTCTGGATTAGCTAGTTGGGCTGTATTGGGTTTCTACAGGTTCATCAACTTAACCTAAAATAGCCTACAACGACCAAAGACCGGTCAACCTAAGTGACAATCCATTTCCTGAATTCACTAATAACATTATTTTATATCTATTGTAAATTTGTATTGAGTCTAACTTTTGATTTTGTCATTGTTGCCTTTATTCCTATGGCATGTTATGGCCACCTTGTTCAAAATGAAAAGTCAAAGGGAACATAAAGCACAATAATGCATTTTTGATGGCATGTCCCCTTTAAGAGACTGGAGACAGACATGAGAATGGCTAGCGTCACAATGTATTATAGCCTACAGTGAACTAAACCAAACAGTAAATTAGGGCTGGGTTGAAAAAATGATTTTCAAATGAATTAGGCTAATATATGCCTTTTCCCGTGGATGCTTGAAGGTTTTAAACCCATCAGTCTGGCGTGAGTAGCTAACGTTATCTAGCATAACGTTAGAGCTGAGCTAGCTAGCTACGTAGCGTTGCGGAGGTTTCAAAATAAAAGTCTGCGGAAAGACACTCATTGATCACTCCCACTGACTGTAGAGTTGCACAACTTGCACTATAGGCTATTGTGTTGACTGCTGTAGTGTGTTGATCCTCTTAAATAAAAAGTATATGAATGTAACTGCTTTGGGGTCAGTTCTTAATGTAAACATAACAAGTGTTTCCTACAGGTTTGAAATATACTTGTGGTGGTAGCTGATTCGGGGCAAACCTGATTAAGTGGAGTCTAGGGTTGTCCACCCCCAGAACATTTTAAGCATCAGACACTTCATTTCCTGCATTCTTGTGAAATTGTATACATCATTTTATTGTGGAAATGTCTTTATGTAAAGGAAAAGTGTAACAGTGTTCTTGCATTGTGTTAAGGGTCAATCACGATGCCAGCGTGTTCCACCAGTCAATGGTTTATTCTGCATCACATTGCATTATGAAAAACGTCTCATCGACATCAACCATACACACACAATGCTCTGACAAGTTAACAAGTTGCGCTATTCTACAGAATACAAATGCAGAAGAACATTAAAAAGGGACGTGTGTGAGAGAGGGCGGTTCAGAAGTCTTTCTTCCCTGGAATTATGTTTGCGCGTTCAAGACAAACAGCAAGTGAGGGAGAGAGAGCATGTGTAAGCTAGAGAGAGAGAGGGAGAGGGGGGAGGGGAGAGCTTTAGTCTCTCTCTTGCCTTTTAGCTACTCTTTAGTTTGAGCAAAGACGGTACTGTTTGCCAGGGCACTTTATCTTTCTTGGTTTTTCAAAGAAGAGCTGTAACGCCTCTACGTCTGGGAACTGGTGCTGCTCCATCAGTGGATATCCACAGACATGCAGCCAGGTGCTCTACTCAATCTGTTTCTCACGTCCGTTTTCACCTGAAAAACATAAAAAAAACAGGCACTTTGCTTTAGATTAACCATACAGAAATTAGACGCAAAATATCTTTAGTGCCTAAAGATAATTTAACTTACCCTTTTCGTGGTTGAAATATCTCTCGACAGGGACAGGGATGAGCTGCCCTGCTGGAGCTAGCAGGCTCAGGTTCTGGTATGTTTCTGCCCATTCGTCATGTTCACTGGGCAGCAGCTGCCTGACCTCAGCTTGTGTCTGTCCAGAGATTAGGCAGCGCAAAAGAGCATAGTGGGATTGAAACATTTACACATTTCAAAACAAGCAATTCTACTCACCAAGACAGACAAAACAGAAATCAATAATTTGTTTATTGCCATTTCACGCTAAATGCCAAGTCACCTGCTGTGCTGCTATGCCTCTCTTCCTCATGATCCTCACGCCGTATTCTCTTAAAGTATCTTTGAATACTCATGCTTATATTTGCTGAGTAAATACATGAACAATTAAGCAGTCTAACCTTAGCTGAAGTTAGTGGCTTTCTAACTGCCATAGCCAGAAGAGAAAATGAGCATTTAGCATCATCATATTGAGCCAGCCACGACAACTTTGTTGCATGTTGTTGCACACATGGACAAACACACATGCTTCTCTACCCAACGTTGGCGAGCATACATGTCTACCAAGCTAGCTAGGTAATGCAGCATATTTGCAGCTTGCTTTCATATAATTCAAGATACTACCAGTCAGAAAACAGTTACAAGGAGAAAAGGAGTTGCTTTACCTCATTCGTGCTATATCCATCCAAAAACATTGACCGTGTCTTGATGAGCCATCCAGGAAAAATCGTCTCTCTCCGCGTTTGGAATGATCTCTTCAGAACGCATTATTTTGAGTAGGGGAGGGGAAGCGACAGAGGAGATTAGCTGTGTTCGGAATCGCTCCCTATTCACTATATAGTGCACTATATAGGGCGTCAGCCATTTTGTTTGTAGTGTCCGAATTCTCCACGGAATTTTCGTTCCCTCTATAGTCCACTATTTATTACCCACAATTCACCTTGATTTCCAGGGAACAGCGCATGTACCCTACATTTTCTCCGTTCCCTAGGTAGTTCCCTACATGGTGAACCCTATATAGGGAATAGGGAGTGAGGGAACGAGGGAGCGATTCCGAACACAGCTATTGTGTCCACTACTACCACTAGACAAGTTAATAGATCGCAGGTGTCGCAGATCGCGGCGTTCTCTCAAACAGAAAAATCAGTTGGTTTTACTTGGGCGGCCATCATTATACCTGGGTGCGCCGCCCAACTAAAGTGTGGGAAACACTACATTCATATTTTTAATAACAAAATCAGGTTAGAAGGTTCGTCCTTGTATAATTTACAGCATTAGTACTCTGAGAATCTATTTCATATCAAGCCAAATTGGTGTTGTAACTGAAATATCTCTTACCGAATCAATATCGAATCAGAAAGAGAGACCAAGTCAGAAACCAAACTAGAGTTAATATTGGATTAGCTTTTACTTGCTAGCGGGAGCTTCACAGTGAAAGGCTGCAAGACTGACACAGAGCTGGCTTCTTTGCTATTGAACTTCTACTGCAAGTACTGTACTAGTGTTAGCTAGCCTAATATTAGCTGCCTTGCTATGTCTTACATTGTAATTGCTTTATGTTTGGCTGTGCTAGCTGTGAATGTATGAGGATGCATGTAATCCAACTACTTTGGTGCACCATGTTCCCTAGCTAAAATGCTAACTGGTAGTGTACTATGTTCTTAGACTGATTGCTAGCGAGTTAGCGAGCTGACAAAGTTTAATGAAAGGCTATGAGTCTGATGCCGACCTGGCCTCTTTTGTAATGTAGCTAGCCTAATGTTACGTGGGTGCGTACTGTTGCAAGTTGGGCCAACTTTGTCAGTAGACCAAAATGAATTATGGTTATCACATACACTATATCTTGGAATATATATCTTGGAATATATATTCCATATATATATATATATACACTAACCAGGCCCATTTATTCCATCTATCAACTGTTCTCCGTTGTCTCATGAGGGTGTGCAGCTGTACTGAACTCGCATAGTATTGACCATTTCACTACAGTTGTGCAAAAGTGAACCTGTAGGGGGCGCCCATTCGCAAAAATACCCCCTCCTACGTTAGGCTGCTTTAAAAGGAGTTCCACTTCAGATTGCTAGCAGACAACCTCAGGGTGTCACTGACTTGCAGGACATTCTAATGTGCCATTTCAAAATAAAGGTCTTCTAAAATGTCCCATACGATCTACTACTTTCCTCCAATTTCAGATTAGGAGTCCCCGCCCATAATGCCACACCATTTCCTCTCCAGGGTGCTAGTCTGGGGCCGGGCTCTTTCGCAGCTGTTTCGCCGGTCTAGAGGGGAAGCGCCTAGGATGACGCATCGCATAATCTTCCGGTCTGGACTGGAAGAAGAACAGTTGTTGTATCTATAATTTCAGAGGCTAAGACGCTGCAGTGGCTTCAAATGTGTGATATTATGTATCCGGCACACTTCTATCATGACTTCTTGAAATATTTCTTCAGGTATGTCCATGTTTTCTTCCATCGATGTAAATAAAGCAAGCGGAAGTAGGAGGCGGGCTCTACAGACTCGAGCCGGAAGAAGGGGCGGGCTTAAGGCAGTTAAGTAAATAGACACCAGGGCTGCGTTCCGAATCGCATACTTCTACTTCTTACTACCAGTACCTACTACAGCTGCCCTTAGAAAGTACGTACTTTGCAAGCAGTAGGCATCCAATTGGGACATACTACCTTGTCATAACATTGCGGCTTGAAATTTGCCCACATCCGTCGCTGTCCATAACGCGACATCCGTCTACAGCTGTCATGACTCGCACATGTGACGCACATTTCCGCTGCGCACAGGATTGTGGGTCAGAATAGCCAGAAAAGCCTGCTGGCTTGCATACTGCAAAATACAACCGGATGTAGTAGGACATCCTGGTATTTTTGCCATACTGCATGTGGCATACTATGTATTGGGACATACTACATCCTGTTTTGGCATACTATATAGTAGGGTAGTATGCGATTCGGAACGCAGCCCAGGCTCTCCTCCCCGAGGACCGAGACTGGTCTCGCGAGACTACCGGGGTGCCAACAGACCACCCCAGAGTGTCACCCAGAGACTTTCAGGAAATTCTGATGTGGCATTTCAAAATAAAGGTCCTTCTAAAATGTCCTATACGACCTACTAGTTGAGTAAGTTAGCTGAGCCAATTCATCTCGCCTGTTGAATATGGGAATGCAATTTCAACGTCAACCAACTTAATCAAACACCAAGCTATCTTAGCAAACGGTAGCAAGTTTCCTAAAGGCAGCTAGTTGACTTCCCAGCTAAGCTAACGCACTATAATCTACGTAGTTAGTAAGACAGTGACGTTACTATTACTGTGCCACATTGAGGATTAACTTTTAGACGGTTTTCTGGCTAAAGTATAAGGATACTTATGTCCGGGATGTGTTTGGTATCAAACTTTCCCGTTTATTTCACCAGCATTAGAGCTATGGCTGCTCTCTAAATACTCATTTCATAGACTAAATACTCATTTCATAGACTAAATACTCATTTCATAGACTAAATACTCATTTCATAGACTAGAGTAACAGTTGACAGCTCTATCTTGGGCAATAGTTGGTTTTAAATGAAGCCACGTTAGCTAAACCGGTAAACCGGTGGGCTCTCGAGGTGGCATGGACGGTAACCGTTAACGTACGCAGTTTGACACAGCTATCGTATTGCAACTAAGTTAGTATTTCACGTAGGATACCTAAATTACCCTGGCGAGCCTGGAAGGGAGTTGACCAGCTAGCTTAGCTCATGGCAGCCTAGGGGAAAGACACTCGACACATTGCGAATTAACCCTGTTCATTTAAAGTCACGTTAACTAGCTGTTAACTCTCTATTTCGTATACATCTTCTATCTAGCTCGTCATCTGATTGATAAAGTGCGTTGTGTTTTGACAACACTTAAGAAAAACAAGCTGGTTTATTTGCTAAGCTCAACCTGTGCGTGGCACTTTGTCACATCCAAAGTCGGTTTTAACTTAAAAGTATTTCTTTTCCAACTCACCTTACAGTTTTGATAGCTCTCTATGGCTCTTAAGGCAGTCTCTGTTAGTTTGACGTGCAAAACGGTGACTCGCTCTGCGTCCCGTCGGCCACAATTCAGTCCATACTTCCCATCCTCGGAGAGCGCCGCCATCTTTACCAGCCCTCCACCATCGTCCCTCTGACGGCCGAGCAGATAGCTCCCAGCAGCCAGCATCTGAGCTGAGGCCACCGTGCTCGGGTTCAAGGGGAGGGGCTCAGACAAGGGCTGGTTCAAACCTTATTTTGGTGAACCAAAATGTGTAACTGGAACTCTCCTAAGAGGCTTGTATCCTCGAGGATGACAGAATTTGGACTTACTTTCCTCTCGGTGAACAAAAAATGTAACTGGAACTCAAACCTTTTGCATCTGATTGGACTTATATATATATATATATTACTTTCCTCTCGGGTGAACAAAATGTGTAACTGGAAGTCTCCTAAGAGGCTTGTATCCTCGAGAATGAGAGAGTTTGTCATTGTTGACTGGATCATAATGATCAGCTGTGTTCTGTCCATTATTGGGTCATAGAACAATAATGTGTTTAACACAATATCCGTGGCAATGTCATCTGCTGACATGGTCGGTTGAGTTGATCATGGAGCTGTCTTCCTAGCTCTACTTAAAATATATTATGGATATTTTCTCTATTTAAATTTCAAAGCTGACAACTAGAGCTGTTATGTAAGATCTTTTTCTAGGATTGAATAAAGCTGCTTCATTGTGAATTGGCAGTGGAAGGAGTGGACTGACTATATAATGATGTATTAAACCCACAGCCATAAGTATTCTACTTGGTCCACCTGCACTATCTCTCAGAGTCAGTCCTGTCTGGTTGCCTGTGCGACGTGTTTTGGTGTGGTGTAGCCCCGAGCAGGGTGTGGAAAAGCCTGTGTGAATCCAGCAGATTACTGTAGCTTGTTCACCACACCCATCCTGACAGCTTAGTCTGTCTGTCTCTCTCTCTCTCTCTCTCTCTCTCTCTCTCTCACACACACACACACACACACACACACACACATGCGCGTTGAAGATGTAGTCACCCCCAAGCAAAAACAAAAAACCCATACAGTACATTCAAGAACTTGTTCAAGAAGTATTGACGTCGTCATGGTATTCATTACCCCTCTGTGTGGCTCTTTCGACAAAACAACCAACGGACTGTCCACATCACCTCATCACAAAACCCTTAATGGTCTCACATAACTCACATAGTGCAAACAGATTCATATCATTTTAGTTCAACCTTAAGTGTTAATTTTTCTGGATTGTCACTGCTGAGTGAGTAGATAGAGTAAACGATTAGTCTGTCTGGTTCGCTTTCATCCTGCTGGGCACTCACTAAACAGCGAATAATTTAATTAACATCCATTGTTTGGACTGCTGGGTGTTGCTCTAGGGTCTGAAGACTTGAGTGTCATTGGTAGGCCTACTGTACCTCCCACACCCATTTTGTTCATATTTGCCGAGGTTTGGGAAAGGATGGGAAGACAATAATTTGAATACAGGATGACTAACTGATCTTTCATTTGCAATTGTCATAAAAAAGCATTATCCAAGACTTAAAATAGTTGCTCTGATGATGCCCTCTCAAGTTTGGAGTGAGACTTGAGGGAATTCTTTATCAATAAATTACAAAAAGACCTTTATCACAAACAAATCCCTTGTTGCTTAAGCAAAGAATTTCTCCCTTTTTAGACAAACTCTCCCTTTCTCCATTTCAGACTTTCCCTACCAACTTTTCTATTTTGAGCGACTAGAGAAGTTAATCATTAATCAGCATGTTATTTGGACAGGCTCCCACATCAGTGCTAATCAGCATCACATGCATGCTCACTGGACTGCCTCTGCTTCTAATCAGCTCATACAAAGTGATAAAGATGCCCCTTCTCTGTCACCAACTCAACCCTCAACACCACTGGTATTAACGACATGTGTTAGCTAGGTGTCTAAAGAATTGAGGTCATTTGAGGGAAATATCCCAGATAGCAAGCGGATGTGTAATAATTCTGGTCCATATATGGGCCGGAACTAAGCCACAAGGGCCAGATCTGGCCTGTATATGGCCCAGATCCGCTTGCTATCTGGGATATCAGGGACACTGTACATGGTTTCATCTCAGTTCTGGGTTCTTAGTGGTGGGGTTGATTTGCATGCAAAAGACACCACTGTCGGTCACAACAGGATTGCTGGTGTCAATATTTGCATATCCATTTTCCCAGTTGTTTCTTTACCCAGTCCAAAACAAGTGCACAATGAACCGGTCGTCCCCCACCCATGATGCATGTCGTCAGCATGTACAGCTGTTTGAATGTATAAGTGGAGTGGGCGTTTCTAGTTTAGGTGTATCTATAGAGCTGAGCTTTAGGACCACCATATGTTTTGTTTGGTCTAAAGTGTACGCATTTATTCGAAAGTAAGTCGTGAATTAAAATATCTGTGATTGAAATATAAAAAGAACCTCAAGTGATTTGAACTTTCTGTAAACCAAAAATACTGATGAATGAAAACGACAATGTTTAAAAAATGAAGCAAAACATAAAACATGAAAAAAACGTTCATGCAATAAGATGGTAGATAGATACTCTACTGTTTATTTAAAATGTGTCCACAACACTTTGTGTTTCCTTTCAAGGAGTATGTTCTTAAAACACGCTCCCTCTGCTGTCCGTATGCTGTTACTGCAGCTGTGGTACATGTGTAACAGACGCATGAACAAACGCACGCACTAACGTACAGCATGCATGCCACATGTACTAATGTACACTGGTCAAATTAATACCCCACTATAGGGCTTTGAAATCTGGGGCACATCCATCATACTATATCACGACTGACTGATTATAAAAGTTGAGTAACTGTACCCAGTGATAAAAGTTGAATATAAACATTTCTTGGTTGAGTCTCTTTTTTACCAGAAAAGTATAGGTTTCATATTACTACTGTATACTAAGATATTTTAAATAAGTCATTGTGCTGGCAGTTATCACGCAAAAAACAATGCAAAAATGATATTGTATGTGCATAACAGGTATAACCAAATTAGTTCTTGTACACGTATGTCATTATTTCAATGTAAACAATTCCATATTCTCTCAAAATTGAAGAGTGGACTGGCATAATTGAAACCAAAAGCTATTTTAAGACTGGCATTAGGAGGGATTTAAAGGCACATTGCACTGGAATTCATAAAATGTATACGTAGCCGACATGGCGTGCCAGACCTGGGTCACCTGGAACAGACTCTGGATGGTAATTATGTTGTTTGGAAGCGTGACCGTGGGTGTTAGGACTGCCCTGAAACAGCAGGGCTACTTTAGGACAGGCGCACGTGGCGGGTTGGCCCCGACAACAGGATCTGTTGGAAGTGGGAAAACGCCATCTGCTTTGTTAACCCTCGCATTAGAGATCAACACGCAAATGGAGAGAAGAGAGGGGGGGGGGGTGGAGAGAGAGGGAGAGAGGGAGAGGGAGAGAGAGAGAGAGAGGGGGGGGGGGAGAGGGAGAGAGAGAGAGGGAGAGGGAGAGGAGGGGGGTGGAGAGAGAGGGAGAGAGGGAGAGGAAGAGAGAGAGAGAGGGGGGGGGGGGAGAGGGAGAGGGAGAGGGAGAGGAGGGGGGTGGAGACAGAGGGAGAGAGAGACAGAGAGAGGCAGAGAGAGCAGGGGGAGAGAGATAGAGAGACAAAAGCATTTGTGGCATCTCCAGTATAGGAATATAGGAATATAGGAATATAGGAATAGCCGTGATCTACGACATTGCAAATGTAAACGATGCAAACACTCGCTAGGACACTGATAGGGAACCGACATTTTTGCAACCGTGTTGCACATTAAGATAATCATCTGAACACGTTACGCAGAACGCCATATCCTTCCCTCTTCTGCACACTATAACTCCAGACCAGAGTGGCCACACTCTACCAGTACGAAGAGGAAGAGGAAGAACCAGCATCCTGCTGTTGTGCCAATTTTTCCCTCCATCTCGTATTTAAGGACCTTGAAACAGCACCTTCACCAGTTAATCATTGGCCATTTGTGGGGAAAGTAGGCACTCACACCACTGGCTCTTATCACAGGGAACCACAAAGCCTCTGGAGCACTATACCTCCATGCTCACATTAATGTCTTGTTTAAAGAGACAGGTCAATTTGTTTTTTTTGTCTGGTGCAGAAGAGATAGGCTTACGCTCAAATAGGCTATTCAAGCAAATTGACCTTTAATAGAGAGCAGATGTCTGGCCTTCTTTGCAAGCTAGTCATATTGCATGGAGTCAACACAGCATCGTAATGGATATCTTCTAAAAATAGCTTTCTTAGGTTGCTTAAAAAGCATAATTTGACCATCAATTCGTAAGCAAAATCAGTTTAACTGCCATGCAGTTTCAATTACACAGTAAGAACCCCACTTACCATGAAGGCTTTCTGCCCCCCTGCTAACACACACACTGCAAAGGGTTCTAAGGGATGGCCCTAGAAATCACTCAAAATTACAACATAGCCCCGAACTAACATACGGTATTGTAGGTATGTGTGGACAAGGAGTAAAATAGTTCTCCTATAGTTACTGTACATTACATTACAGTCATTTAGCAGACAATTTCATCCAAAGCGACTTAAAATAATTGCATTTAACGCAGGTAGTCAATGTACTACTACTCGCCAGAACTCACAAGTGCATCTCCTTTCTAAACAAGTGACTAAGCGCATAATCTAGTGCTAAAGCCAAAGTGCTAAAGTGTCCTGGGTTAAGGTTAGCCTCAGATCAAAAACGTGCCGTCAGCAAGCCCTAATGAGATTCTCAAATTCCCCTCTCAACTTTTGTCCGTGGATATTTTCTTCTTTCCTTTTTCCTTTTTAATTATAACAAAATGTAATTTCATGCACTTGTCTTCAGTATGAGTGGAGACAAATTTGTGAATTGAACCCACACCAAAGACCAAACTCACTTTGCAAGTACCGTGCAGAAACTTCCACCCCGGAATCAACTGAGCCGTTCACACTACGCCCCCTAGCCCTAAACTCACCCCCCTGACCCCCGCCCCTCCTCCACCCCCCCCACCCCCCACCCCCGGCTCAGCAGTCATGCTGCTCTCTCTTATGGGGCTCCAGCGACTCACACCTCCTCCCCAGCGAGACCAGCCTCTGCACGGGCACGTCGGCCGCCAGCGCCGAGTCCCACCAGCTGTACTCGGGCGACAGCACGCAGGTGGGCCTCCTCTTGACCAGGTAGCGGTTCAGGTAGCTCTCCTCCAGCCCCCTGGCCCGCACGCCCTTGGCCTGGTCCTGGAGGATGAGGCGGGCGCAGTCGCGCGCCATGGCGTACACCTCCATGCACAGCCCCCCGTAGAGCTCCGACGTGTAGTAGTAGTCCCCCTCGCCGTCCTCCACGAAGGCCTGCGAGTCTTTCTCGCGCTCGTACGGGAAGGCGTGGCGCGGCGTGCCGTAGAGCTCCGGGTGCAGGGTCGCCACCAGCTCCCCGAGGATCTCCGCCCCCACCGGTGCCACGAACTCCTGGTCCACGTCGGCGCAGAAGACGTACTCCACCTCGTTGCGGATCGGGTCTCTGATGGCGGCGGCGAAGAGGGCCATGCGGCGCTGCGCCAGGCGCTCCCAGCCGCCCAGCTCCGCCACGGGGACCACCCTCAGCTCCCTCCCGGGGCCCAGCGCGGGCGGCGGCTCCAGCGCGCGAGGGCTGTCCGTCAGGACGTAGTAGGTGACGGAGGCGCCGGGCAGGAAGTGGCGCTCGGCCGAGGACAGGAAGCGCCGGAGGAAGCGGGCGTAGCGGCTGCCGACCGCCAGCGTGACCAGGCCAGTGCGGACGCCGAGCTCGGCGAAGCCGGCGCGCCGCAGCGCCGACTTGCGGCTGTCGCCCCACACCAGCGGCACGCCCCACGGAGTGACCCCGCGGCGCCGCTGCTCGCTGAAACTCCCCTCCGCCGCCGCCGCCGCCGCCGCCTGCGTCTCGCCGCTTTCCTCCAATCCCGTGGAGCGGACGCGGCCCGCGTCCTGTCCCAGAGAGACGAAGAGAGGGGACGTGTCCACCCCGACTGAAGCTCTCCTGCCTCTGAGGAAGTCTACGAGGGAAAAACAAAATGGCTTCCTTTGATACTTTCACATGATTTATTGAGGGTTGACTGTAGGTAACAGAATTTCTACAGTATTGTCAAAAAAAACATATTGTCAATTGAGGAAGGACATGCCATCCTCCTTTCTTTGGGGTATCAACTGTCAAGAATTTCTCCCAAGACAAATAATAATAAAAAAAATAATAAAAAATAATAATATTAATTTGTCCCGAGACAAAACCTCATTCTCAAGAGGAGACACTACAGGCAAAATAGCATTTTTTCTTCCACTCATCAATTGTCAGATTTTTCCTCATTCTTCTGTTATAACATGTAAACTATCAATATATTAACACAAAAATGCCCAGACTTTATTAAAAACTGATATTTTTCAATGTTTTATCTACCCTCAGTGATGAAAACATCAATGGGTGAATAGGACTTTTTTTTTTCTTTTTAAGATATCCTCGTGAATGTCTACCAGTTTAATCTTCACAGTAAGAGAGCAAAAAATGTTTTACACCTTGTCTTAAAACAATTGTTTAAATATGCAAATTATGCAATATCTCATCAAATATGCATACATTTTCATAAATGTCGGTACCAAAAATTTCAACAATAGATAATCTCAGGTTTGAAGTTTTACTTTTGTTTTGACAATATACTAAGTACAAATCTTTTTGCAGAGTGATAGATACAGGTATGTATACTAGTACAGAGAGGTTAATATACTGTATGACCCTGGTGAGGGAGAGTGATAGATATAGACACTAATACAGAGGGGTAATTATATGACCCTGGTACGAGGGAGAGTGATAGATATGGACACTAATACAGGTACGA
>NC_140244.1:1860236-1877736 GCF_949987555.1 Borostomias antarcticus
AGCAGAGAAGAGCAGAGCAGATCATGAGAGAGGGGGGGAGAAAATGGAGGAGAAAAGGATGAGAGAGGAGGATAGGTAGTGGGAGAGAGGAGGAGAGGCAATGGAAGATCATTGAGAATCCATACAACCCTGTTGCATAGCCTACAAAATGTCTTTCTGTCCTCTATAGGCTACTTATGATTGTGGAGAAAATATGTCACGTATGAAAATCCTTTTCTGATTTTACAGCAGGCTATTGCCAGTCTTGTTAATGAACTATGGATTGCTAGGAGTAGCCTTCAGTAGGCTAACAGGAAAAATCACTTATTCAAGACAAGGTTGTGCTATCAAGTTCCTCTACATTCTGTTACTCTGTGTGAACCCGGTGACGTCAGTGATCTCTGAATTGTTTCATGTTCGTCCGCCTGGTGGCGCTGTTGTAGAAGAATTCTTCAGTCATATGCCAAAGAATTCAGATCCACCACTTGAACCGAGGCGAAATAGGCCTGGGGCGCCATCTAGCGGTCGGGTTAAGGAGATTCACAAGGAGACTACAGAGTTTATTTCCCTCAGTGGCTAGTATAGTAACTATTCTATGGTAGGCTACCTGTAGCTTTTACGATTATGACAAATAAACCACCTTGAATGCAACCCACCATTTTAGTGGTGCGGTGCCGTCTATATCCGTGATTTTAATGTTTTCAGAAATCCTTTAATAAATGCTTTTGTTTCTACTCTTCCATGGTCTCCCTTGCTTACCGTATTCATTTCGTGGTTTTAATGTAAAGTGTATTCAGTGCATGTTTGCTGCAGTTGTGATAGGCTTATTATAGAGCAATAACTCTAACCCAAGGGTTTCCTAAAGTGGACATAACTGCACTGTGTATTAAAATGATGTTACAGAAAATGTGAACTTTCTTACTTACATGATGTTAGCGCAATTACTACCATGTTGTGTACCAGGTTGTGTATTGTGCCAACAACTCAGACACATTCACGAGGTAACTTTGCAGTTTATTACGATAAATCTAATTTTGTACATCCATACAGAAAGAGTGGCATAATTCAGCTCTGGTAAACAACTTTGGACAGAAGCATCGATCAAAACCAAATCATAAACAAACACCACCAGATACATTGAAAGATGAGTTAATTACAGGATGAATGTAAACCTTTTCTCCTTCATTTGTCTCAATCGTTTACCTCAATTAGGCAGAGAGGCGGGGCAAAAATCACCTGGTACACAGTCCAACCCACAACACTGGAGAGAAAAAATAAAGATTTTTCACTGTAGGGTAGACATTCATAGTAGTTCATAACACTGTCATAAGCACTACATTAGCATTCATAAAGGCTATAGCAACCAGCAGTTGCAGGCATAGACATAATCAATATTTATGTAGAGCGAATGATAGTGCTGTGGTGGTATCATGAAGTGAAGGTGTCATGACATGTTGCAGCCCCTATCCAAAAGTGCTGGCTGACCTTTGAACAAAGGACTTTGTGATAGGTCCTTTAATGTGAATCAATAACAAATTGTTGAAATGCACTAACTCATAGTGCATGTAACTAAGTGGTACTGTCATTGGCAGATAGTATTGATTAACTAGAAACAATAACAACATTATCCCAGCCTGCTTTACAAACACCAAAACACAAAGCTTTTTTCTATTTGTCAGCACATCAGTTTGGCAGTGTTCATTTGTATGCATGGTTTCATATAGTAATAATCAAAGCATTTTATCTATATAACATCAAAAAAGCAATAAATCAATCAAGGAATCTTAGAAAAATATTTCATTTGATGCAGCATTGTACTTCAATATACAAAAATTCATCAAATTGAGTCCAGGATGTATTTCTATTGTTTGCTTTTTTAATTGTTTTTTTTTTCCAGACCTCTTTCATTTTTATACTCTAGATTATTATGTTTTTCATTTTATTTTCATGATTATTTAAAGTACATTTATAACGCAACCAAAAGACTATTGATAGGTCATCTATCACCTATTCTATGCTTTAGAGGTCAATTCTTAAGTACATATTTACCACTTAATACTTTCAAGAGAACAGGAAAAAGGATTGTAGTTAGTTCTCAAACTCTCCAACACTTTGTTGACACCCTGAGAATAATATACCATTTGTCAACAACTGCGAGTTTACACCTTGAAAAGCAAGTGGTAAATTTAGAGGGAGGTCTGCTAAACTTATCATGTAACCTGATTTTTTTGTGTGAAATTAGGGCATTTGACTCTTACGTATGAAAGGATGAAAGTACTTCCACCCTTGCACCAAAAGAAACATGACATTTATATGTCCCAAAACTGAAAGACAATGACATCAAAAGCTCTAGAATTAGTTTATGAGGTGAATAATTTAGACGTCAAGTATCTTTCAAACCATATACAATCATTGTCCTTGTAGAATATATTAGATGATATATATAGATACAACTGCAGAATTAATATTCTAAAGGTGGCATGCTCAAGCAGATAGAGAAGAGAAGGGAGACTCGGGCCGCGTCTCGCTACTGTAGCACAGCGACCTCTGCGGGGAAGGGTACAAAGAAGGAAAATAAAACCACGATGGAATCTTGAGACGCAACCTCAGAACTGTGCAGGAGAGACAGAAAGACAGACAGACAGACAGACAGACAGACAGACAGACAGACAGACAGACAGACAGACAGACAGGCTGGAACGCTGCGAGATCGGATATTCCTTGTCTTGTGGAACAGTTACAGAACAGAACGGACTGGAAGAGTTTCTCTCTTATCTTTCCCTCTCTTTCTCTCCTCTCTTCTTCCTCAACCTCTTTCTCTCACCCTCACCTCAGGATTGGACAGTCCACTGCAGCATGTAACCAATGGGCTTTGGTCCCGCCCAGCACTTACTCGCCTGATTAAACCAACCAGCTAATAATGGCCTTTTTTTTAACGCATGGATCATGATTCACCTTATATGAATTTAATCATAACACTTTAATCCTTACTACCATTTATGCTTATGATTACTCAATAACAACCTGTACGCTTGAATATCATCAGGTCTGTTTGAGCCTGGCTGGACCATCGGCCTGCAACCCCCCCCCCCCCACCCACTCCCTACCCCGTCCCTCTCCCCTACGATCCTCCCCCCTCCTCCAGGCTCCGCCCCCCAGCCCCGCCCCCCCTCACTGCCCATCCTCATCCAGCATGTCGAACAGAGCCTGCATCAACCGGTCATCTCTGTGCCGGTAGGGCCCGGCGCCGTAGAACCCGTCGCTGTAGTCGCTGTACACGCTGTCCTCCCGGCCCCGGTACCGGTTGATCCTGTCCAGGGCCTGGTACAGCTTCTGGGAGGGGACCCGTGGACGAGGGCCCGATTCTGGAGGGGCGGGGACGCTCTCCTGGTACCGGGTCGCCCAGGAGGAGGAGGCCGAGGAGGCTTTGGCGGGGGAAGGGCGCGGCAGGGAGGCCGCGGGGGTCTGCCGGTTGAAGGCGGTCTGGAGGAGGCGCAGGAGGGCCAGGGATGGGGAGGAGGAGGAGGAGGAGGAGGAGGGAGGAGGAAGGGGATTCTTCGACTCCTTCTGGGGGTCGGCTGGAACAGGAGGCTGAGTGGGGGGTGGCGGGGGGTTGGGGGGCGGGGTCTTCTCTTTGGGCGGGTCCTATATGAGCGAACAGGAGAGAAATAGATCAGGCAAAAAGAGGTTTAGAAGGGGTCTCTGTTCATTTTTGGCGGGTGAGGTACGGCCCGTTAAACACAGTACTGTCAAAAAGTCATTCAACTGAAAGCTGCACATAGACACTGGGCTATATTTTGTTATGATTACAAGGATTAGGATTACGGTCATTGCAAGACTAGAATAGTACATACAGTCTACCAAACTGAAACTGACCTTTGTCGAAAAGGATACAACTGAATGGATTACATTGTCATCCCAGATACAGTAGTAAGCCAATCCAAACCGGTAACACTTTACAATAAGGGTACATTAATAAACATTAGTTAATGCATTATTAAGCATTAAGAAACAGTTAACTAATGTCTCTATTAACCATTTACTAATGTTATTTATGTTAACTAATGTGTGAAATAGCACTTGCGCTCGTGTAAAGTTACAAATTTCTGCACGACACACGTTGCTACGCAAGGACGCGTCAATGTCACCTTGCGTAGCCTAGCGTAGCTTGCGCTAGCGTAGCTTGCATTGACTATGAATGGGCCCTAAGGTTAACTCACCTAACCCTAACCTTAACTAAGGTATTAATTAACTTAATTATTAAATTAGTAACCTAACCTAACCCTAAATAAGCATTAGTTTACGGTTAACTCATGTTTTTTGTGACCCTTATTGTAAAGTGTGACCTCCCGGCCATATATGGGCCACAACTGAACCATAAGTGTTGTTTCCCAGATAGCAAGCGGATCAGGGCCATATACAGGCCAGATCTGGCCCTTGTGGCTTAGTTCCGGCCCATATATGGCCCAGAATCATTACACATCTGCTTGCTATCTGGGTTGCTATCCGGGATTGAGATTGTAAATCTCTCTCTGTGTGTGAAGAGTTCCGTCGACTGACGTCACGCCGGCGTCGTTTCCGTCCTACTTCTGGTCGTATTTGTCGCGCCTCAAAAACACCCGAGTCGTGACGCCAAAATCCCCGCGTCAGCAGCGTCGCGTCACGGCTCGTGATCCACCGGGGCCCTGATGTACTGTGTGTTTTCATTCGCCGTACCCCTGTCCCATATAACAAGCGGATCTGGGCCATATGTGGGCCAGGACTAAGCCACATGTGCCAGATCTGGCCTGTATATGGCCCTGATCGGATTGCTGTCTGGGGTGTCATGCGGTGCCATGGGTGTCATGCTGCCCCTTAATTCCTTCCACCCCCCCACCCCCCCGTGACCCCCGTCGCCCCCGGCCCACGTCGCGCTCACCTCCATCATGTCGTCCATGCGCTCCGCGCCGCGGCGGTCGTTCTGAACGGCGTTGTAGGGCACGTACGCCCGGGGCCTCTTCATGTGCTCCGGCGTCTCCGAGGTGCCGTGGAGGATCAGCTTCCAGCTCAGGATCCGGCCCTCGTTCTCCATCCGCCCTGACTGACGCAGGGAAGACAGGAAGCAGAGGTCAGGGGAAGGCGGGGAAACCGACGGCTTCGAAGACGGATGGACGCGTCGCACGCTCGGAGGAAAGGCGGCCGAGATAGCAAGCGGATCTGGGCCATATATGGGCCGGAACTAAGCCACAAGGGCCAGATCTGGCCTGTATATGGCCCAGATCCGCTTGCTAGTCATTTGCTTCAAACTGATCAAAGTTAATTGATCTGGCTCGTCAGTTCCCTTCAAACTCCAGAGAATAAAAGAATAATCTTGACTCACTGTGTCTGTGATCTTGAGAGTCCAGGTGCCGGTGGGGTCCTCCCCCCAGGTGTGGACAGACATGAAGTCCCAGTTCCTGAAACCGTTGGAGGAAGTGTCCCTTTCTCTCTCGGCTAACAGGACGGTGCTTGTGCCTGATAGGTCGAAAGAGACTCGTCAGCGCTAAAAACAATTAGCGTTTTATACGATCTAGGGCTGGGTATCGATTCGAATTTCAAGAATGGATTCGATTCCGATTCACAAGGTTCAGAATCGAATATCACGATTCAATTCGATTTGATCCAATATCGATTCGGTTAGTGTTACTAAAACCTGTTTTTTTTTTTAGCTGTAACCTTAATTACATGACTGCCAAGTTATGCAACACATCAATACTAGGGCTGGGTATCCATACTGATTTCCAAAAATGAATGAATGAATGAATCATTGAATTAATTAATGAACTATTCATTCCTTCATTTATTCATTCATTCATTAAATAAAAGATCGATTTTGGGATTCATGAATCGATTCAGAATCATTTGAAAACTCAGCCCTAGTACGATCATATTCCAATCTTGTCATCTTGTGTGCGTGTTGCTGACCTGATGGGGACGTGAGTGTGATGTGCAGGTCCCCTCTCCTGGTGTACTCGATGCTGGCCTCCACCTGGACGTGCTCCAGGGAGAGGACGGCGTTCGGCTGACCTGAACACGCCTTGGTGGGGATCTCTATGGTGATCTCCCCTGCTGCTTTCAACACCCTGCAGGACCAATCAGAATAGCCTGAAATAAACTCTTCAGAACAGGACTACATACTATAACAACGCCATAGGTCATAGGTCATAGGATATGTCCTTGATCATGCCCTGTTGCCCCAATGACTTTGTTCAAATAAACCTTGTCACCGAATGTAAACATACATTGTAGCAGATTATTTGCAAATAACATACCTGTGCAAATTAATTGAATTTGTACGACTTTTTAATAGTTTTCTCAAATTTGCAGTTAATATGAAGCGTTAACCCACACAGTAAAGCTACATACAATTAATGTACAGTGTTTCCATGCATGTGGACACCCTTGAGTACTATGTTCATACAACTAACGTTTAGCTAGATGTATACAGTCAGGGTTGACCCCTATCTGTTAACCCAGGACATGAATGAAGGGATTTGACTGGCCAAGCTGCGGAGAGGTCAGAGGTCAACTACAGAAAGAGATGAGCGAGACTGAGAACCAAATCCTGGGGATTACAGGGATGGAGAGCGGACGTCCACGGCAACAGGGTGTCAGTAGCACTGAGTGCCTTAATCCCAGATCACTGGGAAAGGGTCATTAGCAAAAATAATGTTGTAAAACCCCCATTTAGCATTAGTTTGAGTCGCTAGCTAGCATTAGCATGATGGCTAAAATGAAGGTCGTTTGGAAGGTTATGTAGCGATAGCTGCTCAAATTGTGCCTGCCAGACTTTTCTGATGCTTTTAATCCAAAATGGAGGTAAACAAAACATCTGTTTGGATATACTGTAAGAAGGATAGAGCGCGGGATTTTTTTTCCTCCACAGTGAGCTTTCTTTTGTCGGTTATGTTTGTCAATAGTTTGTCTAAATTTAGCTGTAGTAATTTAGCAAATGCAAAATTGTCCTCTTTTAATACATACAATGAACATCAGTTATGCACACACACATCTTCTGACGTTAGCTTATGAGACAAAACATTGGGACATTTCAGGACAGGAAGTCTATAAATCCAGTGATTATAATCTAGCAACGTGACCCACCTGGGTAAATCTGAGAACAATATCAAAACGTTATCATGGATCTTTTCAAATTGCATGTAACTGACTCCATATCATGAACACCCACTGGAGTGAGAGGTGTTGGAGGCATTGAATATCTTAGTGAAAATGGAAGTAAATCTATCAATTATTCATCTGCATTTCATGTGTTTGTTACTGTATGGAGTAAGTTTTAGGTCAGGTGGACTACTCTGCTATGTTTTATGTACTGTGTGTTTGTAATTGTGTATTGTGAATTATGTATGTATGATTTTTTATCATGCCATCCACCTGACAAGGGACTACAGATTAAAATTTGCCTGTTGGCTATATCTGGCATATTTACATTTATGTATGTGTTTATTTAAATGTTTATTAATATGTGCTGCCCCTATTTTAAATAAATAAACTAAACTAAACTAAGCTGAATAGACAGAAAGCTACTTTCTGGGGTCAGGGAAGAATTTTTACAGCTCACTTATCTGGCCCCCGGGTGATTACAGTTATTTTGCTTCCCTCTGGAATATGTAGAGGTGGGTCGTATGCCCACCTCCCTTGTTCTCTGTAAAGCGCATTGTGTTGCCTCTGGGTATGAAATGCGCTATACAAATAAAGCTTTGATTGATTGATTAATTGATTACCTGGGCTGGAAAGCTTCGTCCCTGATGATGCACTGCGTCTTCTCTGGGACGTGCTTCCAGGAGGCCGGGTCTGCCAGGTCCACCAGGGTTTTGGCGTTGAGCAGGCCGAATCCGAAACGGCTGTTCACCATAAGCCCCGCCCCGTTCCTCTTCCAGCCCGGGTTATTGGCCAGCGGGTCGAACTCGGACGTCCACACCACCAAATGCTGCAGGTCTCTCCAGGTCAGCTCAGGACTGGGTGAGGGGACACACAAGACACACAGAACTAATGAGAATTCACCCAAGAGGGTGGGGCTGAGGACAGCCCCGTCACCCTGAACTCGCTGGGGACAGTTTTCCTGTCACCCTGAACTCGCTGGGGACAGTTTTCCTGTCACCCTGAACTCGCTGGGGACAGTTTTCCTGTCACCCTGAACTCGCTGGGGACAGTTTTCCTGTCACCCTGAACTCGCTGGGGACAGTTTTCCTGTCACCCTGAACTAGCTGGGGACAGTTTTCCTGTCACCCTGAACTCGCTGGGGACAGTTTTCCTGTCACCCTGAACTCGCTGGGGACAGTTTTCCTGTCACCCTGAACTCGCTGGGGACAGTTTTCCTGTCACCCTGAACTCGCTGGGGACAGTTTTCCTGTCACCCTGAACTCGCTGAGGACAGTTTTCCTGTCACCCTGAACTCGCTGGGGACAGTTTTCCTGTCACCCTGAACTCGCTGAGGACAGTTTTCCTGTCACCCTGAACTCACTGGGGACAGTTTTCCTGTCACCCTGAACTCGCTGGGGACAGTTTTCCTGTCACCCTGAACTCGCTGGGGACAGTTTTCCTGTCACCCTGAACTCGCTGGGGACAGTTTTCCTGTCACCCTGAACTCGCTGGGGACAGTTTTCCTGTCACCCTGAACTCGCTGGGGACAGTTTTCCTGTCACCCTGAACTCGCTGGGGACAGTTTTCCTGTCACCCTGAACTCGCTGGGGACAGTTTTCCTGTCACCCTGAACTAGCTGGGGACAGTTTTCCTGTCACCCTGAACTCGCTGGGGACAGTTTTCCTGTCACCCTGAACTCGCTGGGGACAGTTTTCCTGTCACCCTGAACTCGCTGGGGACAGTTTTCCTGTCACCCTGAACTCGCTGGGGACAGTTTTCCTGTCACCCTGAACTCGCTGGGGACAGTTTTCCTGTCACCCTGAACTCGCTGAGGACAGTTTTCCTGTCACCCTGAACTCGCTGGGGACAGTTTTCCTGTCACCCTGAACTCGCTGAGGACAGTTTTCCTGTCACCCTGAACTCACTGGGGACAGTTTTCCTGTCACCCTGAACTCGCTGGGGACAGTTTTCCTGTCACCCTGAACTCGCTGGGGACAGTTTTCCTGTCACCCTGAACTCGCTGGGGACAGTTTTCCTGTCACTCTGAACTCGCTGGGGACAGTGTTCCTGTCACCCTGAACTCGCTGGGGACAGTTTTCCTGTCACCCTGAACTCGCTGAGGACAGTTTTCCTGTCACCCTGAACTCGCTGAGGACAGTTTTCCTGTCACCCTGAACTCGCTGAGGACAGGTTTCCTGTCACCCTGAACTCGCTGAATGCTGAATGTGTGTGTTATGATTATGCGACTGATAATTACAAAGTGTGTGAGCGTTTGTCATTGGTAGAATATCCTAACGTAGTGTTTCCTAAAGTGTGGGGCGTGCCCCCCCTAGTGGGGCGCGGAGGTACTGCAGGTGGGGCATGAAAATAAAGAGAAAAAAAGACGCTAATTTTGATTAATATATTATTTAAATTATTATTATTTGGGTTTGAGGCCTAATTATTTCACAGTGGCCAAATTTGTTTTGAATAAAATATAAAACTAAAATTGGATCTTTGTGTCTTGTTATTAGTAGTAAATTAAGTAACTATAATTAATTCTATCAATCTAAGTGGGCCCAGAAAATATTTCCAATTACCCAAGTGGGGCCTGATTGAAAAAGTTTGGGAACCACTGTCCTAACGAGAGCGCTGAAGTGTCGTTTCCTAACGAGAGCGCTGAAGAGTCGTTTCCTAACGAGAGTGCTGAAGAGTCGTTTTCTAACGAGAGTGCTGAAGTGTCGTTTCCTAACGAGAGCGCTGAAGAGTCGTTTCCTAACGAGAGCGCTGAAGAGTCGTTTCCTAACGAGAGCGCTGAAGAGTCGTTTCCTAACGAGAGCGCTGAAGAGTCGTTTCCTAACGAGAGCGCTGAAGAGTCGTTTCCTTACTTCTGTTCGAGCGCCAGGGCGAATATTCCGGCCGCCAGCGGAGCAGAGGCCGAGGTTCCGGTATGCGTCTCCGTGCACTCATTATGCAAATCAGCACTCGTCTGACGGGACACATAAACAACAACAAAGAGTAAACACATGAACAGGTACGGCTGCTGCCATGATTTCCCAGATAGCAAGCGGATCTGGGCCATATACAGGCCAGATCTGGCCCTTGTGGCTTAGTTCCGGCCCATATATGGCCCAGAATCATTACACATCCACTTGCTATCTGGGTTAGATGAGGAAGGAGGACATTTTATGAGGAAAGCACTATAATCCTCCATACCATACAACACATATGCATAGCATATCATAGTAGGGTTGCACATTTCAAGGAATTTCATTAATCGATAACTGTTAACCTTAACAAACGATAGTCAATTAATGATAAGAACATCCCGAGCCGGACTGCGCTTTGCTCGCTTAATTTTTGTGTCTTCTTCCGCTGTGTCGTTGAAATTTCCCAGCATCCCAATTATCCTTCACTACATGGCGTGGCGCCCTCATGTGCAGTCAGACCCTAAATCATGATTACATTTCACGCAACTCCTGTTGATAATGTTTGTAAAAAAAAAAAAGTTCTGTTCCATTAACAAGCAATTAATCGAGTAACCAAATCTTACTTGAGTAAATTCTTATCGCCAATTAATCGATAGTCGATTAACTCTTAACATCCCTATATCATAGCATCACAGAATCGACCGCAACTCAACATATGACTCTCCGGTGGGGTTAGGAGAGAGGGGTCAGGGAAGAATTTTTACAGCTCACTTATCTGGCCCCCGGGTGATTACTGTTTTTTTGCTTCCCTCTGGAATATGTAGAGAGTGGGTCGTATGCCCACCTCCCTTGTTCTCTGTAAAGCGCATTGTGTTGCCTCTGTGTATGAAATGTGCTATACAAATAAAGCTTTGATTGATTGATTGATTGATTGATTGATTGATTGATTGATTGATTGATTGATTGATAGGGATACTCACTATCCTCTGGTCGGTGTAGTCCCCGCTGCTGTAGGCCGTGGCCAGGGTGGACGAGCACTTCTCAGCGTACCAGGGGGACAGGCCCTGCTGGGACGCGCTGCTGATGGAGATGGTGTAGATGCTGTCCGTGTAGCCGTCGCAGTCGCAGTTGTCCCCCTGGCGCCCGCCGTTACCCGACGCCCACACAAAGATGGAGCCCTTACCTCCACGGCCCTAAAAAACAAAATACAATTAATACATCATGTTTATTATTATTATTATTATTATTATTATTATTATTATTATTATTATTATTATTATTATTATTATTATTATTATTATTATAAGCAGGTGAATAAAGTGATTTAGTGTTATAAGACTTGTGTTGGACAACAAGACAAAACATCATAGTACTGTAATATTTCATTTTCAAACCTTTATTTATACTCGTAAAGCACAATGAGGTTTCCCTCATTTACAGTGTTGACGAGTTCAGACAAATACACAAATAACAACAGAACAAATATAATAATAATAATAATGATGATGATAATAATAATAATTATAATAATAAAAACAGTTACAGGTCAAAGTACAAATGTCAAGAGCCATAGATTTAAATTTGAGTATTATTATAGCAATATTATATAGTATAATGAAGTCATTATCTATATGAATTCAGCTGCCACTCAGATCGGTCAGACACAGATGCAGATCACTCTACCGTAGAGGACATCCATTTATTAAGGGTGAAGGTTTTAGTACACATCCCTGTATTCTCTACCAGGATGTAGGCTGTCCCTCAGTATATTGCTGTTTTTATATAAAGCTCTTAAAAAAAATAAATAACATCTTTGCTTACCTTGAGATGGACTACAATACCCAGTCTCACAGACTATCTCTGGAAATGTCATTGGTGTTAACAGTTAGCTTTTTATTTATTTATATATTTGTAATTTTATTGCACTCTACTTGTGGAATAACCTCCACAACACACACACATTGAATGTTCTGGTGCCGCAATGGCAATAGAATGTGTTTGCTTTCTATGATTGTGTTTTTAATGATTCTTCTGTTTTACTTGTACCGGTGTTTATAATGTGTATGCTGTCTTGATGTGTAGCCTTTTGAAATACAGGGCTTATCTGCAACTGAATCCCTGTCTGAATAAAGCTTAAATCAATAGTTCAGTGGGGCATACTTTAAGTTGTTAATCCACTTTTCACAAGTGTGAGCAGACGTACTGTTTTATCAGTGCTCGATTTAGCTTGCCTGGCACAATAACCAACAGAATGGTCAGAGAGGCACAAGCTCGGCCCTCACTGTACTGGCTCTCATAAAAGCTCATTCAAATAAGGAAATCTTTTACCCAGATCTGCAATACCAATACTATTGTAATGCCTATCAAACCACTGACAGTACAGTACTCAAAAGTGGAGCATTTTATTTAATTATGTATTATTATTTATTTATTTATTTATTTATTTATTTATTTATTTATTTATTTATTTATTTATTTATTTATACTACTACTACTATTGATTTATTTAATTACACTACTACTCTACACTCTATACCTTCTATACACTGTATACCTTCTGGATGCCATACTCGAAGGCCTTCTGCGCCAGGCGACCGGGGCCCTCCACCGTCTTGCCGTCATCGTTGGGTCCCCAGCTGGCGCTGTAGATGTCCACGTGGTCCGGGTTGAAGCCGATGGAACTGGCCTCGATGGCGTCCGTCACGATGCCATCCAGCATGCGGATCCCTGGGAGGAAGTGACGAAACACGCCGAATACAAATCAATGGTTGTGTTTATTAGATATTTAAAGATATCTATTTTTTAAGATATTTTTAGGGCTTTTCAGCTTTAATGGGAAAGGACAGTTGAGAGAGACAGGAAATGTGGGAGAGAGAGAGGGAAGGACATAGGGACACAGGACCCGAGCCCTGGTCCGCGGCGCGAAGGACTAGCCTTCATATGGGGCGTGCCTTACCCGGTGAGCTACAGGGGCGCCCCATACTTTTCATATCTTTGTAGCAGCCTAGCAGAAGGACATGAGGGAAGGAAGGGTACACAGAAGAGGTACTTCCACTACGCTAGCTCCAATCTAGGGCAGGGTGGGGCAGGTGACTAACGCCGACCCCTCTGACACTGCTACTCTTTAGATGACGTGGATTGTCGCACAGCAATCAGTCATTTATTGCCAGACATGGGTGCTACAACAATTCGACTAAAATGTACTTATTTGTTCCTAGGAATGCACACACACACACACACACACACACACACACACACACACACACACACTCACCTCCAACCTTGGAATTGTACGCCACTCCGACTCCACATTTATTGTTGTCTGCTTGCATGGAGATCTCTCCAGCACACCTGGTCCCATGCCTGGGCAGACAACGACATGTTTACAGATTAGTGTTTGTCTCACACATTATTTCACTACTGAATGATTCTAAAACAATTTTGCAGCCTTTGCTGAACAATAAAGCTGTATTCTATTCTATTCTATTATGTTCTATTCAATTCAATTCAATTCAATTCAATTCAATTCTATTCTATTCTATTCTATTCTATTCTATTCTATTCTATTCTATTCTATTCTATTCTATTATGTTCTATTCAATTCTATTCTATTCTGTTCTATTCTGTTCTGTTCTGTTCTATTCTATTCTATTCTATTCTATTCTATTCTATTCTATTCTATTCTATTCTATTCTATTCTATTCTATTCTATTCTGTTCTATTCTGTTCTATTCTGTTCTATTCTATTCTATTCTGTTCTGTTCTGTTCTATTCTGTTCTATTCTGTTCTATTCTATTCTATTCTATTCTATTCTATTCTATTCAGTTCTGTTCTATTCTATTCTATTCTATTATATTCTATTCTATTCTATTCTGTTCTATTCTATTCTATTCTATTCTATTCTATTCTATTCTATTCTATTCTATTCTATTCTGTTCTGTTCTATTCTATTATGTTCTATTATGTTATTTTCTATTCTATTCCATTCTGTTCTATTCTATTCTATTCTATTCTATTCTATTCTATTCTATTATGTTCTATTCTATTCTATTCTATTCTATTCTATTCTATTCTATTCTATTCTATTCTATTCTGTTCTGTTCTGTTCTGTTCTATTATGTTCTATTCTATTCTATTCTATTCTATTCTATTATGTTCTATTCTATTCTATTCTATTATGTTCTATTATGTTCTATTCTATTCTATTATATTCTGTTCTATTCTATTCTATTCTATTCTATTCTATTCTATTCTATTCTATTCTATTCTATTCTATTCTATTCTATTCTATTCTATTATGTTCTATTCTATTCTATTCTATTCTATTCTATTCTATTCTATTCTATTCTATTCTATTCTGTTCTGTTCTGTTCTGTTCTATTATGTTCTATTATGTTCTATTCTATTCTATTCTATTATGTTCTATTCTATTCTATTCTATTATGTTCTATTATGTTCTATTCTATTCTATTATATTCTGTTCTATTCTATTCTGTTCTATTCTATTCTATTCTATTCTATTCTATTCTATTCTATTCTATTCTGTTCTTTTCTATTCTATTCTATTCTATTCTATTCTATTCTATTCTATTCTATTCTGTTCTATTCTATTCCACTAAACCTTTATTTGTTTGTTTGCTTGTTTGCTTGTTTGTTGGTTCCATTATTGGCCCATCAATGATTTATAATCAATCAACACAAACCTCAACCTTTTACAAACTGGTGTAAACTAAGAACCCCGTCAATGTTCAGGTTTCAAATCTCATCAGAAGAGATCTATTCCACCACAAAACCGTTGGAAAATCGAAATAATTGGTGCTTTTGTTTGATTTCATAACAT
Source organism: Borostomias antarcticus (assembly GCF_949987555.1). Classification (NCBI taxonomy): domain Eukaryota; kingdom Metazoa; phylum Chordata; class Actinopteri; order Stomiiformes; family Stomiidae; genus Borostomias; species Borostomias antarcticus. The sequence goes on from NC_140244.1 coordinate 1,875,082, forward strand.
CCCAATTACACGTTGAGAGTGGAAATATATTAATTTAGAAGGCCGAACCTTCATCGTGTGAAAATGGAAGCTTTTGTATGACATGTCAGACGCTCTGCCGCCAGAGACTAAATTATACAAGCGGTCAGAGTACCGTGACAACAAAAGAGTGTTTTAACATGGGTGGGAGGGGGGCTGGTGGGTGTGAGGCCAGTCTAACTCAACAGCTGGCAAAGAGTGAGTCATCATTCCCCGGTATTGTCTGAGAGACAAAAAGAGAGTGAGGGAGAGAGAGACAGAGAGGGTGTTGAAACCGCCGAGAGGGTGTTCTATAAGCACGTTTCTGGGTCTCTGATATGGCTCCCGATGCATGAAACCGTTTTTTCTCTCCGTGCGCCAAACCAAATTGGGCTCCCTTAGTGTTCGACGTCGAGGTCAAACTTTCAAGCAAGCCGGCTCAGCTTAGTGCAAAAAAAAAAAGATTGGATGTCTTTGGATGTCCGAAAAAGACGTCTAAAAGACATCTTTTAGACGTGTCTTTGCTCAGTGGGTTACTACCATCTCTCCCATCCCTCCCAATCTACTTACAGTATTTAATGAGGATGCTGTGGTGGTGGATTACATGGGTTTATGTGAGGACTATATCCATTAAAAAAGGCATGTTCCATTTCCTGATTATGATATGTTATTATAGATATTACAGTGTCTAGACATAATGTAATTCTACGTAATCCTTATCCTAAAAAATGTAATACGAATCATGTGGAAAGGCATATAACCTATTTCTGCTTGAACCTTGACCCCTAAACACAATTTGAAAAGAGGGAACTGTATATTTTTCCGAAATAAAACCTTCATTTATGACAGTTTTGGAGAGAAGCAGAAAAACAGCTCTTAAAAAAACAAATTGCTCAAGTCAAGTAATATCGTGAAACCACATATGAAGACTGGACATCCATACAAAGTGAACGTACTTGTTCTCGTTGGTGGAGTCGTATCTGGGGAAAGGGTCGGGGTCGTTGTCGTTGAAATCGTAGCTGGCCGCTGCGTCCTGGAAGAGAGAAGGCCCATTCATAGTCAACGCAAGCTACGCTAGCGCGAGCTACGCAAGGCTACGCAAGGTGACGGGAGGACTAACGTTCAGGGGCGTCGTGTCACGTGACGAGCGTTGATGAAAACAACGTTTGTCACCGAAACGATCAAGGAGTTGGCAGAAGGCAAAATAGAGTGACAACCCTTGGAACGCGTGGCCGGACCGAGGGCCCAGCCACCGTCACGGAGGAAAACTGTTGTTTATGTGAACGGTGATGAGAAGACCGGGCGGTTTTGATAAGGAACTGACACAAACAATCCGTTTTGAGAATGGGAGAACATTTCATTTGTGAATTCTGTACTTCTTTCTATGCTCTTCTGGATTTCGTAGGGTGAGAACTGTATTATAAAAAGCAAACGCACTAGTACAGTAAGTCATGGTCTCATTCACAGTCACAGACCTGGGCTGAGTTTCCCAGAGGCATCGTAGCGCTACATTCATCGTAGCGCTATGATGAACGCCATAGCTTTCGATGAACGTAGCGCTACGATGCCTCTGGGAAACTCAGCCCAGCTCAGTGACCTTGTGGTAAGAGTGTCCGCCCTGAGATTTGGAGGTTGGGGGTTGGATCCCCGGCCGAGTCAAACCAAAGGCTATAAAAGATCCCTGCGTGGAACTCAGCTTCAAGGGTTAAATAATAAAACGGCTTTCAATGTCAGTTGAGATGACTTGCAAATGCTGCAAATTATTTGATAAGTAAAACTGATTAATCACAGTGATGCTAATGACGGTGAGAGTCAGTTTCCTCCACCTTGTTGACATACATTCTCTCTCTCTCTCTCTCCCTCTCTCTCTCTCTCTCTCCCTCTCTCTCCCTCTCTCTCTCTCTCCCTCCCTCTCTCTCTCTCTCTCTCTCTGTCTCTCTCTCTCTCCCTCCCTCTCTCTCTCTATGTCTACCTCTCCTCTCTATAGAAGATGTGCTGCTAGCCAGTCCACAGATGGGGCTTCATGGAGTCCCTCTTGAAACGAGCTAGCATGCTAGACTGAAGCGCTTTGATTACAAAATGTTCTAAATCAATTGCAGTTGAAGCAGCAAAACAGCTTCACAGTTGAAACGCCGGTTATTGTAAACACTTAAATTTGCTGAGATCGTGCATCCTTATCATAAACACACGCTAACTGACGAAACCGCTGCACCGCCATCACACACCCATCAAGAGGTGTTTCCCGTAAAGATGAATACCCTAAAGATGTACGCTTTCCCACGGCGGACGCCGTCACCTTATCACATAGCATCTATAAGGGGCCCTTTTATAAATCGCCTCCCGAGGTGTCACCGGTGTTGCTATGGCGACGCTCTGCCTCGGTGACGACGACGACGGCGACGGTCGCCATGGAAACGCTCTTACGTAGTTGGGGTAGATGTCGGTGTGGTTCCACTCCAGGCCGTCGTCCAGGACGGTGATGACCACGCCCTTCCCGGTGATGCCTTTCTTCCACACCGGGATCACGTGGAGGTCCAGCTTGGGCAGGGAGGACGAGGTCCGGGTGTCTTGCTGGAATGAGTGGACGCGGAGGAGGGGAGGGAAGGAGAGATGGTGAGAAGAGGGAGAGAAGGGGAGGAGAGGGAGAGAAGGGGAGGA
>NC_140244.1:1882736-1942736 GCF_949987555.1 Borostomias antarcticus
TACGACCTGGGTTAGGTATTCTTAAGAAGAAGAAGACCTTACCCTGGTCAAAACGTTGTTCCTAGCACATTAAATATCACAGTGGTGCAGCAGCTGTGTGCGGACATTCCTTCCTCGTTCTCGAGGTTGGCTCACTTCATTTACATTTTTGGTCCGGCGCCAGCGCCTATGGATTGTGCATAACTTGACCTCCTGAATCATTCATTTGAGAAACCATCAACTTTGCATTACATATACAGCGATGCTTCAAAATTTCAAGTATTTATCAGCATATTCATTCACCATAACGGATGCACTAGCAGATGCTTCACCAAATGTAACATCACCCAACCAACATGGTTAGGAGCATTCCCAGATAGCAAGCGGATCTGGGCCATATACAGGCCAGATCTGGCCCTTATGGCTTAGTTCCGGCCCATATATGGCCCAGAATCATTACACATCCGCTTGCTATCTGGGTTATATGTAAAGTCTACTTGTCCTTCATTTGTGGCTTATGACACCATCATAAAGCCTTGAAAATGACCTAGTATGATCGGTATGTGAGCCTTATCTTACCCGGGATAAAGTGGCTGTGTCAGTAATATTGACGTGGAAGCGAAACACAGCTGTGCTAATCCACTATCATCCAGCAGCTTGGTCTCAATTGGATGAAGTGGCCATTGTGTCCTAACAAATTGGGTCTTTATGTCCGAAGGCCTATTCTGTTCCATTGCACTGTGGTAAGGAGCGTTCAGTTCCCTTACGGTCTCTGATAAGGCTGCATGTTCAATTAAGCAAATGGCTCTTTTGGCATTGGATGTATGTTTATTAGTACTGAGTGACTGGCTGTAGAGTATTCTCTCACATTCAGGTGGAGCAATTAGCGTGATCCTAGATAGGTCTACACACACACACACACACAGACACACACACACACACATGTACAGTGAAACAAACATCGCACACAAGCATCCGCACACGCACGCACGCACGCACGCACCCACACACACACACACACACACACACACACACACACACACACACACACACACACACACACACACACACACCACCCAGTTCCTTAACAGATCTGCAACACACATTCTTTGAACACCCATTAAATGTCTCATTTCTAATGCAAACACCTCAAGCAAGATCATCAATAACCCCTATGTCCATCTGTACTGGGACTACACTCTTCCAAAGGCTCAGCTCTCCTGTGTGTCCCTGGGGATTCAGCACCTGCTGGTATGGACAGCTCCTCAGGGCTGTCAGTGACAGACAATCAGCACTGAGGAGCTGTCCACTCCAGCTAGTGCTGAATCCCTGGAGACTCACGGTCTACGGACCCACCAGGCTGGACACAAGCCAGGACCATCCACCAACCACAAGCTGAGTGAATCCGGGAAAATATGTGTGTACTGACGCACTTACCTACCCACACACAGAAGAGAGAGAGAAAGAGAGAGAGAGAGAGAGAGAGGGAGGGAGAGAGAGAGAGAGAGAGAGAGAGAGGGAGGAGGAGAAGAGAGAGAACGGGGGAGGGGGGGGGTCTATTCTAATCACCAATCAATGATGATCAATGGGGATATAAAAAGGCCCATGTTTTCTAGGAGTCATGAGCATTGTACCGTAATTATTTCCCCATTCGTTTTATTATGTTGACATAACGATAGGCCTATGTTTATTTCCAACGACAAGGGAGTACTGTTCATATCGTTCGAACGAGTAATAGGGGCCTAGCTAATTAGCCAACAAAACCATGCTGGTTGATATTTGAAGGTAGTATCGTTTTTTTGGACCTACCAGATACCACTGCTGGTTCCACATGGGGTCGTCGAAGAGCTTGTCCACCGGGCAGTCCCTGCACTCCCGGAAGGAGGCGCGCTTGCTCCGCCTCTTCTCGTACTGTTGCTCCGCCCACGACACCTGCACATGAACGGATAAACGTTTGAAGACTGCTTTCGATCTTCCCTCGAATGAGCGCCAAGTATTGTGTTGCCTCTGTGTATGAAATGCGCTATACAAATAAAGCTTTGATTGATTGATTGATTGATTGATTGAAGTAAATATTTTAGAATAACTGCAACGAGACAGACGGGGGGATGAAGATAATTCTCAAAAACAGGCGTGCATGAAGACTTACTGTAGCTATAGCAACGAAGGCCGGTAGCTTACCCTGTCATCCTCCGACAAACGCTTGGTGATGTGAGACCCGCTTCTTTTCATCCTGCTAGGATGATTCTGGCGTCTGAACAAGAAGTGGTTTTCTAGGGCCCCGATCTGGAGACGAGAAAAGAGTGGGGAAATGACATAAAACCAACCATTTAGACGCGACCGATCCACATCTAACCTATTTACCTACTTACCTGAGTACTTACGCAAGCCATATAATCAGTCTGTTTGCAAGTGCTTATTGTATGCCAAACAAATTGTTTGTTCTTTTTAATATCTGGCTGATCAGTGTCAATCCTTCTTCACTTGCTTTCCTTTGTCATAGTTCATTAGAAATTAATTTCCCCTTGATTGCGATTTACATACATACTGTAGCTCAGCTTGATTATGAAATGCTTAATAAGGTAGGTAGGTTAGTAGGTAGGTTAGTAGGTAGGTAGGTAGGTAGGTGGGTAGGTAGGTAGGTAGGTAGGTAGGTAGGTAGGTAGGGGGTAGATAGGTAGGTAGGTAGGTAGGTAGGTAGGAGGTAGGTAGGTAGGTAGGTGGGTAGGTAGGTAGGTAGGTAGGTAGGTAGGTAGGTAGGTAGGTGGGTAGGTAGGTAGGTAGGTAGGTAGGGGGTAGATAGGTAGGTAGGTAGGTAGGTAGGTAGGTAGGAGGTAGGTAGGTAGGTAGGTGGGTAGGTAGGTAGGTAGGTAGGTTAGTAGGTAGGTAGGTAGGTAGGTAGGTAGGTAGGTAGGTAGGTAGGTAGGTTAGTAGGTAGGTAGGTAGGTAGGTAGGTAGGTAGGTAGGTAGGTAGGTAGGTAGGTAGGTAGGTAGGAGGTAGGTAGGTAGGTAGGTGGGTAGGTGGGTGGGTAGGGGGTAGTGGTGGTGGGTAGGTAGGTAGGTAGGTAGGTAGGTAGGAGGTAGGTAGATAGTAGGTAGGTAGGTAGGTAGGTAGGTAGGTAGGCAGGTAGGTAGGTAGGTAGGCAGGTAGATGGTAGGTATGTAGGTAAGTAGGTGGGTGGGTAGGTGGGTAGGTGGGTGGGTAGGTGGGTAGGTGGGTAGGGTAGGAAGGTAGGTGGGTAGGTGGGTGGGTAGGTGGGTAGGTGGGTAGGTAGGTAGGTAGGTAGGTAGGTAGGTAGGTAGGCAGGTAGGTAGGTAGGTAGGCAGGTAGATGGTAGGTATGTAGGTAAGTAGGTGGGTGGGTAGGTGGGTAGGTGGGTGGGTAGGTGGGTAGGTGGGTAGGGTAGGAAGGTAGGTGGGTAGGTGGGTGGGTAGGTGGGTAGGTGGGTAGGTAGGTAGGTAGGTAGGTAGGTAGGTAGGTAGGTAGGTAGGTAGGCAGGTAGGTAGGTAGGTAGGCAGGTAGATGGTAGGTATGTAGGTAAGTAGGTGGGTGGGTAGGTGGGTAGGTGGGTGGGTAGGTGGGTAGGTGGGTAGGGTAGGAAGGTAGGTGGGTAGGTGGGTGGGTAGGTGGGTAGGTGGGTAGGTAGGTAGGTAGGTAGGTAGGTAGGTAGGTAGGTAGGTAGGCAGGTAGGTAGGCAGGTAGATGGTAGGTATGTAGGTAAGTAGGTGGGTGGGTAGGTGGGTAGGTGGGTGGGTAGGTGGGTAGGTGGGTAGGGTAGGAAGGTAGGTGGGTAGGTGGGTGGGTAGGTGGGTAGGTGGGTAGGTAGGTAGGTAGGTAGGTAGGTAGGCAGGTAGGTAGGTAGGTAGATGGTAGGTAGGTAGGTAGGTAGGCAGGTAGGTAGGTAGGTAGATGGTAGGTAGGTAGGTAGGTATGGAATGGAAAAGTATGTATAAAGTAAGTAAAATTGAACACATGAATTTGAACACATGAATATCTTTTGTAATTTCTTGGCCTCTCTTGAGAGCACATGCCAGAACATGTACTATATACACATTGTACAGGATTTGTGATAACAATTAGCAATAAACACAAAGCAGAAAACAACCCATAGAATCTACAGCTGCTCAGGCCTGAATGCATTAGAAAAAGATAAGGGGTTCAATGTGCTAGAAGAATCTAGGCTCTGGTCTACGGCACAAGGCTTTGTGGGACATTAGAACACAATGACACTGATGTCCACCTTCTGGGTCAATCATTGATTTCTGTTGTTTGTTCTCTGCTGGGTCCCTAGCAGCACGGGCACATCTTTAACCTGTTGGCATGGGCCTAAAATGTTTGTATTTGGCCATGCATAGAGTACTAGCCTACATTATAACACTCCCAGAAGCAAATGGTTCTACCTAGAACCATTAGTCGATTTTCGGTTTTCCCTAAGAACCCTCTGAAGAACACCTATGATAATCCTCTTTGGTTTTTTATTAAACAGAGGTTCTACCACAGTACAGGAACAAAATAGTTTTTCAAAAGGTTCTCTGGCAGGATAAGCAAAGAACCCTTTCTTTTAAGAGAGTGTGAAATAGCATGTGGGCTATATGAAATATTTAGATCTCCAGATATTGGGAACAGATCAGAACCAGATCAATATAAATAATGAATCATTGGATAACACGATGTTAGCCTTCTCATAATCTCGCATATCAAGGCCTGAACTTTGTCTTCGATGTCTAAAGCTGATAAAGCAGCCGATGGGCTAATTGTGTTTCGATAGCTTGAGATCTCAAAACACAGTTTTGAGGTGTAGTGATCATATACATCCCATATTCACACACACACACACACACATACATACACATACATACACACACAACACAAGCATGACACATCACTTTAACTATTTTGTTTATGGCTGAAACATTTTGCGAAAGATGATGCTTCTATGGAGGGATGTCGCTGGTTCGACACAAAGGACAGTCTACCGTGACGCCCTCCTTCTTAACTTTCACTGGTTGTGATTATACAACAGCCTACATTGAATAATTCATAACCAGGGCAGATTTTTAAGTACACTGCCAAAATACAGGGGTTTGGAAGATGCAGGCTGTTATTGCCACAGCAATCAAATAAAACCTTCCAAACAGCGCCTGACTTGTAGGCTAGTTCTGGGTGTCTTAGTCGAGGGGCGTTGGACGGGCGGACCTACCTGTCGGACCAGTTCGTAGTCCAGATCTCTGGCGATTAACCTGGCAGCGTCGGATCCGCCCGGAACCTCCACTGCCCACTCGTTGAGATACTGTCTGTCCCCTGGTGAAGCATCCACGGACCGGGCGATGGAGCAGAGGACCGCAAGAGCACAGCAAATCAGCACCGGCCGACATCTCACTTCCATGTCAGAGAAATACGAGTAGCTTATAAACTGGGATCTTAGACGCTCAAGAAAAACCGCAAATACAACTGGAAAATGAACAGATAGGCTATTGTAACAAGTCAAATAAAATAAATAGCCTATATCAGTTTGTTTGTCTTTCGCTTTGTTCTTGATTCTTCTCCTGAAATTGCAGGCTGAGATGAAGAGAGAGAATCTGCTAACTGGAACGATGTTGCCTCATTGAACCATCGGGAAAAGCGAGCCGGAGAGAGAGCAGAGAAATGTTTACACGTCAAATTACGGAGGGCTCTGACGTCAAATACTAGGATGTACCTGGGGTAGGGGCTATACGCGCGTCCCGAGGTAGAGGAGGGGGACGTTTCTAAAAATAAAAACAAAACAATTATTGAAGCGATAGCACACTATGAGAACGAATATATAATGTATACAAACGCCAGACTGAGAAAGCATGAGAAATATCCATGTTTGTAAAAGGTGGTGTAGACATCAAAGCCTGATCGTGTGTAGCACCGCTGATGACGCGCTTGCTGGTCGCACGTCATCCAGCACCAGCGCGAGGACAGCTCCGCCAGCAATTAGCTCTACAGCAAACAAGCAAACAAGTGGTTTAGTCACCTAAATAGAGGTTTGCTATAGAGAAATTGTAGTCAGAGAGGAGAGTGCGTTAAATTGTAACGAATATAGGTCCTGTGTCATTGGCACATTTCCCTTTTGTGCGCATTTGGATCTAGACTATAAGGCAAGTTATGTCCCTATTCTATGCAGTTTTGACTCGCATCTCTACTGTGATATTAGCCTGTAACATGTACGCTATAACTGTGAAGCTCACGTGAAGAGAGTAAGCCACAAAGGGACACAAATCAATCATGAAAGTGCATAAACTCATTGTGCACAAAATGCTCTCGGAATTAGAATTGTTAATTCTATTGCTCCTCCATGGAAGCAACCCCTCGAGCTATGACCCCTCGAGAAGCGCAGCTCTTTGATGATGGGCTCTGAGATAAACAATGTCTTCTTTTTGATGTGACGTTTTCCACTTCCATAGCCCTCGTGCTATATTCGCCGGGTTCTCTTTCCTCTGGGTTCTCTTTCCTCCGGGTTCTCTTTCCTCTGGGTTCTCTTTCCTCCGGGTTCTCTTTCCTCTGGGTTCTCTTTCCTCTGGGTTCTCTTTCCTCTGGGTTCTCTTTCCTCTGGGTTCTCTTTCCTCTGGGTTCTCTTTCCTCCGGGTTCTCTTTCCTCTGGGTTCTCTTTCTGCTGGAAACTATTTCCACTGCACGTGGCTGCTATCAAGGGGGAATCGTGCACGTGCGCTATTCACGAAGCAGTTTCCACGCGGTTTCATTGGACCTGTGCTGTAGTTCAAGCAGGTCTTGGACAAAATGAATATGCGTGGCTTAAATCCTGAACCCGAAAATAAATTACTTGCATCTTTCCAGCAATTGCCAAGGGCACTCTACGCGGGGACGTCCCGTGGCCCAGGCACAACAGATACAGCCAATAGATACCTGCTGTTAGGCCACGTGGGGCCCTCGTGTCAGAATCAGAATTAATTTATTGCCATTGTACTAGAATTATTTTTTAGACACTGTGGTGCTTACAACAAAACAACAATGGACAAGTGCAGGGACAGGACAGGACAGGACAGGACAGGACAGGACAGGACAGGACAGGACAGGACAGGACAGGACAGGACAGTGCATGACAGGACAGGACAGGACAGGACAGGACAGGACAGGACAGGACAGGACAGGACAGGACAGGACAGGACAGGACAGGACAGGACAGGACAGGACAGGACAGGACAGGCAATTGGACTACAAAGAGTCAGAGCAGTAGTCACCCAGACAGCAAGCGGATCTGGGATATATATGGGCCAGAACTAAGCCACAAGTGCCAGATCTGGCCTGTATATGGCCCTGATCGGATTGCTGACTGAGCAGTTTAGTGCAAAATCGCACGGGGTGAGGGTGTCGAAGGCAGATTGTTTTTGCCCCCCCCCCCCCAGCTAATTTACTGCAAAAGCAAATGTTTACACCAGACATCATCAGCTGGGAGGGTAATATGAGATTTTGGGTGGCCAGTGCCGGGGGGGGGATCCACAGTGCCCTACACGGAGCACCCGATCCGCCTGTCGTAGGCAGAGCCAGAACCGCTGGTCAGAATCCACAACGGTTCTGGGTTTTTGGGGGGTTAGAAACTGTAACCTGATCATCACATATAATGTTTGCCCACAGTGATGTGGCCAAGGAACATCGAGGTCTCTTGTCTGCTGGCCTCTTGTCAGCAGACCGACATGTGATCCTGGTCTACCTAGCAACGTGTTTGCATTAGGGCACTCATTTAGGCATGGCACGATAGACTTTGCACTGGAAAACATGAAGCACAGGAGCCAGAGGAAGGAGACTCGCTGACCTTTGTGGAACGATAAGATTGATAGCCAACATTACGTTGGGTATATGTGTGATTGCTGATCCATGGGTATAACGACTGCCATTGATTGTATTTGTTCAAAGGTCCATGTACTGTACAGTGATGTTATGTAAATGTAGAGAGATAATTGATGCGAATTGATCATGCAGTGTACTTTATTCTGTGCGTGGTCCACACACTCACGCACCCACACACACACACACACACACACACACACACACACACACACACACACACACACACACACACACACACACTGGGTCAGCTCGTGTCACCCAGTTGTGTTTTTTTCCTACACCGAGAAAATGGGAGGAAATTACCCGTGGCAGGAAATGACACGGACCATAATGAGTCAAGCGGACAATGCCACTCTTGAGAGACGACACAGAAATCTCTGTGTGTCAATACATGTTTGAGGTATTTGGCTGCTGGTGCTGGTGCCACCTGGTACCACCTTCATGGAAAATCAGGTCAGACAATGATGATTAATGGAACCCAGAAACGCAGATCAGAGCAATTGTAGACATGACTGATTGAGAGACAGCCACTCTGACAACCATGCGACAAATTCTACCGTTTGGACAGAAAATCATGGTCTTTAATAGGAAACGGGCATGGCTGATTGCACAAGCATCCTGGTTAAGACTGGTGACTTACAGTAGTAACTAAAAGACCAGGATGAAAATGAGTAAAATTACAGAATACTGTAGTATAGATGATAGTTTCTGTGAATAATATTCTCTTGTAACGTATTGATAGTGTCCATTTTGTTGAAGGATAAAATGTTTAGCTTTATCTGCCTCTTCAACAAATTTGATTCTTTAATGTAAAGTATGTGTGTAACCTGGTAGACATTTTATCCTTGAACTCACACACATCACACAAAATGGACACCAATACAGTAAGTGACAAGAGAATGTTATTCTATCATCTACACTATCCTCCGACTTCATTCATTTTACTACACCAGGATGTTTGTGCGATCAACCACACTCGATTTCCATTAAAGACAATTGATTTTCTGTCCAACAGTAGAAGTTGTTGCACGGTGGTCGGAGTGGGTGTCACTAAGATATGCACGGCAGAGCCCCTCTCACGTCTTCATCACACCTCCGTCCCTGTCACGCCCCCTCTTTCACTCGCTCCTCAAGGATGCGCGGTTGTCATGACAACCCCTCCTCCTCTATTGACGACGGACTCGTGGAATTCATTGCGAATTTCCCTTAACAATCAGTGACTGTAGAAGGGTAGAAACAGATAGGCCAACAGTAGGCCCAGGATAAGTGGAAGACCGTTGTATTAGGCTATAGGCTTATTTCATACACTGTCACGGCAACAGCTGTCCCACCCACCCCCTCCTCCTCCCCCTCCTCTTAACCCACGGTCGTCTGGGTTCTTTTGTGTCTAATCATGTGTTGTTCTTCATCTCTGAGTTCTCCCCCAATCAGATGACTGGCTGCAGCTGTGTCTCCCATCAGCTGACTGGGGAGCAAGAAAGGGTTCTATGACGAGCCCATGTGACCGACCGAGCCTCTGTCCGTGGTGCCAAAACCATTTTCTCTCCTCGTTTGCTCTTTATGCACTTTCATGAATGTGCAAATGATTATATATTTACCTCTCACAAGCAGAATCGTCTAGCGACCTAGAAAGGTGTACATCTGCCTTCTTTTGGAGAGAGAATTGTCACGTTGGTGGATGAGGGTGGTAAAGTGTTCATCATCAACACATTCAGTGTTACCCGGCGTGTCCAAGTGAATCCATCAACCTATTATATCAAATCATAAAAGCAAAATACAGATTGAAAAACACAGGTAAAAAGGCACCAAATAAAACATAAGGAGACAAATTCAAACTCACGAGGGACAGAGGGGGACATATCAGGGCTAGCCAAACGCCTGTCTAAAAAGCAGTCTTCAGCAGTTTTTTTTTATTGTCACAGGACTCTATAGATCTCATCTAGAAAGGGACAGAGAGTTCCATAACTTATAGAAGTAGAAAGGTGAGGTGAGGAGGGGTGAGGTGAGGAGGAGTGAGGGGGGGTGAGGTGAGGAGGGGTGAGGGGGGGTGAGGTGAGGAGGGGTGAGGGGGGGTGAGGTGAGGAGGGGTGAGGAGGGGTGAGGTGAGGAGGGGTGAGGTGAGGAGGGGTGAGGGGGGGTGAGGTGAGGAGGGGTGAGGGGGGGTGAGGTGAGGAGGGGTGAGGGGGGGTGAGGTGAGGAGGGGTGAGGTGAGGAGGGGTGAGGTGAGGAGGGGTGAGGTGAGGGGGGGTGAGGTGAGGAGGGGTGAGGAGGGGTGAGGTGAGGAGGGTGAGGTGAGGAGGGGTGAGGAGGGGTGAGGTGAGGAGGGGTGAGGTGAGGGGAGGAGGGGTGAGGTGAGGAGGGGTGAGGAGGGGTGAGGTGAGGAGGGGTGAGGTGAGGAGGGGTGAGGAGGGGTGAGGTGAGGAGGGGTGAGGAGGTGTGAGGTGAGGAGGGGTGAGGTGAGGAGGGGTGAGGTGAGGAGGGGTGAGGAGGGGTGAGGTGAGGAGGGGTGAGGTGAGGAGGGGTGAGGTGAGGAGGGGTGAGGAGGGGTGAGGTGAGGAGGGGTGAGGTGAGGAGGGGTGAGGTGAGGAGGGGTGAGGAGGTGTGAGGTGAGGAGGGGTGAGGTGAGGAGGGGTGAGGAGGGGTGAGGTGAGGAGGGGTGAGGTGAGGAGGGGTGAGGAGGGGTGAGGTGAGGAGGGGTGAGGTGAGGAGGGGTGAGGAGGGGTGAGGTGAGGAGGGGTGAGGTGAGGAGGGGTGAGGAGGGGTGAGGTGAGGAGGGGTGAGGAGGGGTGAGGTGAGGAGGGGTGAGGTGAGGAGGGGTGAGGTGAGGAGGGGTGAGGAGGGGTGAGGTGAGGAGGGGTGAGGGGAGGAGGGGTGAGGTGAGGAGGGGTGAGGTGAGGAGGGTGAGGTGAGGAGGGGTGAGGTGAGGAGGGGTGAGGTGAGGAGGGTGAGGTGAGGAGGGGTGAGGTGAGGAGGGTGAGGTGAGGAGGGGTGAGGTGAGGAGGGGTGAGGTGAGGAGGGGTGAGGCAGAGGCTTCTGAGGTCGAATGGTGAGTGGTGATAAGAACAGACCTGGACTCATGCACTCCTCACGACCAGCACAGACCTGGACTCCGTCTCCCAGAGGGCCGTGGGTGGATGAACTCCGCCTCCCAGGGGGCCGTGGGTGGATGAACTCCGCCTCCCAGGGGGCCGTGGGTGGATGAACTCCGCCTCCCAGGGGGCCGTGGGTGGATGAACTCCGCCTCCCAGGGGGCCGTGGGTGGATGAACTCCGCCTCCCAGAGGGCCGTGGGTGGATGAACTCCGCCTCCCAGAGGGCCGTGGGTGGATGAACTCCGCCTCCCAGAGGGCCGTGGGTGGATGAACTCCGCCTCCCAGGGGGCCGTGGGTGGATGAACTCAGCCGACTGGTGTATTCAGGTGTGTCATCCCACTGGCATTTGAAAGCCTTGTAGAGGAGCCTGTGGGGGTGTTGGCCGCTGTGGTCTAACTTTTGCTTTAATTTATTACTTCTAGGTGAAATAAATGTACACAAAGCACTGAAGAATAGATTACTTTTATAATACCAGTACTTAAGTGGTGATAAGTGATTTATTTCCGCTAGATGGCAATAAGAGACTTGTTTACAAACAAAATACCTAAAACCAATGTATGTTTAAGGCACAGGGGCGGAAAAAGTTATGGGTTGTAATTTGACAACACTGGCGGAAATGCCGCAATAACAAGACGTGGAGACTGGTACTGTAGGGTGAATCATTGAAGTTGGATGCTTTTAGGATGCTATGGCTCAAAATGTGGAAAAAAAACAGTTATTGCAGCTTTAATTCTTATATAATACAGCCTATGAATGTTAATGAATGTTTGTAAAGGTCTGCGTAAATGTTTTGGAGATTAGCATCAGTACCATTAGCATCTCCACTAGCACCTGCGTCATCTTAATCACATGATCTCTCTCTAAAGTGAGATCATGTAATCAGAATTGCGAAGGCAGGCATGTGGATATGCTTTTATATAAAATGTGGGGGGCAGAAAGTCAAGCCACCTCAGAGAAAAGGCTTTCAACGATCGAAAACTGTCTTCACTTCAGTGAGTAACGAACATATATTAGTTAATGGAGAAATGTACAGTATGGTCCATAACGGGGGGTAATGGAGAGTTCCTGCCTCACTAAGGCCCTGGACCAGAGCTAGCACCATGGACAGCGTGGTGAAGACGCGTTACATTTATGTCCCCTCAGCATCTTTGCTGCAGTCAGTAATGAGAGGCAGTTTTCAGCGTTCAGATGGCCTGAAGGTCACCTGCATCTCCGAAAGCCATCAGTGTGAAAGCTATTGTCATTCTAGTGCTCGCCGGTGCTCAGGAAGAGAGGCTTGGCCTTTGCACCCAGGATCCAATCTGCTTACACCTCAGATAACTGGAAACACGTCATCCCTGGCCTTTACGCCAAGGACAGAGAACAGTGAGGAGAGGAGCAAGTCCAAGAGATGAGAGGAAGGAAAAGACATGACGTGAAAAACCGGCAAAAAAAATAAATAGAAGGGGGATGGTGTGGTGTTAGATAGGACACCAAAACAAGACAATTTTGTAAAAAAAACAAAAAAACAAAAATAAATTACCTTAATAGGCTCATTATGAATTATATCATTGGGTGTTTTAATCTTACAGTATATGAGGAGCCAGATTATGGTATTGATTTTCACAAAATTCACGTCTCTTTTTTGTCCTAAATCTTGAGATCACTAAATTTCCTTTCACAAAGATGCATTTAAACCAGGTCCCATCAATATATAATCTACTGAAGCGATTGTTGAGCAGGTAGATGAATAATTAAAACAAATGCATCATCCACGTGAGGATGACAACATTAATGATCTGATGGCAATATTCCCTATTATTCCATTGAAAGAGAAGCACCTAAACTATATAATCATGTCTGCTTTCAGCCTCCACGAATCATCCTATCTAAAACCCATCATTCCCACGTATTCTTTGTTGAAAATATATAATAAAAACGTTCTCTGATAACCGCCAAGCTCTGAGGAACCTCTTGGTCTGACAAAATGCCAGATATAAAACCATCAGTTCGCAGATAAATACCCCACCTGCGTGTTCATTTGAAAGTCCAATCAGGGGCAGCGTTCACAGCGGTCAGTGCCGAGTCGTGCTGAAGAGGGAACAGCGAAGCGCCATGCGGCAGAACTCCTCAGCGTCTTTACACATCCAAGATAGCAAGCGGATCTGGGCCATATAAGGGCCGGAACTAAGCCACAAGTGCCAGATCTGGCCTGTATATGGCCCTGATCGGATTGCTGTCTAGGATCTCAACATTGTCCGTTTCTTTGCAATCTTGAGTGCTTCATTATTGCTTCTCTCTTCAGGACGTCCATGTCTTTGAACTGGTTCTGTTTCCCTCTCCTCTGCTTCTTGGAAAGACAATGCATTGTTTGAGATCGGCGGTGATGAAGGAGAGATTGGAGTGCACTTACTGTATATAGGCGACAGTAGCGCTTTTATCCAAATTGACGAGAATGAATGACGAGCTGCACTCCACTCCCTTTGTGTGGAGTGTGACTGTGACATGAGCCAACAATAAATTATATTTGTTGATATTTATTCTTCTGTATGTTCTTTAGTTTGAAAGGATACTGATACTACTACTTCATACTCCAATCAATCAATCAATCAATCAATCAATCAATCAATCAATCAATCAATCAATCAATCAATCAATCAATCAATCAATCAATCAATCAATCAATCAATCAATCAATCAATCAAAGCTTTATTTGTATAGCGCATTTCATAAGCACGATGTCCATGATTATCTCCACATTCGTCAGGTGGATTCCTTGGCATCCCTGAATGTGCTGTGTTCTCTGTGAAGTTGTTTGGATCAGCGGTTCTCAACCTCCCAGGACACCAAAATCAAGAAGGACACCAAAATCAACCCGCCGATCTCCACTGCACAAGTAGAGTAGTGGTCAAAGCATTGGACTACCACCTGGGAGACCGGGGTTCAAGACCTGGTGTGGATGACCTTTTGGGACTATACCCCAAACCTCCACAAAAAGGAAGATCTTTGGAGTCATGCGTCATCTATATGCTCGGGTTCAATAACTTAAATGTGCATTTTGAAAATTAAGAAGAAGCCACACTTATAGTGTACATCAGAGGTGATGATTTGAATGCTGAATTTTAACTGATTCAGTTGACTTATCTGCCCCTGGTGTTGTGAGTAATGCTTTCTATAGCCTTACTGCAGCCCTGCAGAGTCTGCTGTATGGGTCACGGATTTAGTCACTGACAGATAGATAGATAGATAGATAGATAGATAGATAGACAGACAGACAGACAGACAGACAGACAGACAGACAGACAGACAGACAGACAGACAGACAGACAGACAGACAGACAGACAGACAGACAGACAGATAGATAGATAGATAGATAGATAGATAGAATGCGCAGAACAAACCACAACGGGTCCACAGGCACTGTGCACTAGTCCAATTAAAAGTGGCAATCGGAGGAAGCACAGACATAAATATGTTTTGTTAAAACGCTCTACACAGTTGAACTCAGATGTCTCTCTCTCTCTCGCTCTCTCTCTCTCTCTCTCTGTCTCTCTCTCGGGACGGTGGTCAGAAAGCAGACTCAGGAAACCATATCAGGAACCGCTCCTTTAATTTCCTCTCTCCCTGCGCGCTTTGTATGAGACGGTGCTCAAAGGAGCTCTGAACGCTATCTATGCATCTCATAACTCAGCCTCGGTAGAAGGCGCGTTAGAAGGCAATTTCAGGCACAAGGAGCATGATACACATGATGATCAAGGGAAAAACAGCTCTTACGTTGTGTTTGCAGCCTGCTGTACTAGGATCTACACCACCCTAGGTGACGTGCTCTTATCGATAAGGCCATTGGGCTGTGATAAAACCTAAAAGTTACAAAATAATACTTTTTGACCCCAAGGGCTGCTAACATTTTCACGGTGGAACCAATAGATTTACAGTGAGTGAAACTTGCCCTTTTTTGGTATTTCAGTTTGGGGGGACCTGTCTGAAATATTAATTGAAATCTGAAAATAGTTTTTTTTTGACTGTCATCTGTAGACCCTCTGTCTATGCTAATTCTCCTGGCCACTTTAAAAGCAGATAACAACAGAGAGCACAAACGCTGATGTCAGTACAAAGTGAGATAAATGAATAAATGTTCTCCCTGCTTCTTAGAGTTCTGTATATATATACTGTATATATAACTTCTATTGCACTAGGTGATCCGTTTGTGAGAGTGGCCACTGCAACATGGAGATATATAGAGAACATAAATGAGTACTGGTAGCTAAAGTTAGCTTGCTAATGCTATTTACCCTTATTAATGAGGCAAGTTGACTGAGAACGTATTCTCCTTTTGCAGCAATGGCCTTGAGGTGAGGGGGGGGGGGCAAGATAGACTTCAGTTTGTCCAAGATGGACTTCAGTTTGTCCAGGATGGACTTCAGTTTGTCCTGGATAGACTTCAGTTTGTCCCTCATCCTCCTCTCCACCACAGTCTCCAGGCTATCCAGGTGTCCATTTTACCTGACGGACCAGGGATTTGAACCAACGACCTTTCACTTGCTGGTACCGTTTTTTGATCGCTGAGCTATTACATTACATTTACATTACAGTCATTTTTTATCCAATGAAACTTAGAATAATTGCATTTGACACACTGTAGGTTGTCAGGCTATCAAACATTATACATTTCATTACAATAAAATGATAGTAGGCTATTTAATGATCTGCTCCATTTGTCTGACATTTTATTTTATTTTCAGAATCAGAATCCGTTTATATAATGAATCTATAGAGAGAGGAGCTGTATCCTGTCTCTTCCTACTGTGAGCTGTGTGGATCTGAGCTGACAGGGGGGAGATGGAGTGTAGGAGGATCGTGGGAGGCAGTGAGGAAACCCCATGTCAGAGTCTACCAACACGTCACAGAGGAACCTACTAAGGTTCCACCAATATTGTACTGTACAGGGTAGGCTAGCCTACTAAGGTTCCACCAATATTGTACTGTACAGAGTAGGCTAGCCTACTAAGGTTCCACCAATATTGTACTGTACAGAGTAGGCTAGCCTACTAAGGTTCCACCAATATTGTACTGTACAGGGTAGGCTAGCCTACTAAGGTTCCACCAGTATTGTACTCTACAGGGTAGGCTAGCCTACTAAGGTTCCACCAGTATTGTACTCTACAGGGTAGGCTAGCCTACTAAGGTTCCACCAATAGTGTACTGTACAGGGTAGGCTAGCCTACTAAGGTTCCACCAATATTGTACTGTACAGGGTAGGCTAGCCTACTAAGGTTCCATTCGAGAAAGGAGCTCAAATATGCTACCTTGTAGAAAAGGGGACCTGGAATGTTTTGCTCTGCTTTAGCACCCGTTTCAGCCGGCAGTAGATTTGGGGTAAAGTGCCTCTTTAAGCGGCTTGTTCGTTTCACGTGGAGCCCACTGTATGCGGCGAATATAACTAACGGTTTACTACAGTAAAATATGATACGGTATGGTAGCTGACGTGGTCAGGACAGTGCCGTGTGGCAGGGTTAAGAAAACACAATCTCAATTCAAGTGCTCTGAAAAACACCAGCAGAATCCCCGTTGAAGTGATTCATCACTGACATGCTGCAGTGTTGCCAAAAGCCTAATTTGTCCCCTGAGCACTCACACACAGACACACACACACACACACACACACACACACACACACACACACACACACACACACGCACACACACACACACACACACACACACACACACAGGACTGATCCCAGGGTCGCTCTCATTGATGTTCACACACGCACACTCGCTCGCGCACATCTCAGACGATGATCATGGTTTTCCAGTGCGTCATCATGGGTATAAAGTGTCTTTCTCGATTTCTTACATTTTGCATGGTTTTACAATAGAACTATCTTGGTTGATAAATTATGATAATGTGGTCATTATTTTACCTCCAATTTGATATCATTATAATATAATTCACCATATTAAAAAGTATAATGTGCAGGTGTCATTTACCAAATATGGAAGCAGGAAGAGGAAACAGTAATGAAGTAGTGAATTGGCATGTTGATATTTAGGAGAGGATCAGAACAATTCTGTATTACTGTCTCCTCAATGGAAATCAACTCCCTGATTCTAGAGATTTGGAAAAAAAAACGATTTCTTTATTATTATTTTCCGGCCAATATTGAAATATGTTATCTATGTGATGTGTAATGCAACGTGTAAGCTATTGAAAACGACATGTTACAACAGTGTCACCAAGGTATATCTAAAATACTAGAAGTTAGCCCTGCATCAATAAACTAGAAATGAACGACCAAACCAGTGTCCATCGAACTGTTGTAGCACAATGGCGCCACCTCCTGGCCGGAACTATTATCAGATAATGTAGCACCAGGTGGAAATAAATACCATTGGGCGGCACTAGGGGGCATTAGAGGGACACCATTATCCACCAGAGGAAAATCTAAACAATGTTGTGGTGACTGTAACTTTGGGGTGTGCCCTGTCCTAACTAAACAACCAATGTTTGTAGCTGTTTGAAGTTAAAGTTTGAAGTATATTATGAGCCTAGGCTAAAGACGTTTAAATCCATTAGGCATAATATTAAAGGCCATTTGAATCATGTATCCCAAAATAGTGTCTTTGTATTTTTCTAGAATCAGTAGAGTAGCCTATTAGTGAGGAATATCCCTATTAATAAAATAAGGTGGTATTCTCTAAGTAAATGTTCTCAAAGTAAAAGCGGTCTGCAAAAGTACGATTTAGTGGAGTATTAGTCAAACAGGAAGGAAGGGCAATGCCGTTAGGAAAACATGAGCAGGGAGCACTTTTACTTAGAACCACATACAACGTGCTAATGTATGTAAATACACACACAACATAGGCTGTAGGCTATATAAAACACACATCTCTGAGGTTCCTCTTAAGATAGGCTAGAGCGTGAGAATTGAACTAGACTTCAGCCCAAATATTAGCGAATAGCCTATAGGCAAGCATCCAGAACCAGGAGGGGCGACGTCTTGCGCGTCTCATTTGTGTTCAACCAATTCATCCAGTAAAACTCTTGGGATTCAAAGCTACTGCGTTGAGATGCCACACAAAAAGAGAAGTCATGGCCATCATAAAAAAGACGCACATGAGGTAAGTTAGGCTATGTTCGTATCAGACAATCCGCTTTACTAACATCATTTAATGCTCACAATTAAATACGTGTCTATTGTTTCGGGCCATCAGATCATCTTTTTTCCAGTGCGCATTTCAGTTGCGCAATCTACATCCAACCCTAAAACATTGCATTGTGGTTTACAAGGAAGGTCCTTTTGGCTCACCACCGGATTGGGTTACGGAAGACACCGACACACTCATCTAAACAATCTTTTACAAGTTGTAAAACGCAAAGTAGCCTCATCAGTCACCACAGTTGATCGTGGACTTATATGGTAGGGCATAATTAACACACGAGGCCTATTTGAATTTTGGGAGTGGCATTGCAACGGAACGTTTGGGAATGATAGTGTCTGAACCTGGATAGGTGACGTTCAGACAGAAATATAGGTGTTAAGACGCGAAGATCTCCCCCCATGGCGTAT
The DNA here is from genome assembly GCF_949987555.1 of Borostomias antarcticus. NCBI lineage: Eukaryota > Metazoa > Chordata > Actinopteri > Stomiiformes > Stomiidae > Borostomias > Borostomias antarcticus. The sequence goes on from NC_140244.1 coordinate 1,901,191, forward strand.
GCTGCTTATTGGATGAGCCTTGTGAGTATTATGGCTCCAAGCCACCGTACTTTCCTTACACTCTATTCATAGTGTATCCCTCAGGCAATAGTTGATTATACTAGACGTTTTTGTAAATCCATATTCATTCAAAGCAGCGTTACATGTAGGCCTAGTTCATCGAAGTAGGCGAGTCTCCACTGTTGTAAATGTCAGTGCAACTGTCTTAGTGACATTTGACACATTTATCAGGTTAAAGGTTGCAAAATACGCAATGTGATATGAATGATGTATGATTTTTTTAATGTGACAAAAAGGGTTGGGTCACATTTCCTGGCATCTAATGTCTCGCTGGGTGTGTTAGTTTACATTTACACTGTTTGACTTCTTATCTTAAGATATGATCGATAGCCTACACACACCCAGAAACTCGCAGGTAGTTTTTCATTGATCAGCGAGGTTTATTGTTTATTTAGGATCCCTATTACTGGGGTCCTCTAAAAATAAAATAATACATTTAAACATATAATCATTGTACAATCAAACAAAACAAAACTTCGATGCACACTGTACAAGCAACATAAAAAAACAAAAAATGGTGCTATGCTCCTCAAAAAACTGCTCATTTCAGAATTTTCAGTCAGATCTAATGAGACCTAAACAATGGCACAGAAACTGATACTGTATGTGATGAAACTCGAAACCCTTAATGTTTTTAGTTTTCCAGTATCGAAGATGTGTAATATTACCACCTAACGTGAGTAAAAAGCAGTATTGTAGAGTATTAATAGAGTATTAATAGAGTATTAATAGAGTATTAATAGACACACAGTGTTTGTGGGTAGTGGCTCTACTGGAGAATAATAGGAAGGAAGGGTTCAGTCTGATGAGGAAACAAGGAAAGGAAAGAGCACGTATTCTAGGCTACAGATTTACACATAATACAAACACACACATTCAGACACACATGCACACACACACATTCAGACACACACACACACATTCAGACACACATGCACACACACACATTCAGCACACACACATTCAGACACACATGCACACACACACACACACACACACATTCAGACACACATGCACACACACACACGCACACATTCAGACACACACACGCACACATTCAGACACACATGCACACGCATACCCACTCACACACTCACTCACACACCCACTCACACACTCACTCACACACACACACACACACACACACACACACACACACACTCACACGCACACACACTTAACGGCCACAAACATGCACTCATACTGTAAAGGCCTGTGAAAGCCTGATGTTGGAGTCATTCATTACTAGTCAGCTATTACCAATATTTCAACCAATTCTGGTAACTGGTCGGTGAACAGGTGGATATGACCAGTTCCTCTCAAACCCATGTGGTATTGTGTGGTTGAAAATGTGTGATAGAGGCAGGAACTCTCATGTGGACACAGTAGGGCTGTTCAAAGGCTGTTTTGCTGTTTCTAAATGCAGAAAACCCAATGTCACTTTCAGAACGACTGACTTGACAATGGCCGGGTTTCCCGATAAATAACCTTCTTAAGGAACCCTTCTTAAGCAACCCTTTGCATGGGAGTTAAGAAGTACTTTGGAGTTCAGTGCTTCTTAACTCGTTCGGGAAACCCAGCAAATGTCCTGACATTGTAATGGTTATTATATACCCTAACATGTCTGTATGTGTGTGTGTGTGTGTGTGTCTGTATGTGTGTGTGTGTGTGTGTGTGTATGTGTGTGTGTGTGTCTGTATGTGTGTGTGTCTGTATGTGTGTGTGTGTGTGTCTGTATGTGTGTGTGTGTGTGTCTGTATGTGTGTGTGTGTGTGTGTGTGATGCATCAGAAAGCAGCTCAGACCCCTCATGGAGAGCAGCCCAGTCAGCCTACACCTCGTCCTGCATCATCAGCTGCTGCCAAGGTAAGACCAGATGATGTTTCAATATGAAACCTGCCCTGGTATGTCCTCATGGCTTTCACTTCAACATGGCCTGTGCCACTTAATGACTTGTTTACGTAATGAATTACTTAATGAATTACTTACCTAATGACTTGAAATATTAAGGATGGTCAAATTGAGTAGGCTTTCTAGTATTTCCTTGAATATTTTGACTGATTTGACAGTAAGATAAGTGGCACTTAACAGAAAGATTAATAACATAGGAAACATGTTTTCGCTTTAATTGTTAGTTGATTTTTGGTTCATTTTGCTTTTGTATCAAATTATAGCAGTCACATTCCAAAAGAGACAAACATCGAATGTTGTTTGTTAGGAAAGGAAACAGTACCCTACTAGGATATGCAACGCAATACATATTGGTGTAGAACCAATTTTTCAGGTTTGTCTCCCTCTAGTGGACAAAAGATCCATAGGCGAAATTTCAAGAGTGAGTGCGGCAACAGGCGTTCAGATGTATAGTTTAACGAGGCCATTTGTCTCTAGATCCACTACTGCTCTATCCTCCTCTGTCGTCCAGTTTCACAAGGTTCTCTGGGCCTCCAAAGTAATAAGTGTGTGGTTACAACTGATTTTATAAAGCTAGAAGAATGTTAGTAAGATCTGTACAGACTATAAAACCAAACCAGGATTAACCTTCTGGCCTATACCGTTTCACCTTGTCACTCTTTACTTCTACTCTGACTGAATAAGAGACTGTGTTGGGGCTTCTAATTTCTGTAGTAGATGCATTATCCCGCTCCCCCTGTGAGAACATCTCTGAAAGGAGTTGATAGATGAATGATTCACTGAGATTCATTGAGGTGAGACAGGCAAAGGGCGGCCATCTTGTTGGAACACAGCTGAGGGCTATGTGCAGTCAGGCTGAAGCCTCTAGTGTAGCTATATTATGGTATGCTGCAACAAGCCTGTACGTGTAACAATTAATACCTTCATAAGTAGATGTTAGAGAGATCATTTATATTTGCCTGAAGCACAACCCTCTGGACACCCTCCAATGTAACTGATCTTTGATCTTAAAGTCATTTTGAAAACTTGCCGGCCTACTGGCATGTAAAATAAACCTTATTCATGCCAAGCCTTGCTATCTGAGAATATTCGTATGAGGTACACTGTAGCAGTGATTCCCCTGTCTTGTTGTGACCCAACCAGTGAGAGACAGTGACGAACGACATCTAAAAATAGCGAAGACCACCATTTCACCAAGGGGGGTCTGGTTTCACAGACCTGCAGCGCCAACACTGACCCCCTCAAGAGCGAGGGAGAGGTGGGCACGCTGACCAAGCCCCCTCAGAACTACTGTAGTGCTACTGTAACTTTTGTTCACACTTTTGCTGACATTCACACACCTCAAGTTAAGTTTTAACCGGCAGGATGACAGCGGGTGTATTTCCCAGGGTGCAACTGGTTTTACAGGCCGAGCAGGCTGGCAGAGCACCGATCTTTAAAGGTGTGTCTGGAAGAGTCTGCTCCATCATCGGTGAATCAATCAGGAATGTGTGTTGTGTGTGTGTGTGTGTGTGTGTTTGTACGTGTGTGTGTTGTGTGCTGTGGGAGTAACGTTTGGAATGTGCATGTTTGTACTTCATGTGTCTGTGAACATGTTGTATATGTTCTTCTTGTGCATGCATGCAAAGAGATGGTTGCGCTTGGTAGATGACTTGTCATAGGTGGTCTGTAAGAGCATAACAACTGCGGCTTCCTATAGCGCCCCCTAAAGTGAGGGAGGAACATCTTCAAGACACCAGCTATTGTACCACTGGCCATTTTAGGGCTAGCAATCTGAATAAGCTATTCCAACATTAATCATCATGAAAGTCGTCATTACGATTTAATAGTATTTTCAGACAGATGTTATGCAAAGTCTGTGTTGCTCATTTCAAATTCACTTTTGCGTCTCTGTGTGTTTACGTATTCCTTCCCTGAGCAGTGGTCCGAGACCGTGTTGGGTTGCCAGGTTGGTTCAGTGTCATGTTGCGGGTTCTTTCACAACCTCGGTCATGTGAATCTACTCTGTTTGTACCGCTGCCATCACCATGCGCTGAGGAGTGAGGTGAGATGGCAGTTGGTCAGGTGGGATGGGGTACGTGGGGGCCAAGATTTCAGACGGAGGTACACCTAAGCTAGCCTACACCTAAGCTAGCCTACACCTAAGCTAGCCTACACCTACGTTACACTACAACTAAGCTAGCCTACACCTAAGATAGTCTACACCTACGTTACACTACCACTAAGCTAGCCTACACCTAAGTTACACTACAAATAAGCTACACTACAACTAAGCTAGCCTACACCTAAGATAGTCTACACCTAAGTTACACTACAACTAAGCTAGCCTACACCTAAATTACACTACAACTAGCATACACCTAAGCTAGCCTACACCTAAGTGAGCCTACAACTAAGCTAGCCTACACCTAAACTGGTCGCCTAAAGCACAGTGAGTTGCTCTAAGTCTTGAAGAACAGATTCATTCACAATGACTCACTTGATGTACATTAGCTTTGTCTGCTAACCCCACCCAAACACTAGGCTATGCAAAGGGCCAGAGGTCATGGATTCCTGTAGGTCTAGGTATGGCTCTTAGAGATGGAGTGTAGGATACTTTTTTGCCACCTCCCAGTAGCTTAGGAGTTGCACTGTCCCGTCTTGTATAACTTGTACAACCGGTTGAACTTCCCGTTGATTTCATGACATCTCATAGGCTATATGTTTTACACATCAAAGTCAAGTTTGTTTGCTCAAGTTAAGGAATGTGTCAGATGAAGGCTTGAGGTGACTTCCTGTCTCTACGCATCCAGTCCTTACCGTTTGTCGACCTTTACACGACCCCAACACTAGATGTTGCAATTCCATGATTCATGCTGTTTTGTTCTGAACTTGCAACTAGTTCTGTGTCATTAGAATATTCTATGTCCCTTTCATAGCCTCCAAGTCATTCACTGCACTGCATTAGCCAGTTAGCATTAGCCACTTGGGGCTAGGAGGTCCCAGTCTAAATTGAACTTGACCTCACTTGGCAAACAGCTGAGATGGCTGTAATATAAAACAGCAGTGTGAGGACCCACCCTACTCCTCCGCATAATGATCTAGTCATGTTGCAACCTATCACTTGCTATCTCATTCCCTACCCCTGTCAATGTGTAGCCTAGCCTACTGGGCCTATTGATTTGGTGGACATTGATTCACAGTGGCTACAGGACGCGCATTGTCTCAGTCTCGATAACCTTTGTTGTTTGGTTTTGTGCGTTTGTGTGTTTTAAAATCGACTCTTTCCTCTGTGTGTGAATGTTTGTGGCCGTATAAGTGTGTGCGGTATGAGGCAAGACGATGAGCCGCAATGCATAGCCTACACGCAGTTATCTGGAGGTGTTATGGTGCGTTCGTTTATAACTGGGAGGTGGGAAATTGCGACTTGCTACTAGGAATTATTAAATAAAACGCTGCATGAACTCGCACTTCCTCGTCGCAAATTCGGATATGTTTCTCAGCCCCCAGTTGCTCGAATGCACTAGATATAACTAGGTAACTGTGATATAATGGTATATAGCTGAATGCACACAGGTCGGAGGTAGGTATTTTGCCACTTGCCACCTCCGACCACAAACGAACACACCATAAAACCCAGCTCAGCGCAACTCTTCCGCCAGATATGGGGGGACTCGCCTAATTAGTGAAACCAGGTGGTGTAGTGCATGGGCGGGGCTAACACACACGGTTAAGTATTTTTACTTTCTGAAGCCGGGTTTCACACCTCTGGCCGTATCCGCTTCCCCCGAGGACCGGCTCAGATGTGTCCCTTCATAGTCGGGGCGTCACGGTCAACAGCATTCCCTTAATAGCCCCGGGTCTCTGCCGACCGTTATGCCTCTCCCACTCGCTCCGTCCCCTTATCCCGGCTGTCCGCCACACCCCCTGCTCCCTCCCCTCCCCTCGCGGATGCATGGGAGCGTGTTCCAGCTGAGACACTCGGCGGAGGCAGTCGGAGGCAGAGCAAACTCACGCAGGCAGACAGCAAACACAATCATGGGCCAGTTGTTCAGCTGGATCCGCGGTCCGAGAGACAACCAAGGCCTTCAGGATGTGGCCGTGGAACAGCAGGTGAGGATCAAACCGCACGCGCGCGCTCTCTCTGTGTGTGTGTGTGTGTGTGTGTGTGTGTGTGTGTGTGTGTGTGTGTGTGTGTGTGTGAGAGAGAGAGAGAGAGAGAGAGAGAGAGAGTGATTATGATGTGCAACTTCTGTCTTGCAACGTTCTGTGTGTGTGTGTGTGTGTGTGTGTGTGTGTGTGTGTGAGAGAGAGAGAGAGAGAGAGTGTGATTATGATGTGCAACTTCTGTCTTGCAACGTTCTGTGTCTACGTTTGTTTTTATATGTGGGAGTTTGAGTGATCATAAAGTGCGTTCGGTTGCGCGTGCGTGTTTTAATAAGAGACACATGAGGCGCGTGTGTGTGCGTTGTGTACAGTATGTACGGGAGGCAAGTCGGGGAAAAGTTCTCTTGGCACTAACCCAAGTCAGATGTCTCTCTCTCTGTCTCTATCCCCCTCTCTCTCTCTCTCTCTCTCTCTCTCTCTCTGTCTCTATCCCTCTCTCTCTGTGTCTCTATCCCTCTCTCTCTCTCTCTCTCTCTCTCTCTCTCTCTATCTCTATCTCTATCCCTCTCTCTCTCTCTTTGTCTCTCTCTGTCTCTCTCTCTGTCTCTCTCTATCTGTCTGTCTCTCTCTCTCTTTCTCTGTCTCTCTCTGTCTCTCTATCTGTCTCTCTGTCTCTCTCTCTGTCTCTGGGTAAATGCAAACGTGTGTGTGTGTGTGTGCGCACGTGTGTGTGTGAATGTGTGTCAGAGTACTGAGGGTGGTGACATCCAAGATAGTTAAGTGTGTGTCTCCATATATTTTGTCTTATCTGAGTGAGTCACGCTTTGTTTGTGTGTGTGTGTGTGTGTGTGTGTGTTTGTGTGCGTGTGTGTGTGTGTGTGTGTTTAAAGGTTGGCCTCGTGCCACAGTAGGCTGATAATATGCTGTGCTGTTGTGAGGACGAGTCTCTGGGCTGTGTTATGTGGAGATGTAACGTGTGTAAATTTCATATCACGATTATAGTGACCAAAATTATCACGGTTATCACTATTATCACAGTACTGAAAAATGTCTAAAACTACAGATACACATGCTGAAATCCAAGTTTTATATTGAAAACCACAAATAAAATTACCAGGACTATGCACTTTTTTTTGCATTAACATTAAAATAATGCGTCTTTTAGACTGTTGCTAACTTTGGTTGATGCTGGACAGTATTTACAGTGAGTAAAAAGCGGGTCAATCAAGCACGGTTTTAATGATAAAATGATCTTGATAAATGTAATCAAATGTAATCACTGTTTATCATCATACCGGTTATTGTTACATCCCTAGTGTTATGGTCCAGTGTCCCAGCCAGGCATATTAAGCATATTCCCACTGTAGCCTGCCAGTCCTGCTCAACATCATCTGCTACTGTCCTCACACACACACACACAGGAAGTGACCTCACATTATCTTTGCGCTACACAATACCGCCATTACTGTTGGCAAGTGGACAAAGGTGTTGCTGCTTCCCCAGTCTTACTTCCTCCACGGATGTACACACATCTCACTGTACAGTATGTCAACCCTGTTATGAAAGTAGCTGATTAGTTTGTAGAGTAGTGTGTAATCATACTGTATGTATCAGGGGTGACACTTGAGACTTGTTTTTTGTCCACTCTGATGAAACACGCTCGTCATCCTTTGGTCAGGTGTTTTGCATTTCTCAATCCATTCAATTCAGTCCGCAAATATGTACTGTAACTCAATACTCATAGCTGTACAGAATGTAAAAAAAACAAGTGCACATGAACAAAGTTCATGCTAAAAATGTATGCCCGATATACAGATAGTTTTTCTCTGTTAGTCCGATGTAGTTTTCTCTCTCTCACAACACAGAAATCAAGTCTGTAGTTATATACTTGCTTACATGGACATGTTGAACGGTACAGTGGGCCTGTATGGTGTTGACTGGTGAAGTAGAACAGTGTGATGGTGTTGGTGTTTGACCAGTCCACGTGCTGCTATTGATCTGGTCTGTGACGGGAGGGAACAGCTGTTCCCCACAGAAATGGGTGATACTAGCCTGAGGCGTGTGTGTGTGTGTGTGTGTGTGTGTGTTAATAGTGCATGGTTTAAGTATAAGTAGATGTGTATCCCATATACCAGTGGCTTCTCAAGCATGCACTGCAGGGAGACACTTCTAGTTTTTCTTGTATTCTTGTAAATGTGTGTGTGTGTGTGTGTGTGTGTGTGTGTGTGTGTGTGTGTGTTAATAGTGCATGGTTGAGTATAAGTAGATGTGTATCCCATATACCAGTGGCTTCTCAAGCATGCACTGCAGGGAGACACTTCTAGTTTTTCTTGTATTCTTGTAAATGTGTGTGTGTGTGTGTGTTAATAGTGCATGGTTGAGTATAAGTCGATGTGTATCCAAAGGTGATTATGCCAATGGCTTCTCAAGCATGCACTGGAGGGCGACACTTCTAGTTCTTCTTGTATATGTATTCTTGTAAATGTGTGTGTGTGTGTGTGTGTGTGTGTGTTTGCGTGCATCACAGAAAAGAGCCCAGCCGTCAGATTTCGCGCTTCACTGTCAGTTTTGGCTCCGCTGGCGTTCCGATCTCAACAACACGCTCAGTGAATTCATCATCCTGGTTATATAAGACCTCTGTTGGGAGGCCTTCCAAGCCTCTGTGCTTCACCTGAGAGTGCAGGCTACTGCTCATTCTGGCTCGACTGAACACGACACACACAACATTCATAACACACATCACAGGCCCTTATCAACGGGACATTAAGTCCGCACGCCTATTTTCATCTGTCACGGTTGAAAAAGCTGTTTTTGAAAACTGCTAGAACGCCAGCAAGATTTGTAACCACTCACACAACCCGGTGTGTTTACCACACTCTGGTGCATTGGGCCGAGATGTACATTGAGATGCTCTGGGTTAGTCTTCTTGACATGAGCAAATATAAAGGACATAATTAGCAGTGGAATACTGTTCTAAGCAATCCTATTGACATCACTATCTGTAAAGCGCATTGTGTTGCCTCTGGGTATGAAATGCGCTATACAAATAAAGCTTTGATTGATTGATTGACTAATCCTCACAAAAACTCAAATATTCTCAAAGTTCGGGCGAGCGTCGCCTTTAGCAACTGAACACGTCAGGGCCATGGCTAAAATGCTACACCAAGCTCGTATTTGAACAGTAGAGGGCCTTGGCAACGTTACTTTATAGTTTGACAGATATTTTATAGCAATTTTATAGATACAGTGTTTAATTATTAACAAAATGTTTGAGTAACTATTTGATTGGTTCGGCACGGCTGGATTTGGTCAGCTGTGTTTATGTGGTTTGGAACGGGGGTGGGGGGGGGGGATGGGGGGGTCAACGAAGCACACTAACGTTACCTAGAATGTACGGGGCTAAATATAACGACCTAGACGGTACAGGGGCACCCAGCTGAGTAAAATATAGTTACCCAGAAAGAGAGGGAGGGGGAGGGGTGGGAGGAGAGGAGAGACAGGGATATAGGTAGAGAGAGAGAACAGGGGAAGAGAGAGAGAGGGGCAGAGAGGAGGAGATGGAGAGAACGGGGGGGAAAAGAGGGTGGAGGGAAAGAAGGCGGGAGAGATGGGGCAACAGGACAGGCGTGTGTGTGTGTGTGTTTATTTGTTTATTTTGTTTATTTGTAAACAGGATCCCCGTTAGTTGCTACCCAGGTAGCAACTATTCTTCCTGGGGTCCAAACATAAAAACAATCATACATTTTATTCCATATTAACATATACAACCCAGAGCCCTCCCCACAATCATCTATTACCTAGGCTATAGTCAACCATGCGTGTTTTGACATTGTGTGTTGTGTGTGTTGACATTGAAATTCCTTGTGTGTATTTAGGTTGGGCGGTTATCCAGGCTGGTATTTAGTGTTATTTTAAGTGGTAAATACAGTAGAGACATATATGACAGCCAACGCCCTCCTATACAGACAGTAGGCTACTGTACTCATATGAACTAAAGGCCAGCCTGTGTTTATTGTCGCACACTAATTTATCAATTCTCTCTCTGACAAATTTCATTAAAAGTAAATCTATGGTCTTGACACAATGAAAAGGATGTTGCTGCTTGTGCTGGATTGATTTGATGTGGTTGTACAGTAGCCTACCTTCCTGTCAAACAATAACTGTGTTTCTTTTTTGTGTGTATTTTGGCTGGAATGTGGATTGGGCGAGAGCAAGCTAGCCCTAGACTGTCTGAAGGCAGTTTCACTCCAGTGAATTCAGGGCTGTGGGAACTATTTCCTGGGAGGGGGGTGCTGTAAATATTGGGGCAGAGGGGCACAATAAACGAGGGATCAAAAGAAATTTGGAGCAACGGCACTTAATTTCCTGCATGGTGCATTTTCTATGCACCAACGCTACTTCCATACTAAACCAAGCTGGTTTCAATCCTCCAAGTGATACACAATCCTGCCAGAACGCGCCACGTTTATCAAGGAGCTCCTAGCGGCCTGAGGCCCTCGGCTATAATGCAAGATCAGACCGCATAAAGAATATTACAGTATCTGGGTTTGTCAACAGGACTTCAGGACGATACACATGGGCAGGATCTCAGACGTGACTTTGCTAGTGCCTGCTGTCTGGAGCTCACACTACTTCTGTACTGAATGACCCCTGAGTCCGATCTTAGCGGAGTTTCCCCTGCATCTACAATGTCCTGCCAAAGCTGCCTAAAGCATCCGTTTTGGAAGTGGACTTTTTTTTTGAATGAAGGACTACAATGTAGTGGATATAATCATGTTTTTATAGATCTTTTTTTTTAGTACCTTTAATTAAAACCCTCTGCACAGTGATGCATGCTGGGACACAGCGTGCGACTGTGAACAGATGTTGCACGCTAAAATACGTTGTTTTTAAATTCAGCCTTATGTCCGATGTTACTTATTGCACTAGTTCCAGCATATTATAACATGGTCCGTTTTGCCTTAAAAAACACCAGAGACTTCTGAGCAGACCCCGCCCATCAGCACTGATTTGTTCCCTGCTCAGGGCGAGTCGTTTGATTGGTCTATTTCCCCTGGGAGGGGTGGAGCCCGGCGCAGGCTTAGCTCAAGGTTTTCAAGACAGATAAGAGTTACCAAGGGTTACCAAATGACTTAGTCCCACCCTGCGCAAGCATTCACACACACACACACACACACACACACACACACACACACACACACACACACACACATTTCCTCCTACAGGGATTATTCAAGTTTATATCCGTTTAACCACCCACCCACACACGCGTGTGCAACCACACACACACACACACACACACACACACACACACACACACACACACACACACACACTACTGTAGAGATTTGATCATACTACCGCAGTCATTGAGGCATGACAAAGTTGGAAGCAAGATCAACCGATCCCTCAACAAACACAAATAACTTTATCGCCCAAATGCCAATGACAACAATTGTACATGTCGAGGGGTTAGTGGCTTGTTCCCGTTGCCTTTTTAGGATATTTTTTAGAAAAATGCAGTTTGTTTGGTGGAATGCAGATACAATACAGCCCATTCTGGTCAGACGAACCTCAGGGGACTCGTTTCCTTGGGAATCCACCACTCCTTTCTCCTACTATCGGACTAAACGCTACTAGGGTTTCACTCAACACCAAGTACTCATCATCTGGTCCAGACAAACTGAGATATATTCATTCATCTTTTCTTAATATACGTATATAATATAAGTATAGAGTGCAAACCAGAGTCAGCTGCATGGATCAATTACTTAATTAAGTAATTTAAAGTAAAGTGAAAAGTTGTGTTTGATTTGTCTTACAGTTGGTACTTATGGGACTGATCCAATTTAGGTTTCATTGAAGTAGGAAACCAAATGCAACCAAGTATTTAACAGTATTTTCAAATGGTAAATGACCAAGGTCTGATAGAATTCACTTTGAAGTTTAGACAATGCCTAATCACCGTTTCAAAATATTAGACATTGGCCACTAGGGGGTGCCGTATTTCAAAGTCCCGTCTGTTTTGCCCACAGACTAACCCTTTCATATGTTCCATTGTTAGAGCAGAACTCTAGAGAATTTCCCCCTGAGCTTTGTTGAAATCTAAACATTCATCCATTAACAAATCAGTTGAGATGTTAATAAATGAGTGGAATGGTGGCGTGTGGCGCATAATGACGCCTTGTTTTTCCAAACTCTTACACAACACTGGGCTGACATCACATCTCTGCGTGTTCCTGTCTGGGAGAAGGAGCCCACCAGAGAGTTGGTGTATAGAGACGCAGTTCTTTCATCCGCCCTACTTGCTCTCTTCCTCCCCCTCTCTTCGCACCTCTTCCTCTCTCTCTGACTCTCTCTCTCTCTCTCTCTCTCTCTCTAAATCTGTATAAACATGGGTGTGGTTTGGGCTAGAAGCTGCATGTGGCTTTCTCTCTGTCTCTCTCTCTCTCTTTCTCTCTCTGTAATAAATCTCTGTATAAAGGGTGTGGTTTGGGCTAGATGCTGCATGTGGTTCGATTTCTCTCTCTCTCTCTCTCTCTCTCTCTCTCTGTCTCTCTCTGTTTCTATCCCTCTCTCTCTCCCTCCTTCCTCTCTGTTGTCGAGTCGCTCTGCAGCCCAGATTCCTGAGCAGTGAGTGTACCAGACACGCCCAGCGTCTGCCAAACAGGCCTGCGAAAGCAAAGCTACTTCTGCCCTACCCTCCCTACCACTCCATCACACACCATATAGCTTCTTACAAACCCCCTTCCCTCACCCTGTATGTAGTAGGCCGTGTTTAAGACCAAACGTCTACTTCCTCCACATATACACGCGTTCTCTCCAAACCAGCCGCAACACTCTCTCTCTCTCTCTCACATGGAAAATGACGCGTCTTGTTGACTTTTCCTGGCTAGATGAGAAGCGGATGGGCTGTCGTCCCTCGCTGGCCAATCATGTCTGGGCTGGTCCATTGAGCGGGGGTGGGGGGAGGGGAGGGGCTTAAGCAGCACTGTCCAGTTGGGCTGGTTCCAATGGGTGGAGCGGGGGTGTGTATGTGCTGTGAATGTGTGTGTGTGTGTGTGTGTGCGACGTATAGACTTCAGTGGTCGTACAGGGGGGATTTAAGGTAACCCAGCTTCAGGACATCATCTTGGAATATATACTTATTTATAACGGACATACTCTCTCAATCCGATGGTACGTACCTAGAAACAGTTCATATTTGTGTGTGTTGTGGTTTCCTCTTTTGATTGCCAACCCTGTTGATTCAGTTTGTAGGTTTGATAAAGACTTCAGCTTGAGGGGCAGCCCATGGAAATTATTGTTGTAGGCAGTTACTGATATCATTTATCTTGTGTGTGCAGACTTTCTATGAAGGCTTGTGTTCCAGTCAGGTCGTTTACATGTGCGTACTGTACTCTAATTTTATGTGTGAAGTCACTTCAAGCTTGTGAAACTTTGATACTTTTAAGTAGCTGTAGTTATTAAAGGGATTGCGGAAGAATGTGTACATCTTAAAGGTGGCAATGGACATTTGAGGCAACTTGGGTAAGCGACATGGACAATATTATTATTGGTAAGGTTCTATCAAGTGGAGGTTTAGGAACGTATCATGTTAAGTGATGTCATCATAATGCTGCAGAAAGTGACACGAACACTGCTCAGCTCACAAAATGTAGCTAAATATCCCACTTTCAGACCCCAACAACTTTACTGTATGTACAGTATAAGCACTTTCTGTACATGTTGGGCAAAAACTCCCCAACAGACACACCCACATGCACACAAGTAATATGCAGAACACAATGTCAGCAATGCAGCTAGGATTTCTAGTTTGTCAGTGTGATCTCCAACAGTTTGTCAACAGAAAGCACACATTCTTTATCGAGCAGTGATGGAGCAAACTAAAGTCCTAGAATAGAGGGGGAAAAAACATCAAAAAATAGTCTAAAATAGCATTTCTGACTTGGAAACCTTCTTTGGGTGTGTCACACCCTAATACCTCAGACACTATAGGACCTAATGTATTGTGAAATACACATTCACAGCCATTATAAGCATGCCAAGAGTTTGTCTACATAAGTTAACATGTGATACAATGTGTTTTTTTATCCTTTATTTAAACAGTTAGTCATTCTGTATCTGGTTTCAGCTTGTCCTGAAGGCCATTCTGACTCCAAGAGGACAGTGCCAGAACATTAAACGCTGTTCCCCGTTCAACAGTAGCTGCAGCCGGGGGGGGGCATCTAAAATTAATCTGCCTTGTGACCAACCGTGTGTGGTGCTGGAAATCTCTCCACAGCCGGAGTGTAGAGAAGAAGAGGCATAGTTTCTGGAAGCTTCCTTTGCAGTAGCTATAGTTTGCATAACGAGACCGTAAACATTACAAAAATGTGTCCAAAAAGGAAACGGGCACTTAGCATAGCCACGTTAGCATACCACACCCACTGACCAGGCCTGTATATTCTTGTATTTAACACTAGGTCTACAAACTCATTATACCTTCCCTCTACAGTAATTACTCAGCAGTAGCAACATTAGCTTAGCATCTCCCAGCCGTTTCACATCTGTCTGAGCGACGTGGTCTGTGGCATGAGGTGGGGCGCGGGATTAGTGATCGCTTAACGCTGCCAGCTCAGAGAGGCAAGATCAGCCTCTTTTATTGTTGAGTAAGCACTCGTCACATCTCTAGACGGAACATCGTATCCCTCCCGGTGAACACCCCCTCCCCGGTACGACCGCATCATTACCCGCTGCAGGTGACTCTGCTGGCTGATTATCTGTGTTGCACCAATCAATGATGACTCGGTGCAACTATTTGATATGCGTACGGTACGCCCTCCGAGGGTCTGGCCAGGGACTGACTCTAGCCTGGAGGAGGTCCACATGTTTCGAAGATGGTAATGATTTAAACTCGGGCTATAGTCAAATATCTGTAGTCTACGGAAGAGCATTAGGGCCAACAACTGAGTTAAAAAAAAATTAAGCTTTAAAGTCAGAATTTCTGAGAAAAAAGTCAGAAATAACTTCTGAGAAAAAAGTCAGAATTTCTGAGAAAAAAAACTCAGAATTTCTGAGAAAACAGTCAGAAATAACCTCGGAGAAAAAAGTCAGAATTTCTGACTTTAAACTCAGAAGTAAAAAAAATAAAATAAAAAAATCCGCTGTTGACCCTAATGCTCTTCCGTAGTAGTCTGCCACACTTGGATATATTTTCCAGTAAACCTTTACATTACATTATATTACAATCATTTAGCAGACGCTTTTATCCAAAGCGAGTTCCAATAATTGCATTTACCGTAGGTAGTTAGTGTACCACGACTCGCCAGAACTCACAAGTGCATCTCGTTCCTGAACAAGTGACTAAGAACATAATCTAGTGCTGAAGCCAAAGTGCATGAGTAGCAGAATATAAGTCCAACAGGTGCTCAGGAGGGAGGGTCCTGGTTGGACCTCTTGAAGAGGGGGGTTTTTGGGAACCTTCCTGTCCTCGTACCCATGCACTCTGTGGCATCAGTCAGAGAGGGGAGGTCAGCTGAGGTCACCACTCATGTCATGGCTATTTTGGCCACGTCCTGGACTCTGGCGGGGGACATATTTCCCTTTTATCAGCTGGTCACTGGTCGCTACTGTTGACAGCAGCTGAAGCAACTAGGTTTGTCCAGAATGTGTGTGTGTGTGTGTGTGTACTGTGTGTGTACTATGTGTGTGTGTGTGTGTGTGTGGTTGTTTCCAACAGAGTGTGTGTGTGTGTGTACTGTTGCACCATATGTGTGTGTGTGTGTGTGTACCGTATGTGTGTGTTTGTGTGTGTGTGCGTGCGTGTGTGTGTGTGTGTGTGTGCATACATGTGTGTGTGTGTGTGTCTGTCAGAGTAAAGGAATGTGTTAGCCAGGCTGAGATGGCACCTCTGTCCCCCACCTGATGAAATCCCGTGACATGTGCAGTACCAGAGGCCACCACTAGGAGTGCTAGCCACAGTTCCTTTTTCACATACTTTTTTTTTTGTACACAAAAAAACTATACTTTGTGTCTCAGTACAGGCATAGACATGCAGGTGTTTCCTATTAGTGTAGAAGTAGTTAGTGTAGACTTTTGTGTGCACTGTGTATCCTTACTATTACTAGTCCTTACACAGGATAGATTAGTTGGTCTAGTTTAGGTATTTTTTACCTGCGTCTCTATCTGGTTCTGTATGTGTGCACACAAGCTTACAGTAGTTGGTTCCACAAGCTTAACAAGTTGGTTCCACAAGTTTAATTGGTTCTACTAGACTACATGAGTCATTGATGTCCATGATGCATTTTACAAGCAATGTTGGCTATTTGTGTGCATTGTCTTGTCAGACTGGCAGCCATTTTGTTTTCCCTGGCTATGGTTAGAGCTCACATCTTGAGTCGCGCATCAGAAGTGTTTATTGTGATTGCCAACACATTTTGCTTTGAATACTGAAGCTATGCTACAGTGTGTGTGGAAAAGTATAGTCTATTCTACTCAGGAATTTAGATTATGTAAACGTTTCCTTGCTTAAAAGGATTCTCATACAGTAGGCTGGTGTATCCTAAAAGAAATCCATCATTTCCACTCCATCACTACCAACGAAGAGCCTGCATCATGGCTGGGTACCAACAGGTTTACTGGGCCCTTGTTAAAACCTGATACTGAATGTTACAGCACAGAGATGTGTGTGTGTGTGTGTGTGTGTGTGTGTGTGTGTGTGTGCGCGCGCGTATGTGTGTGCATGCGGGTGTCTGAGAGAAAGGGAGAGGGTGCACTTGTGTATGTTGTCTGTGAAGTCTGTCATACTGTGGCTCTACTGTGGTTCTACTGTGCTTTACTGTGTTCTACTGTGCTCTACTGTGGTTCTACTGTGCTCTAATGTGGTTCTACTGTGCTCTACTGTGCTCTACTGTGGCTCCAGCCCTTACAAAGCTGAAGTCATAATAACTCGCTGCAACAATTGACTGCAATACATATTTCTCCCTGCCTCATAAAACAGACGCGGGGTCAGTACCGGCCTCTTCCCCGGCCCCGGCCTCCGTCCACCCAGGTACCGACCGGACCCAGAACGGGAATGGTCCTGGTCTGTTTGTTGACTGTGTAAACACGGGCCTGTAACGGGAGATGGCTTCTTTGCGTGTGGTTCAGTCCGTCTCATGCATTCGGTACCTGCTGACTATGGATTGCTTGTGGAATGTTGCTGGAATGTTGCTAATATCAGACTCGGGTTGCCAGACAGGTGAGCTTTGAGACGAGAGAGAGAGAGGTGAGCTCCTGCTTAGAGCAATGAGAGCGAAACAAACCCTGAGGTAACCTACCACAGGTGGGCGGCCACGAGGCGACCTCAATAAACGTTGTTTCAATGTTAGCAAGATGTTTGCACTCTTGGCTTGAACTGTAAAAAAAAAAAGAAGATTGTTTACAATCTGTGGGAGTTTCTTAACTCTAATCAGCAGCGAGCGATAGTCGTTTGTTGTTCTTTGCTGAGCTGGAATAGCTTTGATAACTTTTGAAAGCAACGTTCCAGCAGCTCTGTTTTGTTCAAAGGTTTGATCGCCGATGTCAATTATTAACTCACTCTGAGAGGATCAGCAGTAACAGACAACTGTTTGTCGATCATACAGCAGCTGATGAAGAGCTTTGATTTAACTCTGATGCCTCCACTGACTCGTTCTTTTTACACAATAATCTATAAAATGTTTAGCTACGAAATGTTTAGGCTACAGCATCGTACAGTAGATTTGAAATCCCGAGCTTTGGTTATTTTGAGGTCCTCTCGTACCTTGACTTTGAAACAGAGCCTGCGCATCATGTCGCCTTGCCTCTGCCCGGGTGTCTGCCCTGCATTCTCCATCCAGGTCGTATTGCTCCGTGTTATCGGACTGTGTTAATTAGGATTGACCGTTCACCTGTGTGCCTGTCTGCTGGTTTCTGGATGGTCACTATGACTGCTTGCTCAACCTGTCTGATATTGCATGCGTTTTTTTTTTTTTCTCAGGCGCAGGGATGGACACCTATCTCATAGATTAGCGGTGGAGAACACTTTGTTTGTTTGTTGGTTGGTTGGTTTGTTTGTGTGTGCTGTTGCAACTATGATATAGTATGATATGAGCCATCCATGCAGACAGAAATGTACTGAGCATGCTGCGTATCTATACTGTTGTGATTTTTACACTTATTGTACTTATTGTATCAGTTGTTTTTTGAGTGAAAACCCGCAAGACTTGTCGGCATTCTTCAGTTTGGTGTTACTTCCTGTTTGGAGGACCGACGAGCAAAACGGTCAAAGTAAATGGCAGAACGCCACGTCCAATGAAATGACCTGAACCAGGCCTGAGGTTAATGCAGTACAGCTCATCTGGACCATAGTCATGTGAAGGGAGTATAAGTGAACAGTGTTAGAATATGAAAGTACTCTATGCCTCCTTACCTAGTTACCTACCTATGCTCCTACCTCCCACATAATCTCAGATCTAACATGACTGGATAGGAGAAAGCATGCGTCACTCCCATGTTTCTCTATGCAGCTAGCCAATCCCGTCACATAAGATAGGCGGTTTCGGAAGGTGGAATGCACAGGGGCCCCTTTACACACCCTTAGGTCACTCCTTCCAGAATGTGTGTGCGAGAGGTCAAAGGTCAGTACTTCAGTCCCACTGCCCTGAGAACAGCTGAGTGGTTCATTCCTCTCATTCCTTTGTCTCTTCCCTTTCTCAAGTAGGGTTTAGCTGAAACCCAATCTGAGTGCGCAAACCACCCTTGCGTCCCCTCGCACTTGCGGCTTGAGGCCTGAGCACTTAAATGACGTCAGCTGGAAGGGCCAGAGGGTGCAGGACCGTGAATTTAATGGGACAGCACTTCCAGCGGCGTGCCAACGATTCCCAAGCCAGTTTAGCTCAATGCCCCTCCCTCTTCGTTTTCATTGGCTGCCGCGTCCCTCCGACGCAGAGGCTGCTCTGACGCGCTCCTCAGCTCTCCGCTCGGCTCTGCAAATTGACTGACGTCTGTTTTAATTTAATCATAATTTCAAATGTATGTTGGGTGGGATAGGTTTGCAGCATGTGGATTTCAAGATAAATGTTGTGTTATCAGCAAATGTCATCATTTATGTGTGATGCACTGATGGACTGTGGGTATTTTCTGCTCCTAAGTCCGCGGACTTTCAGTAAGTGCGGTTAAAGTGCGCAAAATGGCGGCAGTGGCGCACTTGTGGACCTACCAATTCCGTTTTGGGACGACCCTGAGCCCTTGTGGACTTGGCGGGAACGCACATGTAAGGCCACAAGGCCGCGAGTGCTCTGCACTTTCGCCTAAGTGCGCGATTTGGGATTCAGCTTTACTCTGCTTATGTTCCATCAGGGTATCTGACCTTTGACCTCTCGCACACACATTCTGGAATATCAGTAAGAGAAAGTCAGTCGGCTTTAGCCAAGTGCACTACAAAAGGATCCTACTAATCACCATAAAGTACTTTATAGTACTTTGTGGTATTTGGGGGTATACTTTGGGGCACTTTGGGGTATTTTGGGGTGCTTAAGGGTATTTTGGGGTACTTTGTGGTACATTTCTAGGCACTTTGGGGTATTTTATGGTACTTTGTGGTATTTTATGGTATACATTGGGGCTCTTTGGGGTATTATGGAGCACTTTGGGGTATTTTGTGGTACCTTGGGGTATTTCTGGGGTACTTTGGGGTATTTTGGGGTATACTTTGAGGTACTTTGGGGTACTTTGTAGTTCTTTGAGGGGATTAGAAGAACCTCTACAACACAGATTATCAGGTGCCTCTAGGACTCCTGGTTTGTGTCCCAACTGATATTCCATTCAGAGTCATTTCCTATTGCATTTCTAATACTGCATGTCTTGAACGTGTGCCATGATTCAGTAGGTCAGGTCAGGGGTCAGGACGGGACATCTTAGAGAAATGAGTTTGTTTACATTAAAACCACTTCCTGTATGGCTTGTGTGGCATCTGTCTGAGGAGAAAGTCAGTGAGTTCCTTTTCTGTCATAATCACATCCGTCACAATCTCATCCATGTCCCTGGATGCCTCTGTTGGGATGAATCTACAATTATGAAAACAATGCTTTGACCAGCATTTCATCAGAATCTGAATTTGTATTATTGCCATACGGTTTTTCAGCGTACTAGGATGCATAACACAGAGACAACATTGTTTTGTTTTTTACTTTGACGTTCAAAACAGGAACATTCAACATGACAATAGGACGACTATCATACATAGTGCATACTGAGTACTGCATTTAGCCGACACCTTTATCTAAAGCCACTTACAATTCAGTGAGTGTGAATGTGTGGAGAGCCAAGTACATTTTCATAATATCTGCAGGAGACAGACTGATAACCTCAGCATTATTTGCACCATGCTCTATGAGCCGAGACACACAGGGTCACTATTATGTAACGACGGGCCGGTCAGAAACTTTGAATACACAAAGACTCCGCCCCTTCTCTCTCCTCCATGTCAGTCACTGGCAGTATTTGGCAGCCTGTGATCTGTTGCTTAGCAACCATCAATATTTACCCCCCCCCCCCCCCCCCTCCCCAAAAAGGGCGGTGTGACCCGTCACTTTTCAGTTGCGCTTTCCTGAGTGGGGATGACCTCACTTCCCCCTCCCCTACTTCCCCCTAGGCCTGTTTGAAAGCAGGGCCGGATTCCAACACTTTCAGGTGCACCCTCCTGACTCCTTTTTTAGATTAGGGTTGAGGCTTCTCACCGATTTTTAGCAGTAAGATATTTTTTTCATATTTCAATGAAGGAAGGATGCCACTTTAGGAGACAAGGGAGGAAGAAAGGAGAGAAGGCAGGAAGAAAGGAGCAAGAAAAGGAGTGAAGGAAATGGAACACAAAGTATTGAAACAGGGCCATATGGGAGAGGGTTATTTTTGGGGGGTAGGTGACTGACTCCTGTGGGACCTGTGCTCTCAAATGTTTCAGCACAACTCACCTCTGCCTCATTGTTCCACCATCTCTTAGTCTGCTGAACAATAGTGAGCCTGCTTGTGTTTGAGTCTGGCCTTGGGGAATCTGGTGTTCAGTTCTACTAAAAAAAGATCTCCGCCTCTCTGTCTCCATTCCTACGTTTATGTTCTAAACCCTATTATCTTAGAACATCCTCTGTATTTATGTTCTAAACCCTATTATCTCAGAACATCCTCTGTATTTATGTTCTAAACCCTATTATCTTAGAACATCCTCTGTATTTATGTTCTAAACCCTATTATCTTAGAACATCCTCTGTATTTATGTTCTAAACCCTATTATCTTAGAACATCCTCTGTATTTATGTTCTAAACCCTATTATCTTAGAACATCCCCTGTATTTATGTTCTAAACCCTATCTTAGAACATCCTCTGTATTTATGTTCTAAACCCTATCTTAGAACATCCTCTGTATTTATGTTCTAAACCCTATTATCTTAGAACATCCTCTGTATTTATGTTCTAAACCCTATCTTAGAACATCCTCTGTATTTATGTTCTAAACCCTATTATCTTAGAACATCCTCTGTATTTATGTTCTAAACCCTATTATCTTAGAACATCCTCTGTATTTATGTTCTAAACCCTATCTTAGAACATCCTCTGTATTTATGTTCTAAACCCTATCTTAGAACATGTGCTGTCGTTCTCGGCCTGCTCAACTGGTTGGTTCTCTGAGGTTTGAGTGAGGTATGACACTCAACACAGCAACTCGCATGACTCAGAACAGCTGTAGAATGACCTGACAATAATAATAAATAGAGAATGGCTTCTCTGCTCTATCACCGTACAAAATATTGAGGTATGTGTACAGTTGGTAGGCGACTGTAGCACAAAGTGTAGTGAAGGCGAGGGTTTATTATTGTCTATCACAACTAGGGATGTTAAGAGTTAATCGACTATCGATTAATTGCTGATAAGAATTTACCCGAGTAAGATTTTGCTACTCGATTAATTGCTTGTTAATGGAACAGAACTTTTTTTTTTTTTTGGAACGAACGTTATCAACAGGAGTTGCGTGAAATGTAATCATGATTTAAGGTCTGACTGCACATGAGGGCGCCACGACATGTAGTGAAGGATAATTGGGATGATGGGAAATTTCAAAACAAAAAAATGAAGCGAGCGAAGCGCAGTCCGGCGCGGGACGTTCTTATCAATTAATCGACTATCGTTTGTTAAGGTTAACAGTTATCGATTAATAAAAAAATCCTTGAAATTTGCAGCCCTCACAACGGACCTACTGTAAGGAGAAAGGAAACAAATAAAACAATGTTTCATGCGACATATTAGGGGTGGTTTCAAACCTCAACGGATGTAAAACCACAAGTACACCAAACATACAAGGCATACAAGGCTTTCCACCAAACAGCTTTTGACACAAAGTACTCTAGCTACTGTATGTCAAATCACATGTACTGGTCACTGGGCAGGTTGAGTAGGTCACTGGGCAGGTTGAGGAGGTCACTGGGCAGGTTGAGTAGGTCACTGGGCAGGTTGAGTAGGTCACTGGGCAGGTTGAGTTGGTCACTGGGCAGGTTGAGTTGGTCACTGGGCAGGTTGAGTAGGTCACTGGGCAGGTTGAGTTGGTCACTGGGCAGGTTGAGTAGGTCACTGGGCAGGTTGAGTAGGTCACTGGGCAGGTTGAGTTGGTCACTGGGCAGGTTGAGTAGGTCACTGGGCAGGTTGAGTAGGTCACTGGGCAGGTTGAGTTGGTCACTGGGCAGGTTGAGTAGGTCACTGGGCAGGTTGAGTAGGTCACTGGGCAGGTTGAGTTGGTCACTGGGCAGGTTGAGTTGGTCACTGGGCAGGTTGAGTAGGTCACTGGGCAGGTTGAGTAGGTCACTGGGCAGGTTGAGTAGGTCACTGGGCAGGTTGAGTAGGTCACTGGGCAGGTTGAGTTGGTCACTGGGCAGGTTGAGTTGGTCACTGGGCAGGTTGAGTAGGGTTCAGACCGCTCTGGCAGCTTTGACGAGACTCCACAGTGGGTCTGGTGAAACTAGTTGCCGTGACGCTGACACCAACAGCATTATGGGAGGAGGGAGGGAGGCGGCCTACTGCTGCGGAATTCAAAAGGAGGGTGCAGTCTTTGGGTGGGGAGCAAAGCTACAGGGCTGAACACACACACACTCTCACACACACACACACACACACACACACACACACACACACACCCTCATCATACATCTTTGTTCGATAAAACAGTGGGATACAGGACCTGGGATGTTTTGTAATGCTATGATACAGAGCAGTGTGACTTTTCTTAAACTCCTTTCCTTAGAAATCACACACACACACACACACAAACACACACACACACATACACACACACACACACTGGTCTGACACATGCTACAGTATGCGGAAACTAAATTCAGTGCGATGTTTCTTTCCTTGGCAGTCCTGTAAAATATGTGAGAGAAGTGAATTTCGTTGACTGCAGGTCTCAGTCAGCAAAAAAAATAATTCTGCTGCCAGATTATGCATGGGGTTTTTATATATCTATATCTATATTTTTTATTTAGATTATGCATGGGGTTTTTATATATCTATATCTATATTTTTTATTTAGATTATGCATGGGGTTTTTATATATGTATATCTATATTTTTTATTTAGATTATGCATGGGGTTTTTATATATCTATATCTGTATTTTTTATTTAGATTATGCATGGGGTTTTTATATATCTATATCTATATTTTTTATTTAGATTATGCATGGGGTTTTTATATATCTATATCTATATTTTTTCTTTAGATTATGCATGGGGTTTTTATATATCTATATCTGTATTTTTTATTTAGATTATGCATGGGATTTTTATATATCTATATCTATATTTTTTATTTAGATTATGCATGGGGTCTTTATATATCTATATCTATATTTTTTATTTAGATTATGCATGGGGTTTTTATATATCTATATCTATATTTTTTATTTAGATTATGCATGGGGTTTTTATATATCTATATCTATATTTTTTATTTAGATTATGCATGGGGTTTTTATATATCTATATCTATATTTTTTATTTAGATTATGCATTGGATTTTTATATATGTATATCTATATTTTTTATTTAGATTATGCATGGGGTTTTTATATATGTATATCTATATTTTTTCTTTAGATTATGCATGGGATTATCAGATTATGCATGGGATTATCAGATTATGCATGGGATTATCAGATTATGCATGGGATTTTTTCTTCGCTCTGCTCCTCGTTTTCAAGCAAAGATCATGATGTTTTGTGGCTTCAGTGATTCCTCACAAAGACTGGCTTCAGTGTTTTATCCCCCCTCTGAGTTGTGTCTCTCCATTGTTTATAAGCCTTCTCTCTCTCTCTCTCTCTCTCTCTCTCTCTCTCTCTCTCTCTCTCTCTCTCTCTCTCTCTCTCTCTCTCTCTAGTCGCAGCCCAGACAGGCGGCCCCCACCCCGGTGGCCCAGGTCTCCCCGGTGAAGCCGGCTCAGTTTGAGGTGCAGTATGGTGCACTGCTTCACACCCTCCCTCTCTCACACTCTGCCCATTCGTGTCCCTCTTGGCTCTCTGTACTCGCCTCCCCCTCCTTCCCCCCTCACTCCCAATCTCTATATTTCCTATTCTCTCTTTCCATTTCCTCTCTCTTTCTCTCTCTTCCCCCCCTCTCTCTCCGTCTCTCTCCCTCTCCCCCCCTCTCTCCATCTCTCTCTCCCTCTCTCTCTTTCTCCCTCTCTCTTTTTCTCTTTCTCTCTCTCCTCTTTCTCCTTCTCTCTCTTTCTCTCTCTCCATCTCTCTCTCTCTCCCTCTATCTTTCTCTCTGTCTCCCTCTCTCTCTTTCTCCCTCTCTCTCCCTCTCTCTTTCTCTCTCTTTCTTTCTCTCTATCTTAAACACTCTTATCCTTTTCCTACGTGTAGTCCATAACCAACTCCCCCTTTTTTTCCAATGCTATGCCTAACACAGGATCATTATTATGTTCCAAACTGTGTTTCAGTCTGTCTGACCTCTGAACCCTGTCTAAGGCCGATGTTTGGAATTGTTCATTCACTTCCTGTTTTTCCAGACCGGTGCTCTGTGTGTCATCGCCCGTCTTAAAGGAGAGTGAAGGAATAGAGTAGTTTTAACGATCAAGCAGCAACACTACAGAATTAAAACGTGTCCTCTTCCTCCTATTGAAGTGAGGAGTATGTTACACCCAGCTTCACGGGGTGAGAGTTCATAAACGTTGCAGGTCTAGACGGCTAGAAGGGTCGGCCATTTTGTTATTATGCTTTCTTTGATGTTAGAAACGCTACATGGTTTCATAATGAGGGGAAACAACGCGGACGTCCTTGGCTTTTGTTTTAACGGCCCATTGGGGATGTCATGACCCTCAATCAAAGCCCCTCCAGCTGTGATCATGTTGTCTCTGGTCCCTGAATAGACGGTATCAGTCTTGTGGTCTTGGAGTAAAGGAAATGGGCTCGTTCAGAGATGATTACCCAGGAAGCTTTGAATAGCTGCACTATAGCTTTCTACACTCATAAAGCTCTTCGTTAGTATGTTAAAGGTACCCAACGAAACGTGAATCAAAACAATCCATTCTTTGTTTATTTTTGAAATTGCTCGATTATAATAAGTTATATTATATGGTTCCTTGTAGTCTAATAAACATGTTGAATCACTTGAATGTCTTTCCTACCGTGTAATTTCTTCACAAAATGATATTTAACTAATGTTTTGAAAACAACAAAGATGTGTGAAACGTCACTATTACGTGCTCCGCGTATTGACGCAATGACGTAGTACGCGATTTTCGGGGGCCACCTTCTCAAATTTGCTCTAGAGCGCATACTAGTGGTCAAAAACTACATTTGATACCTTAAATTCAGCTCACTATAGACAAACTTCACACATGAACTGTGTTAGCGAACCCGTAGTAAGTGTTCAAACGTCAGCTCTGAACGGGGGCTAGAGATGGGACGTGAAGACAGTGGCGTTCATTAACGTATCTGTCAAACGTGTTCAGCGTGCAGCTCTGTGTCAGACCAGTAACGATAGGGCCACCCAACAAAGATGGTGCCAACTAGCCATGCAAATGTTTCCTTGTGGTCTTTGTGCTCAGTGTTGGCTATCATTACCAGCAATAAGATTCCTGACAAGAAAAGCTTCTTCTCAGCAGCACCGTTCTGCTGGATGAAGTTTTTGTCACTATAGGCGTTTCAGTTAAATTAATTTGTATTACAGTACGACCCATTTTAAAACCTGAAAACTAGAGGGACTGACCCATTGAAAGGAGATTCCGAACGTTTTCCAGATGAAAAGATGTTTAAATCAAAGTTGACGTTTACAACTTGGGTTTAGATATTTTAGACAAAATCAATGTAGCGCTGGTCGGTTTCCCTGGAGACTTGAACGTCTTCCCAGGGATTAGAACAAAGGACCTCTCTGTTGTGTCCAGATACCGCCGGTGCAGAAATGCCAACATGAGACGGCACATTAGCGTGACCCATTTAGAACCCCTTGATGATCAAATGTCACCTATTTAGAGGCCTTGACTCAGGACAAAACGCCATGGTAAGGCTTTGGCTGGATATGGGAGGCTATTTGTGCACCCAAGCACAACCCCAAACGTCTGGCGCATAACTTATATGCTACCTGCTGGCCGTGAGGGTACATTCATCTTGAGGGTCACGGTTTGGGCATGCCCACGTTCCCAAATAAGGCCCTAGAAGAATGCCCAGTGTTGCTTTATTGAATCTCAGCACATTTGAACCAGGTGTGGCCACACCTCTGTATGCCATAGTATGTCTGGCTCGACACCACATTTTTTAAATTGCTGCAACAGAGCTAAACAGCGGTCTAGAAACACACAGTTTTCACATAGGAACTCATTCACTGATTTGTGTGGTTTGAACGAATCACCAATGTGAGTGCAGTTTGCAAGTTTGAGACTCAGAAATGATTGAGTAGGCCGTCCTGTATTTCACATACTTTAGACGGTGTGAAATCAAAGACGCCGACGTGGTAGAAGAGCAAAGTAGTTCCCTTGACCGGGTTTCTGAACCCTGGTCTCTGGGAGCGTTTATGCCACAGTCTCCCACATTCATATCGGGTGCTTTAAATGCTAAACGGACTGCACTTATATAGCACTTTTCCACCTTAGCGGCACTCAAAGCGCTTTACAATGGCCTCTCATTCACCCATTCACACACACACTCACACACCAATGGCGGCAGCTGCCGTGCAAGGTGCTAACCTGCTCATTGGGAGCGATTTTGGGGTTAGGTGTCTTGCTCAAGGACACTTCGACATGTGGACAGTCGGAGCTGGGATTCGAACCCCTGACCCTTCGATCATTGAACGACCCGCTCTACCAACTGAGCTACAGCCGGCCCTTTAACCAGGGTTGACATGTTGGCTTGTTCCACAGTCGACATCCTTTGAGCTATTAATGACTCCTATTAGAACCTGACCTTGTTGGGGCGCCTCTCTCTCTGCTAACAATCCCACAGGCTAGCGAGTGTTGTCAGACTTCAGTCAGAGACCAGACCACGGCTCGAAGAGGATAGCCAGTCCGGTTGCACTGCGATCTATACACAAGCATGCAGTTCGTATGTAGGGGATGTATACATAGACTCACACACATGCCCTTTGGTATACTGTGTCATGTAGAGTAGTAGTAAGTCTTCACTGGCCAACCGAAATAGTCCGTAGAATGATACCCTTTCTTCCTGTTTCTCCTTTTCTCAAATTTCTTATTTGGCGTCTGAGGAAAATGGGTCGGTAGTTTTGAAACGGAGAGCTGTTGGATATGCATCTCGTAGCGCGTGGTCAATATGATGAATTAGTCAATTATAATCCTTGTATTTCAGAAGTCTTCAGGGGCAGGGGTAACCAGGCCAACAGGCGGGGCGGCCGGAAGTGGTGTCAAAGTGGGAGGAGCCACCACTGCTGGAATGTCACAGGAAGGAACCGCCATAGCCACGCCTAAGGTAGAGATGGAAAAACACAAAACGATGTATCTAAGGACATACTTCTGGGACTTTGCTTATGGCGGCTTTTCCTATAGCAAACCGGCTTGGAGCTCCTCCTTTTTAACCCCACGTTATGCTTCTGGTGTTGCTGGTTGCTGGTTGCTGGTAGAATGCTGGTTCTATGGCATTTCTCTCTTGTCCCTTCATCTACCTCCACTGCTCTCAAGTCACCAGCTGCTTCCATCTCGCTCGGCTTTCCAAGCCTCATCAGATCTTGACCCGCGATCCGTTGGATCAACAAGCTCTTCGGCTGTGGCATCGTCACGCTTGCGAATGCAATGTACGATATGTAAAGGGCTTTTGGCGCATATCTGTTCTGTTCATAATGCGATCTACCGTATGTCGCGTAACATTTTCCACACCTTCGTCTTTGTTTGTAGAGCGCACTTGTCTCTGCTAACCCCGTGGCGACGGGTGCAACAGTTATTGATATGCCAGAACCTTCTAGCAGAGGCAGTCCTAAAGAAATCCCGAAGGTAACCTTCTTAACCCCCTTCCCCTCTCCTCGACCTAATGCTTTCTTCCATTTCCTGTTTGGGCCTTGCTCACTCACACTCACTGCTTAGCTGGTGTGGATATGTGTGTGGTACAGACTTAAGAGCTTCTCTGAATGTCCTCTTTATTTCGAGTGTTCACGTCCGCCTCTCGATTGTAGACCGTCACACCCGTCTCTCACGGCAACGTGCCAACTTCTCCCGCCACGCCCGGAGCGCTCGGCTCTACAGGGGCGGCCGCCACAGCGAAAGCCGGAGCGACGACTGCTAAGCACTCCCCGAAACAAACGGACAAGGTAAACGTTGGAGCGAGTGAATCCGCGGGGGACTCAATTCGGGGTCTTGGTTTGTCTGGCCTGGTTCGTGTCAACCTCACTGAACAGCCTCGTCGGTCACGTTCCCACGACCCATGTTTCCTCACCATCTTCTCTCTAGTATTGTCGTTGATATCCCAGCATGCTTTACGGCAGCTGTACTCTTTATCCTCATATTCATCCCCCATTTTGCACGGCATTCCCTTTTCTTCCCTGTAGAGACGTTTTCAAAACAAGTCCGCTTTAACATCCTTGCTCACGGTTGGGAGGTGTGTGACTAGAACTCTCTTGCTCCGGCGCTGTTGCGCGGCCCGCCTCGCCAATTTGCATGGTTACGGAGCACGCTCAGTGCGCCGAGCCAAACCACACCTGCTCGCTATGACTCATCAGTTCACCCCCGTTATCTCTCAGCAAGAGGGAGACTGTGGACTCTTTTCGCTGTCGGTTGGGGAAAAACTTGTATCCGGAACAAACTCACTTCACACATTTGTCCTCTTGCTTTGAGTTTGCTTCTGAAATAACCTGCTACTGTAGGTGCTTGTCTGGTTTAGGTTGGCTGAGTACATTCTCATTCCACCCGTTTCTCTCACTTGAACACACTTCTTTTCACGGCAAAAACCTTCCCTTTAAAAACCTACGGATGACCGGGGCACGTTCTACCATCCTATCATTCTACTAAATGCTGCCTCTAAAATAACAAACACAGGATTATGCTTTGACTTGCAACAGAATTCCACTGAACCATGACTCTTAAAGCCCCACTATGTTGTTGATTTCATCTTAAAATATCAGTTTCAAAGTGGATCTATTGGTGTTCTGGATTATTATAGTGAGAACAGCACCTCTTCCATTCCCTCAGAGGGGTCCGGCGGCCTGTATTTGCACTATGGAACTTTTGACCGCGAGCCGCGGTTTTCTCTCTCATGAACGTTCTGCTTTACCTTTAGCTCTCCTCTTCCAATTTGCCGGCAGACTCCGTTTTCCTCAGCTTGTCAGTTGTCAACAAATGCACGTGAGAGGTTTTAACAGGCGTCTCTCAGCGTTTTACGACAACGTTACTGCGGTTGTAATGTCTCTAGTGGCCTTTAGGGGCCGCTAAAGTGCACAAAACTGGACTGCTACATAATGGGGCTTTAAAACAACCCAAACGGTGGCACTCTGAGCTCTGTCCCTGGCGTCAACCCTCCTGTGTTATAGAGCGCGCCGGCGGCCTCAAGCAAAGCCGACGCGGCTAAAAGCGATCCTGCTAAAGGGGCGGAGCCGGCGCCAGCAGCTGCTGTGGCTGGAGGCGCCCTGGCGAAGGGGAAAGCAGATGTGAAGCCAACAGAGCCCAAGGTAGAGACTGGAGTAGGAGTCAATCAATCAATCAATCAATCAATCAATCAATATCCTTTATTTAACCAGGTAAACCCATTCACCTCCATTCATTTTTTGGACTACGATTACGCAAAAACTACCAGACCACATTTCATGAAACTCAGTGGAGGGGTGTAGCATGGACCAATTTAGAACCCATTCAATTTTGGCGTGTGCAGAGCCACGAAATGCATTCAGGGGCGGAGGGAGGTCTGTGCTCTCTGAACACCATTTCTAGTTTATCTTGATATTATTTTGATATGGTAGTGTTGATATTACCAGTGTGTATCAGCCTCTATGGTAATTATAGTCCGTTCCCAGATAGCAAGCGGATCTGGGCCATATACAGGCCAGATCTGGCCCTTGTGGTTTAGTTCCGGCCCATATATGGCCCAGAATCATTACACATCCGCTTGCTATCTGGGTTCCTTGTACTGTACTTTCATGTTGCCTGCTCTGAAAAGGCTTGTGTGGAACTCTTGTTTGATATTTTTGTGAACTTATTGTTCACTTATTGTCATGGAAACAGGCCGAGGCTCTGACCTCAATCACCAGCGTCTTTGGCGGAGCGGTTGCTAGGTCGCTATTGTTTCACGTACTCTGGGAGAATCTCCCATCGCCACTGATTGGCCGGCCACATGAATCGGCGCCACTGATTGGGCAATAATAAACGAATGACAAGGCTTATCCCCAAAACCTATATCCGTTGAGTCAGACTACATAGAAATAGTCATAATATGAACATAAATAAAGATATGTATCAATATGTATTGAGTATCTGGTGTGTATTGTAGGTGCAGGTGGAGGTCGGACCCCCAGGAGCCAAAGCAGCCAAAGCGGTAAGATAACTAACCATCATTATGCTCTTTCTTAGGCATGTGGCTTTGATGTTTCACTAAAAGCAGTGGCATGATACAATGCTCCTGGAGTTTTAGATGTGATGCATCGGTGTGTGTGTGTGTGTGTGTGTGTGTGTGTGTGTGTGTGTGTGTTTAGTCGCCTGCTGAGGATCCCTTTGATGCCCTGGCCAGCAGTTTGCCATCGCAGCCTCTCACCCCCACAGCCCCCAAATACACTGGACCTGAGGTCAAAGAGGTAGAGCACTCGTGTGTGTGTGTGTGTGTGTGTGTGTGTGTGTGGGTGTGCAAGATTGTGTTTTTCTGTATTACAGTAGATATTTGTATCCGTGTGTGTGTGTATGAGTGTGTTGTGTGTCCCAGAGCGGAGTGGTTGTGTAACCATGTGTGTAACCGTGTGTGGTTGTGTAACCGTGTGTGGTTGTGTAACCGTGTGTGTAACCGTGTGTGGTTGTGTAACCGTGTGTGTAACTGTGTGTGGTTGTGTAACCGTATGTGGTTGTGTATCCGTGTGTGTATCCGTGTGTGTAACCGTGTGTGGTTGTGTATCCGTGTGTGTAACTGTGTGTGGTTGTGTAACCGTGTGTGGTTGTGTATCCGTGTGTGTATCCGTGTGTGTAACCGTGTGTGGTTGTGTATCCGTGTGTGTAACTGTGTGTGTAACTGTGTGTGGTTGTGTAACTGTGTGTGGTTGTGTATCCGTGTGTGTATCCGTGTGTGTAACCGTGTGTGGTTGTGTAACTGTGTGTGGTTGTGTATCCGTGTGTGTATCCGTGTGTGTAACCGTGTGTGCTGCATGTATCCCAGCATGCCCACACCCCTGAGGAAGGCGTGTTGTGTGGGGAGAGAGAGGACTCACTGCCGCCTGACTACAGATTCAACACGGTCAGTCCCTCCCTCGCCACGATCTGACTCCTCCCTGACTCCTCCCTCTCTCATCCCTGACTCCTCCCTGTCTCCTCCTCCCTGTCTCCTCCCTGACTCCTCCCTCTCTCCTCCCTGACTCCTCCCTCTCTCATCCCTGTCTCCTTCCTGGCTCCTCTGGCTCCTCCCTGACTCCTCCCCATCTTCTCTGACTCCTCCCTGGCTCCTCCCCATCTCCTCTGACTCCTCCCTGACTCCTCCCTGTCTCCTCCCTGTCTCCTCCCTGCCTCCTCCCTCTCTCCTCCCCGTCTCCTCCCTGTCTCCTCTCTCTCTCCTCCCTGGCTCCTCCCTGTCTCCTCCCTGGTTCCTCCCTGTCCCTCCCTGGCTCCTCCCTGACTCCTCCCTGGCTCCTCCCTGGCTCCTCCCTGGCTCCTCCCTGTCTCCTCCCTGTGTCCTCCCTGTCTCCTCCCTGACTCCTCCCCGTCTCCTCCCTGGCTCCTCCCTGTCTCCTCCCTGACTCCTCCCCTCTCCTCCCTGGCTCCTCCCCGTCTCCTCCCCGGCTCCTCCCTGTCTCCTCCCTGTCTCCTCCCTCTCTCCTCCCCTCTCTCCTCCCCGTCTCCTCCCTGTCTCCTCCCCGGCTCCTCCCTGTCTCCTCCCTGTCTCCTCCCTCTCTCCTCCCCTCTCTCCTCCCCGTCTCCTCCCCGGCTCCTCTCCGTCTCCTCCCCGGCTCCTCCCTGACTCCTCCCCTCACCCTTCTGCTCTCTCTCCTGCTTTTCACTTCACTTCGCCCGCCCAGACTGTTGTGTCTATTAGAACCAGACTGTTGTGTTTATTAGAACCAGACTGTTGTGTCTATTAGAACCAGACTGTTGTGTATTTGAGGCCCAGACTGTTGTGTATTTGAGGCCCAGACTGTTGTGTATTTGAGGCCCAGACTGTTGTATATTAGAACCAGACTGTTGTGTATTTGAGGCCCAGACTGTGATTAAGGGATGATATGAGCATATATTATACTAAGCATTTGCGTCATTCACAGGCACCGGTTGGCAAACCTGACCCTGTGAAAAAGGAGGTTCCGGTAAGTTGTATAAGTACCGGTAAGATTCTGGTAAATGATTGTCTTCATCACCCGAGAGTCTAGACACATTAACATCCCCTTCCTATTTCACACTCTTCTCACTCTCTCACATAGAGACAGATATATACAGTCCACTCTCTCTCACACACACACAGACAAGACATGCCATTGCTGTGACCCCATGGTGTTATTTGACGGCGTTTGGCACCTCTGCTGTGTGGAATGTTGCATTGCATTGTGGGAGCGCCGGCTCTGCCAACAACACTGACTAGACCCACCTACAGAGTGTTCCAACCAGCAGGCTCTTGTTCTGTCA
The DNA here is from genome assembly GCF_949987555.1 of Borostomias antarcticus. Lineage (NCBI taxonomy): Eukaryota > Metazoa > Chordata > Actinopteri > Stomiiformes > Stomiidae > Borostomias > Borostomias antarcticus. Next base: position 1,934,514 of record NC_140244.1, read on the forward strand.
AGCTCAGCGCCCAACACACACACACACACACACGCACAGTGGATGCACGGTCCGCACACACTCACTCATTCCTCCACGCCTATCCACCCACACACACACCTATATGTATTTAGTACCGTAGCTTAAGAACTCAAATATGCCCTCGAAGCTTTGTTGATGCCTATTTTTCATCCTACAAGAAACTACTGTATCTTTGAATACCAATAACCTGAAAAGGTTAATTTTGCTTCTATGGAATTCAAAGGGTGTGTCTGTACTTTCCTCCTGAGTTGGTAGATACTGTCTGGTTTGCATTATTTTGTCCTCTCAAATCTCTGTGTTAGTCTACGTCGCCCTCTAGTGGAGAATGTGATAACAATACTATTTCCTTGCACTTCTGTTGGAATAATGTCTTCCATTTTGACACACTGTATGTGGGATATATTTTAGGGACTACGGCATGTCGCTGTCCTCACAGGATCTTATTCAACACAGCAGCGCACAGCATTTCTGTCAGGATTTGAGAGACGGAAACAAACATTGACATTTGCCTGTGTTCCTCTCAGAAACCGCTGAGTACCGACGAGGCTCTGGACTCTCTCTCCGCCGGCTTCGCGACCCCGACCGTCCCAAGCGCCAAGAAAGAGGAGGCGAGTATCGGCGGTCGTAACCGCTCATAACCGCTTATAACCGCTTATAACCAGCCGCAACTGCTTCAGTGCGCTCTGTCAGAACACCGTCAGATCCTGGACTGGCGTGATGCTAGTCTCACGATACCACACTTTAGAGAGCCTCACCTCCGGAAGTCCCGAGACATATCCATTGAAAATCGTTGCTAGAACAGCTGTGAATACTGACGCTATACCAATCAGAACCACTGCCTACATCTCACTGCCTTGTATCAAAACAAAATATTCACCTCCCCTCAAAAGTTTCCACCCACTTTTAGTGACGTAATCCGGACGAATGTTTTCAGCCTCTGTTTGAGCGCAGCGTTTAGATACTGATTCGGGAGTCTAGGGTGATACGGCATCTCGGGTTGGTCAATATCCTGCTTTCTTTTCCTGCCATCAGAAAATGGAGAGCGTGTCTGCTGGCTTCTCCAACTTTGCTCCGCCTCCACCTGCCCCTGCCAAGGTAAAGCACGCGTGGTTTAACCTTTGAACCTTCAGGCCGGGTTTGGTTGTTTATTAGCTGTTTGTTAACGATACGTGATATTGGTTTCACGATATCGATACGATATCATAACAATAACAAAACTTGAATGATGAATATATGACTGGAAAAATAGTCTTTTATTTTTATTAACACAAAATGCAAAACGAGACTGTTATTTGTTGTTTGTTATTTGTATAGCGCTTTTTTGTATAGCGCTTTTCTGGGTACCCAAGGTAGTGCATCTCGACGATGCATATCGCTGCGTTCTATATCGTAATATCTCGTGCCGCGATATCTCGTGTTTATACGTTGTCTTGGTATGAACACATTGTTATTATTATGGAGTGATTATCATCATGTTTAAGTAAGGACAGTCATACAAAATATGGTGCCATTTCAGATGCCTGACCAATTGTACTGTATATACCGTGCCTACAACAACAGCTGTACCATCAGAGCATTATCACTATTCATGCTATTGAGAATGTTATCCCTTTCGATACGACCACGTCACCGGCAACATTTTAAAAATATCTAACAAATATTTAATAATATAAAAAAAATATCTAACAAAGCTAAAACATTCCTCACCCCAACACTTGCTGAAAGCTGAGAAACTGCGCTTTCTAGTATTATAGGGAAAATCCAATTAATATTCGAAATGTTGTCACTGTACTTTCAGGGTTAAAAGGGTTATACAATAATACATGTACAATAGGGATTAATTTTTCTCTTGCTGGATAGAGAGTGCTGGTATTAATATTGCGTAATGTCATTTATTTATTCTAGAAAGCTGAAGAGGCCAAGTCTCCTACTCCCCCTGCGGACAAGAAAGCCAAGGTTGAAACGCCGCAAAACCAGGTTATTATACAGTCAATAACAACTGCTGGGCTATCATTTAATATATCTGAATGTAATCATTGGGTTTCCCAGTGATGAGAACGTGTGAAGTACAGTACATTAACAGAGCTACACATTACTACCCAGATAGCAAGCGGATCTGGGCCATATACAGGCCAGATCTGGCCCTTGTGGCTTAGTTCCGGCCCAAATATGGCCCAGATCCGCTCGCTATCTGGGTAGAGGTGTCAAAGATGATTCCATCAAAGTAACACTGGGACATGCAAATGTGATTGATGCACAATAAACATGTATATGCTTATGAATGAATATTATCCAATGTTAATGTTATGAATGTTATCTAACTTGATCATGTTAATTCAAGCTCTCATATCATTCATATAAAATGTTGGTCGTGGAAAACAATGTGAATGAATGTCTGTCTTTGCTAGGACTCTACTGAGAGATAGCTGGTGATTATTTGGTGATTCTACATTTCAGGTTGCCGACGACTTCTCCCTGATGGCAGGACTGGACGCCCCGATGGACAGCAAGCCTAAGAACGACGAGGTCCGTCCGCAGAAACGTCTCTCCCTCACCTCTCTGTCTCTCTAATCTCTCCTCTCCTCTCTCTCCTTCTTCACCTCCACCCTCCCCCTCTCCTCTCCTCTCCTCTCTCTCCTTCTTCACCTCCACCCTCCCCCTCTCCTCTCCTCTCCTCTCTCTCCTTCTTCACCTCCACCCTCCCCCTCTCCTCTCCTCTCTCTCCTTCTTCACCTCCACCCTCCCCCTCTCCCTAGCTCTGCTCCGATGAAATAGTAACATTACGGCGCCGGCATTCGACGGATCTGGGTATCCGGTCCCTCGACTACAACGCCGTTTGATCTCTTCCTCCCCGCCTCTCTCTCCAGGGTACTTCCATGTCCCTGGACGCCCTCAGCGCCCTGGGCGACTCCCTGGCCGCCCCAGAACCAGCACCAGAACCCCCCAAGCTCCGGCCCGAGGACATGGTCTCGGTACGGACCCGCACGCTGAAGTGTTGAATAGAAGCTGTAGTAGGATGATCGTTACCCAGATAGCAAGCGGATGTGTAATGATTCTGGGCCATATACGGTCCGGAACTAAGCCACAAGGGCCAGATCTGGCCTGTATATGGCCCAGATCCGCTTGCTATCTGGGTACGGGGGTTTCGATGTGGGCGCATGCGCTTCCCTCTTCATCGTGGAGGATATAACTAGGGATGCACGATATATCGGCAATCATCGGTATCGGTCCGATGTGCAAAACAGGGCCGATGTGAAAAACAGATCATTATTTCTGTCTAGCTGCTGTTGTGTGTGTTGTTTTGGAGAGGAAACAATGTGGTAAATCTATGATTTATCGGCTTTTCAGAATGTTTTGGAAATAGATTTTTAGAATTTTTCAGTATGTATAACATTTGATTATCGTCGAAACTTGTTTTTATACAGAACATATCGACATCTGTAAATATCGGTTATCGGCCACGACAGCATTGTTAATGGCCGGGTTTCCAGATAAAGAACCTTCTTAAGGAACCCTTCTTTAAGCAACCCTTTCTATGGCAGTTAAGAAGTACTTTGGATTTTAGTGCTTCTTAACTCGTTTGGGAAACCCGGCCAATATCTGTTATCGGTATCGTCCAAAATGTTCATATCGGTGTTTCCCTAGATACAACATTAGATGAACTGTCCAGCATCTGCAGAGGAAATCTCACTTTGACCGGCGCTTTCAGATGGAATTCAAACGCCCCGCAGTCTCAATAAGCTCTGTGTTTATCTTTTATTCATTTCCTGGTTTGCAGGAGGGCAAGCTGGAGTCTGAGAAGGGTGTTCGTGTGGGTGAGAGGGAGGACTCGCTCCCACCAGAGTACAGGTTCACAGAGGACAAACTCAAACCCCTGCCTGCCCCCAAGCCAGAGGTGAGCCTCGTAAATGGTAAATGGTAAATGGACAGCACTTATATAGCGCTTTTCCACCTTAGCGGCACTCAAAGCGCTTTACAATGGCCTCTCATTCACCCATTCACACACACATTCACACACCAATGGCGGTAGCTGCCATGCAAGGTGCTAACCTGCTCACTGGGAGCGATTTGGGGTGAGGCGTCTTGCTCAAGGACACTTCGACATGTGGACAGTTGGAGCTGGGATTCGAACCACTGACCCTTCGATCACTGAACGACCCGCTCTACCAACTGAGCTACAGCCGCCCCACCGTACCGGCATTAAGGGGAACATCTGAGTCCCCATCTGGGCATTCGAAGCACCCACTTATGAAATGTATTAAAGGGTTATTAACATTCATAACACCCTACAAAACCATCCATAGAACATTATGACATGTATGATAGAGGAAACAAGTGCATAGACCCTATGGTAATAACTATGGTGGTTTAAGGGCAGTGTGCTAAGGGCCACTAGCAGTCTGGAAGTAAAGTACTTTGGTCTGTCGGTAACTAAATGCAGCTACAGACATTGAGATAGTCTCTCAGTGAAAAGTGCTGTATAAATATAATGAATTATTATTATTATTATTATTATTGTTGTTGTTTTTGTTGTTGTTTTCATTATTATTACAGTCGTGTTTTTGTGCAATCTGCCTGAAAAGTAAATAGAAGCGTCTCTAACAGTCTGATGGGAGAACAGCACTTGAGACACAATATACAGTAAACTCATCCTTTCCTCTCCCTCTTTCCCTCCCTCTCTCCCTCTCCCCCTCCCTTCCTCCCTCTCTCCTTCCCTCCCTCCCTCCCTCCCTCTCTCCCTCCCTTCCTCCCTCTCTCCTTCCCTCCCTCCCTCTCTCTCTCCCTCCTTCTCTCCGTCCCTCTCTTCCTCTCTCTCTCCCTCCCTCCCTCCCTCTCTCTCTCCCTCTCTCCCTCCCTATCTCCCTCTCTCCCTCCCTCTCTCTCTCCCTCCTTCTCTCCCTCCCTCCCTCCCTCTCTCCCTCTCTCTCTCTCTCTCCAGCCCTCCATGGACTCTGGTGAGGCTCTGGACTTCCTGTCTGGAGACTTCATGACCTCGTCCGCCGCCCCTGCCGTCCAGACCCCCGTCCCCATGGCTCCGCCCCCACAGGTGACACACGTCCTCCATCGGCCAATCACAGTCCACCCATCCACGTAATCGCTATGGAACCGGCCAATAGGTCCACTCCTTCAATCACATTCTGCCGACTCGTTATCTGCTACAACACTCAGTGAAATGAGCTGATGTAACAGTCATGCAAAGGACTTGAGGGACACTCCCTAGAACACAGTCATGCAAAAACTTTGAAATGTATTTATTGTAACGGGATAATCCCCTTGAGATGAGTCATTGCTCGTTTTCAAGGGGGTCCCAAGTAGGGCTGGGTATCGCATCGAATTTCAAGAATCGATTCGATTCCGATTCACAAGGTTCAGAATCGATTATCACGATTCAATTCGATTCGATATCGATTCGGTTAGTGTTACTAAAACCTGTTGTTTTTAGCTGTAACCTTAATTACATGACTGCCAAGTTATGCAACACATCAATACTAGGGCTGGGTATCGATACTGATTTCCAAAAATGAATGAATGAATGAATCATTGAATGAATTAATGAACTATTCATACCTTCATTTATTCATTCATTCATTAAATAAAAGCTCGATTTTGGGATTCATGAATCGATTCTGAATCATTTGATTTTTAGTCCCAAGAAGACCACCCCGACAAGCCTCGCCAGTGTAAAGGAAATACCCATTAACTGGCTGAGTTTCACAAATGGCCGTCTGTCATCACGATGTGTAAATGGTGAATGTTTAACTGTAACGTTGCTCTTTGTCTGCCAGACCCAGGTAGACGAGCTGTCTGCTCTCGATGCCTTGGGTGAGGATTTCATGGCCCCAACTGAAGCTCCGGCTGTCCATGCCCCTGTATGCCCCGTTAAGAACCCCCCAGAGGTAAACCCACTGGTGTGTGTGTGTGTGTGTGTGCCTGTCTTGTGTGTATGTGTCTGTCTGTCTGTCTGTGTTACATTCTACAACTCTAGTGTATATAGCCAGTAGTATGTTGTGTTGTTATATAATATGTTCCAAATACCTGTATAATACACTGTGTCTGTGTTGGTCAATGTTGTATCCTCACTGGCGTGCCATGTGTGTGTGTGTGTGTGTGTGTGTGTGTGTTTCTCCTGTGCTTCTGGTCTGTAGATCTCTGTTTGTCCCCCAGTGGAGCCCAGCCCTCTTGATATGATCCCCCACCCTGTCCCAACTGCCGCCCTCACAAAACCCGAGCCTGAGGTAACCATGGTAGAATCGTCTGTCATGTTGATGTTTTTAAATCAACGGCTCCATTGACTTCCATTCCCAGATAGCAAGCGGATTTGTAATGATTCTGGGCCATATATGGGCCGGAACTAAGCCACAAGGGCCAGATCCGGCCTGTATATGGCCCAGATCCGCTTGCTATCTGGGTTGTAGCCGAGTGTGTGCCTGCAGAACAACTGTAGCTAGCTCAATACTGAGGCAATCAGGGAAATTATATTATATATATTATATATAATATATGTATAATATATTCTCTCGGGTTCATGTAAGACAGACTGAGAATAGGTCATATCTAACCATATTGAAAATATGTTAGTAACTTATTATGTAAGTGTAAGTGTTATAGGCAAGGCAAGTTTATTTGTATAGCACATTTCAACAACAAGGCAATTCAAAGTGCTTTACATGAGACATTAAAAGCATCAAGACAATGTGCAAGAAATACATTATAAAAGGACATTTAAAACAAAATGCAATAAACACATTATAAAAGGACATTTAAAATAAAATGCAGGACAAATAAAATACAAGAATAAAAATTACAGTGCAGTGTAAGAATGAATAATTATTTGATTTAATAAAAAGCAGCGGCAAAAAGAAAAGTCTTCAGTCTTGATTTAAAAGAACCAAGAGTTGCAGCAGACCTGCAGTTTTCTGGAAGTTTGTTCCAGATATGTGGAGCATAGAAACTGAACGCTGCTTCTCCATGTTTTGTTTTAACTCTGGGGACAGAAGCAGGCCTGAGCCAGACGACCTGAGAGGTCTGGATGGTTCATAACGTAGCAGCAGATCAGAAATATATTTTGGCCCTAGACCATTCAGTGCTTTATAAACCAACAGCAGTATTTTAAAGTCAATACTTTGACAGACAGGAAGCCAGTGTAAGGACCTCAGAACTGGAGTGATGTGATCCACTTTCTTGGTCTTAGTGAGGACTCGAGCAGCAGCGTTCTGAATCAGCTGCAGCTGTCTGATCGATTTTATAGAGAGACCTGTAAACATACTGTTACAGTAGTCAAGTCTACTGAAGATAAACGCATGGACAAGTTTTCCCAAATCCTGCTGAGACATAAATCCTTTAATCCTTGATACAGTATATTCTTCAGATGATAGTAGGCTGACTTTGAAATTGTCAATGTGGCTGTTGAAATTCAGGTCTGAGTCCATGAATACACCAAGATTTCTGGCTTTGTTTGTGTTTTTTAGCATTACTGATTGGAGCTGAGCGCTGACTTTTAATTGTTCTTCTTTGGCTCCAAGAACAATTTCTAATCTTTGTTTAGTTGAAGAAAGTTCTGGCACATCCAATCGTTGATTTTTTCAATGCACTTACTCAGCGCTTGTATGGGATTATAGTCCCCTGGTGATATGATGATATAAATTTGTGTGTCGTCTGCATAGCTATGGTAACATATTTGGTGGTTTTCCATAATTTGACCTAGTGGGAGCATGTAGATGTTGAACAGAAGAGGCCCCAGAATGGAGCCTTGGGGAACTCCACAGGTCATTTTTGTCCCCTCAGATTTGTAATTGCCTATAGACACAAAGTAGTCCCTGTCCTTCAAGTAGGATTCAAACCAGTCTAGCACTGTGCTAGAAATTCCCAGCCAGTTTTCCAGTCGGCCTAGTAATATGTTGTGGTCAACTGTGTTGAATGCAGCGCTGAGATCCAGTAATACTAAGACTGAAATTCTGCCATTGTCTGTGTTTAAATGGATGTCATTGAAGACCTTAACAAGAGCAGTCTCAGTGCTGTGGTGTGGTCGAAATCCTGACTGGAAGACATCAAAACAATTACTTAGTGCCAGGAAGTTGTTCAGCTGTTGAAAAACAGCTTTCGTATTTCGTTTAGAGTTTATTTAGGTACTGTACAGTAACAGGACACAGGAGGCCCATAAGCTGTATAGCTTACAGTTTATCTGGCCTTTCATGATATATG
>NC_140244.1:1947736-2017736 GCF_949987555.1 Borostomias antarcticus
CCTGCTCCTCCTAGAGGTTAGTCTTACCTCCGTGATGTCTGCTCCTCCTAGAGGTTAGTCTTACCTCCGTGATGTCTGCTCCTCCTAGAGGTTAGACTTTCCTCCATGATGTCTGCTCCTCCTAGAGGTTAGACTTACCTCTGTGTCTGTATCTGCTCCTCCTAGAGGTTAGACTTACCTCCGTGTCTGTATCTGCTCCTCCTAGGAGAAGAAGATCTTTGAGGAGAAGCTCATCAAGATGGGAGAGCGAGACGACAGCCTCCCGCCCGAGTACCAGCCCACAGAGGAGGACCTGAAGGTAACCGCCCCGGACCCCAGGGCCTGCTGGGAAACCGCGCTCCATACCGCACACTCACGCATCGGGGAAACAAGGCCCTTTCTTTCCTCTCTTTACAATTTCCCCCCCGACACTACCCTGTCTCCTGATTGGTCGGGAGAGCTGCCTATCTGTAGAGCACACTCACCGGAATTTTTTTTTCTTCTCAATGTTAAATGTCTCAAACTCAAATCGGATATTCAACAGATGGTTACCCAGATAGCAAGCGGATCTGGGCCATATACAGGCCAGATCTGGCCCTTGTGGGTTAGTTACGGCCCATATATGGCCCAGAATCATTACACATCCGCTTGCTATCTGGGTTATATACTGTTTTAGTTGAGTTTACAGGTGGTAGTTTGTTGTCCACAGCTGATACAGAACCAGGTTGTATCCCAACTCTTTCTGACTATAGCCACGTTTCCATCCACACGTTTTATGCGAATTAAGTTATATCGAATTAAAAATGCCTTATGGAAACTTATGTTTCTTAAATGCCTTATGGAAATTCAATTAAAAGTGATGAAAATCGACAAAAAGTTTGTACTGTCGATCTCGTCGGATTTTCTCCTGTTCGATAAAAGGCTTTTGTGATAAATGCTTTATCCGATTTAAAGCTCTTAGATGGAAACGCACGTTCACCGGCTTTATTCACATTCATATTTTTAGCGATCCTCACATAATTCGATTGACGTGGATGGAAACGTGGCTGATGACTATGGCTTGTTTGTCCCCCCAAGGCAAAGGTGAAGGCCCAGGCCCAAGCAGACGTCAGACCCAAAAAGGTGAGAGTGAAACTCGCCGAGACTCATCCGGCGCCGCTCGGCAATGACGTGTGTGCGCCGTGTGTCACCATTACGTAATCCGTGACTACACACTCGGGGATGTACGGTAGGTGACCCGGATGTAGAGTACTGACCCGGCCCCCCCCCCCCCCCTCCGCCCTGCAGAAGTCTATGAGCGACACGGACGCCCTGGACCTGCTCTCCAGTGACTTCTCCACGGACGCCGCCGCCCCCGCCGCGGTCACGACAGAACTAGTCCCTCCCACTCTGCACGCAGAGCCTTTACAGGTCAGTACCTGCCGCAGTCGAACAGTCAACATCCAACCACAGCAGCCCCTAATCTCTAATCCCTAACCCTTAATCCTGAATTCCTAACCCCTAACCCCTAATCTCTAATCCCTAACCCCTAACCCTTAACCCCTAATCCCTAATTCCTAACCCCGAACCCCTGATCCCTAATCCCTAACCCCTAATCCCTAATCCCTAACCCCTAATCCCTAACCCCCCATCCCTAATCCCTTACCCCTTAACTCCCATACATACTGAAAGTCCAGAGCTCTCCCAGGATTTGAACGGCATCGTTGTAAATTAACGTGAAGACGATGAAAACCATGAGGAACGTTGTTACTGCGTCGTGTGCGTTCCGTCGGTAATTCCCATCGTTGTTGTGATGTTGATGTTTCTCTTTCGTCCAGCCTCTGTCCGGCCCGGTGTTGGACTCCCTGGCGGGAACCCTGCTTCCCGACGTCCCCGAGTTCAAACCAAAAGCAGACAAGCCAAAGGTGAACATTAACCCACACAGACGGCATGATCGAGTCTTTACGGCCCAGCTCACTTATCATTGTAACCCCGAAACTAGACTGCAAATGCTGAGTGTTTTTTTTGCACGGGCGAAGTGTCTGGACAGCTACCCACCAGAGATTTTTTGGTTGTTTGGTTGACTGATTGGTTGATTGATTGATTGATTGATTGATTGATTGATTGATTGATTGATTGATTGATTGATTGATTGATTGATTGATTGATTGGTTGGTTGGTTGTTTGGTTGATTGATTTATTGGTTGATTGGTCGATTGGTTGATTGATTGATTACTAAGCGTGTAGTCGAACTAAGGCTAATAGACGCTCAAGAAAACAGATGTGTGACGTGACTCTTCTCGTCCATTAGCATCATCTTGCAGTCTAGTTTTGCAGTCCAGTTTGTTAACACTAAACACTCCGGACCTCCATCTCATTCTAACCAAGGTGTCGACTTTGTTGCAGGGCAAGAGCAAGTCAAGGTCAAAATCAAAAGTAAGCCAACGACCTAACAAACGCGTAAAGCCAACTACCTCCATGCTTGCATTCGGACGCATTCAGAAACACAAGCTATGTTTTTCTTGTTTAACTGGACTTTTTGTTTCCGATTGTTTGTGTGACCTTTGGGTGACCTTTGGGTGTCGTCCCTTAGAAACACCATGCAGAAGACTCATCCGCCTGTGACCACCTGTCCGGACAGCATAGCTCAGACGTAGTGCCTACATCCACAAAGAAAGGCGGCAAGAGCTAGACCTCTGGGTAAGAACTCTCACTACTTCATTAACGTAATAATAAAGCTTTGATTGATTGATTGATTGATTAACGTGTCAAACCAAGGCTATTTTTTGCGCCCAGCCAAATGGATAAAAAAGGAATCCATTACTAAGATGTTATTCCTAATGTGCAGTATGTCCGTGGTGTGTTGTAGGTTCGTGGTGCAGTTGATCTCCAGTGCCACAGGGAGGCGCCATTCTAGGGAGCTGCTCTGAACGAGGATTCTCTTTTTCTAAGTGTTGTCGACTGTATACTGGATGAAAGACGAACATGAGCACACACACACACACACACACACACATGCACACACACCAAACACAGATACTGTGCGCAACGCCTTTAGTGATTGGTTTCGCACATGACAGAGGATTGTACTAGTTTGGTGGGGGGGGGGGGGGTTCATTTGAGATGTAGAAAGAATAACAGATAGGTAGATGAGAGTGGGAGAGAAGAGAGAGAACGAGACAGAGAGAGAGAGAACGAGAGAGAGAGAGAAAAGAAATAAATAAAAGAAAGATTGATTAAGAATTTTAACTTTTCCAGGATTGGAAAACGATGCATTTCCCACTGGAGACAAGGCACCCCATCTATGTTCCCTCAAAGTTGACCAACGCCAACATCGTAGTGATGTCGCCTCAACGTTTGGGAAGTAGCGATCGTCAGCTGGGGTGGGGGGGGGGGTAGGAGCGGGATGTTTGTGCAATCTTGTTTTACACAGAAAAAAAGGTTTTCTATTGTGATGTGGTCAGCCACCATAAAGACACTAGTGTAAAGAATAGTCCGCTTAGTTTGATTATAGTAGTTTAAAATACTGAACATGTGTCAAAGGATTTAGAGGATGTGGACTGTTTGATACCGATGCACCCGAGATGCTTATGCAATACTATTTACCTTCTGTAAAGCAAAGCAATATAATGGGGTCTTCTACAGTAAATGCATTGTAGTGATTTCCAAAAGTACACTTACAAGTGAACCAGAATGGTCGCTACCTAATTTATCACCTCGGTTTGTAAACTGTAAAAAAAAAAAAATGTTGCTCCATATACGACATCAATGTAAAATTCACACAGCCCCCATCACTTTCATTCATAATGTTAAAAAGCTGATCCCCCTTCTTTTTCTCTTTTTTTACAGAATGTGTTTAGGTGCAGGTATATCTTCAATACATAATAAATATTATGGTAATTCTAATTAAATGCAAATCTGTGAGGTATATTTTTTTGCTGTGTGTATTCTGGGTCTAAATGAACTACTTAATCAAAGCAGATGTTTCTAGCCAACATCGGGCAAAACCTACAAATTTGCAGTGATATTATGAAATGAAGAGGCTATGATAGTAATAGGACAGAGAGCAGTATGGGTCATTTGGTATATGGGGTGAAGTTGAGGGTAAAGTGTAAATTACTTTAAAGGGAACTATTTTATAGTTATTTTTCACGTCATTTCAAATGTACTTTTCTCTCCTTGTTCTTTTCAGCGTGCAAAGCTCTAGACAGCTGTTTCCTCTCCTGACTGTGTGAAAGTGTTTCAAATGTCTTTGCAAAAACCCTTTTCAATCTTATATTTTGCCTGCAGTGGCCTTGGATACTTGTACACTTGCTGTAATAATTGTTGGGACAGAGGAATATACAGGTAAATGGATTTAAAGTGTTGTAAAAATGCAAATAAAAAGCTACGTAGTTATCCTTTCAGACTTGTTACTGTAGAGGAGATTTCTTATACAAAGCTAAGCTAATCAAGCTATATTACACGCACACACACACACACACGGCATAATTTCAGGACCCTCAAATGGTCAATATGTGCAGTGTGCAGTGTCAACTAATGTGTGTGCATTATACTATTATACTATAATATATATATACTATATTTTTATCCATGGCACATACAGCATGACTACTGGATCACTGGACCCAACATGAGGCACAATTTTATTTTATTTCAGAGCTTATATTATTATTTACATGTGGACAAAATTATTACTGCATATATTCACACCCTCAGAATCCTCTTCAGAAAGCTAAGTATTTCAGATGAATTCCTACAGTATACATAAAAAGCTTTTAAATGATATATGAAAATGACAAAATATGAAAATGAAATGGCTGAAAAAGGTGTATTTGAGTGTCTTGCAGACAAAGCTGACTGTAAAATATCTTGTTCTTGGCGTTATCTTTGTCTGCGGGAACAAACGAACAATGATATTAATATTACACTGGGATGTTGCTTGTTCTATTGCTCCCTAACACTCAGAACACAGTGACACGTGCTTTCAAACATATTTACCCACAACAGTAATCCAGTGTCCACTGCACACTTTCATACAATATGTTATACTTGGCTTTCAATTAATCATTATCTCATTCCTTTGTAGCTTATAAGATTCCTTAAAGTTTTTTTGTCAAATGCACATTTCTAAATTTCTGTTGACTATTATTATCGCAACACTGTTGTCATCACAAACACTAAAATATGAAAAGGTTAATTCTGATAGAAATGTGTAGTTTTACCTAGAATGTTCCTGATGTCTCTAGACAGGTCTGTTGGCCATAGCCTGTTTTTCCGGCGCCATCCGTGGCTTACTGTACGCAGAGAGGAACAGAGAACGCTGGGTCTCATTCAGGACAGTTGCATTCAAACTTCAAAGGCTTTGTAAGAAATCCAACAAAGGCCATAATGTCCTTTTGAATTGATGATACTTAATAACACTGATACAACAGTGACCGATACTTAATAACACTGATACAACAGTGACCGATACTTAATAACACTGATACAACAGTGACCGATACTTAATAACACTGATACAACAGTGACCGATACTTAATAACACTGATACAACAGTGACCGATACTTAATAACACTGATACAACAGTGACCGATACTTAATAATACTGATACAACAGTGACCGATACTTAATAACACTGATACAACAGTGACCGATACTTAATAATACTGATACAACAGTGACCGATACTTAATAACACTGATACAACAGTGACCGATACTTAATAACACTGATACAACAGTGACCGATACTTAATAACACTGATACAACAGTGACCGATACTTAATAACACTGATACAACAGTGACTGATACTTAATAACACTGATACAACAGTGACCGATACTTAATAACACTGATACAACAGTGACTGATACTTAATAACACTGATACAACAGTGACCGATACTTAATAACACTGATACAACAGTGACCGATACTTAATAACACTGATACAACAGTGACTAATACTTAATAACACTGATGCAACAGTGACTGATACTTAATAACACTGATACAACAGTGACTGATACTTAATAACACTGATGCAACAGTGACTGATACTTAATAACACTGATACAACAGTGATGGAAGAGGTGCCATCGAAAAATGACTTGAGAAAAAAGGGTGAAACTTACTGTCGTTTATAATGATGAGGGCAGCGTCTTGTTCTGATACCTGGAGGAAAGCAACAATAGTGTTGAGGTCCTGTGTGTGTGGCTGAACACGGGCATTAAATGTTCAGGGCATTAAGTGTTCAAAACACGAACAGCGGGAAATACAGGTACGTCAAACATTTGTCATATTTACAGATATTTATTTATATATATTTATCCAATGTTCTTCCATTGCATTTACTATGCTGTAAATATTTCCATGCAAACAAATGGAATTAACATATAGCCTAGAGAATATAAGTTTTGGGTTTAATATAGTTATACTTTTTAATTTTTAAGATATTCTGGTTAGGAAGGAGTAAGTGGATGTAACAATATATTACCATGCTTATAGGTGTGAAAGGGCATCAGTGTGTGTGTGTGTGTGTGTGTGTGTGTGTGTGTGTGCGCGTGTGCGCGTGTGCGCGCAGAACTCACGGTTGCAGTAGCATATGGTGACTATGAGGAGTGTGAGGAGGAGGCCGCAGCCTCCAGCCAGGGGGGCCCACATGAGGGGGTCACAGGACCCCGTAGGGTTCTCCTTCACCACTGGAAAAGACCACACACACTCCTGAATGGAACATCCAATATCTAAACCATAACATTATTATACATTATATCATTGTGGTGAACTATTCAATCTGACATCCAACAGCATACCTCTGCCAGAGTTACAAACACACGCTTGCTTGGTCGTGGGCTGGTTCAAGACGGTTGTCATCAAAGGTGCACTGCTTGTTGTTGGAATTTTCGGTGGGTCTAAAAGAAAATGGAGCAGGTTTGTTATGGAAAAGGTTAAAATAAAACAACAGGCTTAATATTGTTTTTATCCATTTGTGTTACACACTCACCTGGCCCTGCAAGTTGAGTTGCTTCGCCAAAGAATAGCTTATTGGCGTTGATTGAGACACAGCCATACGTGCCACTGTCTCGTTTCTTCTTGAAACTCTTCAGAACTAAGATGTTAGATTTCATTTTTGTAGCATCGTAGATCGAACTCATAACGTTTTTTGGGCTGCCATCAATGCGGTTAAAAGACTCAATGAATTCCATGCCAGCATTGTCGTCCAGTACTCGAAACCATAAAACTAAGCCGCCGACGTGTGGTGGTGAACATTTGATGTCCACTTCTTCACCTTCGTTCTTCACTTCGACAGATGCTGAAACAATTCCTGTAATGTTTGCACGAAAACAGTACAATCAATTCTATAGCATATTGTAAACAAATAAGGACATTTTTAAGAGGCAGCTGCTACTACTATTACGCAGTAGGCCTAGCCTATGTTGTATAAATATGAAATATGTATAACAAGCCTATAAAAATGAAAATATACATATTTTCAAGGATAATAGATGACAGGTCTATATCACATAAATAAACCATAGCTGAACCTAGTTTAGACACACGGGTCCCCGGAATGTGAGCTTCAACATGGAGTAATTTTTTCTTTCTGGGGGACAGTTCATTTCTTATGAAGACCGTGTGATCTGTAATTTAAACACGCTTCTATATATTTAGGCAAACAGCTATGACTACCTGCTCATTCTGATATTGTGGCCTGTGTTTACGTCCGTGCATTCACGTGGCAGGGGTGTAGAGCATATAGGTTATAGCAACGCACGTAATAAAAGAACAGAAATTAGTGTCCCTACCAACCAAACACCCTTACAGTCTGGCCGAGTCTTTATAAAATATAATTGGCTATCTGTAAATCTAGACCTATGCATGCAGGCATGAAAAACCTCTAGTTTTAATAGAACTTACTTTGACAAAGGAGTAGCAAAGGAATTGCCTGGATCCAGTTTTGAAACATTTTCATCTCCTTTGGTGAAGGTTTTGTCTCCCTGGGGTGTAGAGTTAGAATGAGGCTCTCAGCTCAAACTCGCTCACTAGCGGAAGTGTTTCTCATCACTGTCAAATGGGATCATTGCAGGAGTTTTGCAGAGCTCGTGCACCTCAAGGTGGTCTGCAGGCTTCATCATGAGCCTGAGTATAAACCGCAAGCCCGTTGATCCAAAGCGGTGGTATGGTACTAAAAAGGGTTTTCAAAATGTCAAAGGTAGGAGTTGAGATTTTTTTTTTAATGAATGAACACAATGCAGGGAAGCTAGCCATAAGAAAATTTGTTTTAAGATAAATTGGCTATTCTTAAAACTCATATAGGCTTGATAACAACGTGGAAGTTGGTATTACATTACATTTACATTACAGTCATTTAGCAGACGCTTTTATCCAAAGCGACTAACAATAATTGCATTTACGTAGGAAGAGCCAATGTACTACTACTTGCCAGAACTCACAAGTGCATCTTCTCTCTAAAACAAGTGACTAAGAGCATAATCTAGTGCTGAAGGCAAAGTGCAAGAATCACAATCTAAAGTAGGCTACAGTGCAATATAATATAATACAATAAGTGCTTAGGTGGGAGGATTGTTGTAGTACTTGTGGTATCACATCATTAGATTAATAGGATCTCATTAAAGCTTGAGATTATTTACAATTTCAGTCTTTTCCAATTTCGGTCTATTCTGCTTGTCACTGGATAAACCTTGATCCGAATTGGCTTTGGCACTTTGGTTTTAGCACTAGATGCTCTAGTCACTTTGGGCACTTCAGTTTTGGCGAGTAGTGACTATTCAATTATTGTAGGCTAAATCGCTTTGGATAAAAGCGTCCACTGGGAAATGCTACTCCATAATGGGAAAATGGGGACATACTGCAGGCAATCAATTAGGACTGTTCCATAATGCAGTAAGTTGTTTCTGTGTGCAAGAGCCTGTTCACCCCAGACCGACATGATTGGCTAATTGGTTTATGTTTGGTTGTGTCGCCCCCTAAAGATTTCTTCGCGTGCTATCAGTCGTTGGGTGTCAGTGGTGGCCTAGAACCAATACATCCATGCCTAGAACACAGTTTCACTTGACAAAAACACTTCGAGAAAATGCCGGCACCTGTTGACTCACCGGGGAACACCGTGGGGCGTGGGTGAGAGGATGAGACACTTAACGACCTGAAGCCATTAGACCTGAAGCTACACTAAAAAGCAAAAGATGATTCTTAACCTGTCAAGGCCAGTGATATTGTCTATATGAGATACATCAACCCATTGGACAGACTGACACTCTTTCGAGTCTTGCCCAAGTCTACTACCCCAAACCCGCACGCTGCTGCGTCTCAATCAGCCTGGTTGACGCACACGCACACGCACACGCAGATAGGCCCACAGCTGATAGACACTTCAGCAAGGCGGCGTTTAACGCCCTATTGCATTGTTTCCGCACTGTCTTACTGTAGAGGAGATTTCTTATACAAAGCTAAGCTAATCAAGCTATATTACACGCACACACACACACACGGCATAATTTCAGGACCCTCAAATGGTCAATAGTGCAGTGTGCAGTGTCAACTAATGTGTGTGCATTATACTATTATACTATAATATATATATACTATATTTTTATCCATGGCACATACAGCATGACTACTGGATCACTGGACCCAACATGAGGCACACTTTTATTTTATTTCAGAGCTTATATTATTATTTACATGTGGACAAAATTATTACTGCATATATTCACACCCTCAGAATCCTCTGCATGTCTTTTAGTTTTTATATTTCACAATTAACAGAATTTTCTGCATGCGCGAGTCCAACGTCTCGACTCACGTCCAGCTTTCCCGTTAATCATGTCAAGTGCCCGAGACGTCACCTGTGGCGCAATGCTGGGTATATTTCCGGTGAACAGAGTGGGTTATTCAATATAATGGTATGCTCGGTGATGATGATGATGATGATGATGATGATGGTATGCTCGGTGATGGTGATGGTGATGATGATGATGATGATGATGATGATGGTATGCTCGGTGATGATGATGATGATGATGATGGTATGCTCGGTGATGATGATGATGATGATGATGATGATGATGATGATGATGATGGTATGCTCGGTGGGCGGAGAAACCTTTCCATCCTCGCGAGAGGACGGGTTTGATGTTGTCGTGTCAGATGTTCAGAGAACTGTGCCGTCGCTCGTGATGCAATAGCGTTGCGTCATCTTGTAGCCTACGTTAACGTTCTTCATCTTATTTTCATACATTTGCATGAAGCCTAATCCATGGGCCCAGACCCAATATTTAATGCATTGTTAGCCTAGGCTACCATCTGGGTGGGTAAATTCTAGTTGTGATTTTTAAATTCCTATACATCCCTAGAATATGTTTTTATACCTTGCTGGCTGACAGTTTCATTAGTGATAAGCATGCTTATTCAGTCAGCTACACCTTTGGTTATGGCCTAGGCGATTTGACCCTCTGAGAGTGGGAGGGGCAACATTTTGACGTGAGAAACTCTCTTGCTTTTTAAGTGCGTCATAGCCTGAGCTAGTCCTACAGATTGTGGGATTTCCCAAACGGAATAAATACCACACATATAAACACAAAACTGCCTTGCTAGCTCAATGTTGTTGTAACTATGATGTCTGCTGAAAAAAAATCTATGTAAACTTCACATGCATTTTTATGCTAGCCCAGTAACAATGGCGGCATATCAGAAAGACATCCGACTCATGTAGTACAAACCCAGATAGCAAGCGGATCTGGGCCATATACAGGCCAGATCTGGCCCTTGTGGCTTAGTTCCGGCCCATATATGGCCCAGAATTATTACACATCCGCTTGCTATCTTGGAATTCAATAATAATCAAAAATCCCTTCATGGGAAAAATGAATGGGCCTCGTGAAAAATGCAGAAAAAGAGGTCTATGTTTAACAGACTCCCAGAATAGAGTATGTTTTGTTCTAAAAGTTAAAATACATCATCGAAGATGAATTCTGTGCATTTTGAAGACCTTGCTGAAGACCTTGGTGCTGAGGTCAATGTTGTTGAAATCGGTTACACTGGTGCCGTGACCCAGATCCCCAGTTGAGCTCAGCTCCGCCGGCTGGAGTCACTATCATAAATGGAGTGAATTTGAGCGTGAGTGTAGCCTAATTGAATTGGACGAACTCAGTCCATAAGTATAAATAAAAGTTGGCTCCATCACCGAATAGCTAGCCTAGCTGGTTAGAATGGAGTCAGAGGACCCGAGTTTGAGAGCCGGTGTGGGTGAAGTAGGGTGCCTTGCAAAACACAACGCAGACGAGTTACACCCCAGATAGCAAGCGGATCTGGGCCGTATACAGGCCAGATCTGGCCCTTGTGGCTTAGTTCCGGCCCATATATGGCCCAGAATCATTACACATCCGCTTGCTATCTGGGACACGCACCACCACTGATGCCAACCGCATCGACGAATCAGAATCCTCTTCCCTCTAATTTGCGCTTTGTGCCTTACAGTAGGGCTATGTCTCTGTGGTGATACAGGCAGCAAAAATGAATCATTTATTATGTTTATCATGTCTTATGACCAAAGTAGTATTGCCCTGAACTCACACGCTCAACATTTTGAAACCTGACACCATTCTTTCTCCTGTTTATTTGGTTAACACATTTCTGATCAACAGATAACTTTTGACTGAAAACAGAGAAATCAGAGGTGGAAATCTTCTACCCCCGGGTTACATATCCTCTACCATCACCAGGGGGATTCTGTTGATGTCTTCTCTCATAGGTGGGTGTCCAGGAACAGATGGTCTCTGACAGTAAGCCCACTCTGCGTTTCCATTCTCTCGTTTCAGTGTTGAGTCACAACATAGGAGCGAAAAAGGCTCGCACGCTCACGATAGATGAGGGCCTCATTCATGTTGGGACTTTCGTCTGTCTTAACGCACCTTCTCCAATCGCTTGTAAGCCTGAGCCGATGAGAGCGGCAACTTTCTTTGCTATTTTCGACTTCAGTGTTGAGTCACACATGTGTAGGCAAATACACCTGCATGGTACTTTCTCTCAGTCTGTCAGTGTCCCCCACATATGGAGTCTCCAACGTGTGTGTGTGTGTGTGGGTGTGTGTAGGGGGGTGACCAGGGGATGCCGGAGAGAAAGAGAGTCCCCCAAAAATGACAGAAACAGAGAGTATGACTAATGTGACATTCGAAGGCAGACAGAAGGATACTACCATTTGAATTTCAACAGCAGGAAATTTATACTGTACATTAGCTTTTGATCACCTTGGCCGACATTTGCTTTACATCATCTCCTCTAATGTGAAAGGGCCTCTATGCATTGTGGGAACTGAAGAAAGGAAACCTAAAATGGTGGAGCGAAGTCACCCTCAGTAAGTAGCAATGGCTGGCAACGTGGCTGTGACCATCAAGACTGTTGGGGGGAAAACGCACGCATACACAAACATAGCTAGATGTAAAGTTATGGATGAAATGGGTCTGAAAACATTTGGATTGGCGCGTTTTATAGGAATAGGGATTATCAAGATGAACATTGATTCAAAAATGAATTAAGTGCACTACCTCCTTAATACTGTAGCTTGCTATCGATTTGACAGGCAAGAAATCGCTTGTTGATTAGCTGCCCTAAAGTCATGGTAATGACATTATGACATCTGATACTCTTGTCGCTGCTATTACTGAAATTCACTAAACTGAGAATGATCTTTCTTGATAATGATGATATTTTTATATTTTAGGATAGCAACTGCATGCTTTTGACCTATGATGCTGTATTTGTTTTATTTTGGCAATGCACCGAGTCACACAGGACACACAGTTACAGTACCGGCCTAGACATTAAACAACATTTAGAAATGAGTCGAAAGTAGAAAGGTCGGTCTCAATGTAGCCTAAAAACAATTTGCTTTCTCAGTCGCACGTACAGTATCAGTGGATGTAAAATTGCAGACGTATGATATATCTAGTTCATGGTAATGTAATCTAATGTTATGTCCAGTATGATATATCTAGTTCATGGTAATGTTATGTACAGTATGATATATCTACTGTAGTTTATGGTAATGTAATGTTATGTACAGTATGATATATCTAGTTCATGGTAATGTTATGTACATTATGATATATCTAGTTCATGGTAATGTAATGTTATATACAGTATGATATATCTACTGTAGTTCATGGTAATGTAATGTTATGTACAGTATGATATATCTAGTTCATGGTAATGTAATGTTATGTACATTATGATATATCTAGTTCATGGTAATGTTATGTACAGTATGATATATCTACTGTAGTTCATGGTAATGTAATGTTATGTACATTATGATATATCTAGTTCATGGTAATGTAATGTTATGTACAGTATGATATATCTAGTTCATGGTAATGTAATGTTATGTACATTATGATACATCTAGTTCATGGTAATGTAATGTTATGTACAGTATGATATATCTACTGTAGTTCATGGTAATGTAATGTTATGTACATTATGATATATCTAGTTCATGGTAATGTAATGTTATGTACAGTATGATATATCTAGTTCGTGGTAATGTTATGTACAGTATGATATATCTAGTTCATGGTAATGTAATGTTATGTACAATATGATATATCCAGTTCATGGTATTGTAATGTTATGTACACTATGATATATCTAGTTCATGATAATGTAATGTTATATACAGTATGATATATCTAGTTCATGGTATTGTAATGTTATGTACACTATGATATATCTAGTTCATGATAATGTAATGTTATATACAGTATGATATATCTAGTTCATGATAATGTAATGTTATATACAATATGATATATCTAGTTCATGATAATGTAATGTTATATACAGTATGATATATCTAGTTCATGATAATGTAATGTTATATACAATATGATATACGGTATCTAGTTCATGGTAATGTGATATATGATATATGATATGATATATCTAGTTGGTAATGTCAATTCATTTAGCATTTTAGAGTTTCTCTTTAACATCATTGACAAAAAAAAAGCTAAATTGTATTACAAATGATGGTATTTAATCAACACATAACACCACAGCTATTTAAGGTATTTGACATTAGATAGATTTTACTGCTTTGAGGCAATATGATCGAATATGATATTAATTCACTATTTCTAGATTAGAAGTTGACTTAAATATGACTGATCCACTATTGTAACATTTGTATTGATTATTCCTGATAATACATTCATGTATGTGTATACAGTATATATATTTGTACATATCTAAATAAATGAATGTACTCTGCTCAAAGTAAGCATTAACTACAGTACACTCTAAAAGAGTGCTAGTATATACTGTATACTAGAGTGCTAGTATATACTGTATACTAGAGTGCTAGTATATACTGTAGAACCATTTGTAAGAATAGAAAACCCCTCTGAACAAAGGTTGGTATTAATATGAAGCACTAGTTAATAGGTAATAAGGTCCTCATGAGATGCTTGTTATAAGTAACTTGTTTATAAACTGCTTAAGAACGTTAATAAAAACCTTATTAGTTTCTTATACATACGTATTAGCCGTTAAGTATGCACTTATTATGCACATTACTAGGTACTAGGTACTAAATAGATGACTTATGTACAGAAAAAAAATTGTAAGTCGTAAAGGTGTCTTATAATCCCATATGGGATGGGCCGACAGTAGGTCTGATGGTTATTTCCTAATCGTTCATGAGAGTGGCAGGGAGACCAGGAGGTGAGGCCCGGAGGGGAAGTGCTGATTAACATAAAGGCCACTTTCAGACCAATCAGACCGTTGCTGGGATGAAGGACCTGGATGGCTCTTCTTACGTTGGTGTTGTGGTGGTCCTCATCAGCCAGAAGAGAAGACTCACCTGCCACTGAATGAGCACCCTGGAGCTAGAGAGCATAGGGCTGAAAGTATTTCATAGTGTTACAGTCCTACAGGATGACATCCAAACAATAACTAAAATGACAGACTGTAGCCCTTTCAAGCATCATATGGGTCTATAGCCTACTTTAGATACCTTCTTTAACCATCTACACTGTAGTATATCAATAAATCCACTTGCCATTGTAGATTAGGAGCAATCAGGGATTGCTTAGTATATACCCTGAAATGACAAATCAAAAATGTATTGATTACATGATTGATGATTGCTGACAGAAATCACATTCTAAATAAACTGGCTGTTTCGGTCTGCTAGTTTTTTTTCAAACTTTTGATACTTTGTTATTTTTAAAATCATCTTTACATACAGTAGCCTAGCCTAGCTGAAGGGTTTAAAGGATTTAACACTATGAGAAAGTTATAGAGGAAAAATATTATTTCGGAGACTTAACTCCTCTGCGACTGTTCTTTCATTTGTTTTATAGTTGTAGCCTACTGTATGTGACAGATAAACGCAAATATCACGAACATAAGGTCAAACACTGTATGCTGTGTATACAATTGTGCAACACGTTCTATTAACAGTTAAGTTGCAGTTTGAATATCAACGCCGGTATACCCGTTTCCTCCCTCCCTCCCTCCCTCTCTCTGTCTCTTTCTCTCTGCCTGTGGTTAGATGTGTGGTTTCTCTGTGGTCGTTTTGTTTCGGCGTCGAGCCGAGCAGCTCAAAGTTGAGAGAACGAGGAAAGCGAGCGATAGCATCTCAGCTCAGTACACGTCTTCTCTCTCTCTCTCTCTCTCTCTCTCTCTCTCTCTCTCTCTCTCTCTTTCTTTTCTCCGCCGACATGGTCTTGTTCGAGGAACCGCTAAAACGTGTTTTTTTCTTCCTCTAGTACAAATAATACAGGTGTGATGTTCTGTATCTTCATGTGTTGATCCTTCACGTTGCTGTTGCCTACTCTTAACTTCTTGGTTATCAATAAACGTTGTTGTATCATTGATATCCGTGTGTGTTGTGTTGTGTCTGAAAGGATTGTGATGCAACGCTGCACATCAAAACAATCAGCCCACCCATAACTCTCCCACACAGATTCCACCAGAAAGGGAAATACACTCCAACAAATACAAGCAAGTAGGCAATCACTCTTCTGAACACACACACACACACACGCACACACACACACACACACACACGCACACACACGCACACACACACACGCACACACACACACACAGGCATAGCGCGCACACACAGAAAGAATCAAACTGGAATTGAGGACATTTTTACATAAACACACACAAGCAAGCACACACGCACGCACACACACACACACACACACACACACACACACACACACACACAATCAAACTGAATTGAGTACACTCTCGCCATAATATAACCTAAGTAGAGCTGTAAGACTCTAGAAAAAAAGCCCAACAGATGGACAGTTCAAAACAAAACATCGTAGTAGTTTATTCTTCCTGTTTCTTTCAAGACACACACACACACACACACACACACACACACACACACACACACACATACACACACACACACACACACACACACACACACACACACACACACACACACCAACCAAACCCTAGTTGATCTTGATTTCTCTGTAATCAGCTTTGAGAATGAACCAAGACAGACACACTTTGATTGATAGCCTGCTTGCTCTCACACAAAAAAGCGCTCAGATCAAGTTGCTTGTGTGAAGTGTGACTGAGAAAACACTTTTTATTGATATTATTGGTCATTGATGACCTGCTGCACAGAGGTGTCAGGAATGAGATATCAGCTAGAAACAACCCAGATAGCAAGCGGATCTGGGCCATATATGGGCCGGATCTAAGCCACAAGGGCCAGATCTGTCCTGTATATGACCCAGATCCGCTATCTGGGAAGGTACTGTATAAAATACGTACAGTATGAGTACAGCAGCCTTCACTCCTACAACAAGATTTTCATTCTCCTATGAGTTAGAAAGGTTCAGTGGAGAGAAATATTCTCATCTCACCCAATTGCAGAAATGTACACATGGCCTTTCAATAATAGGTGCACTACATTCAAGCTTTACATGTGCAATCAGGGTTGAAATTCAGAAATATTGTACATACAGGCAGTTCAATATATAAAGTGAAATCTGTACAAAGAACAAGTTTACAACGATACATCCGCTTCCTTACAAACGCATAGACGTTTATCCTAAACATTAAAGACGTTAGGAAAGGGTCCACATCATCACAGTCTGCACTTCAGACGTCGAGAGGATGAAAGGCTGGAGATTCGGATCAAGTTGAGCCAACATACTGGAATCCAGGAGAGATTATCCCTGCAAATACACACCCAAATGAAAAAGGTCGAAGGTCAGTGTGTGTTGCAGCGACAACATCGTCTTGTCCGACGTCATTGCTTGTTGGAATAAGGCTTTGGCAGACTTCAATCAAACTCATAATGTGGTGGAGAAAATGTAATTTAATGTAATGTATTGCTTTATGAATGTAGATAGCTGGTAGACAAACATACTCCTGGAGCTTGCTCGATCGTCTCGTTGAGAGGGGTCAGGGAAGAATTTTTACAGCTCACTTATCTGGCCCCCGGGTGATTACAGTTTTTTTTGCTTCCCTCTGGAATATGTAGGGGTGGGATGTCTGCCCACCTCCCTTGTTCTCTGTAAAGCGCATTGTGTTTCCTCTGGGTATGAAATGCGCTATACAAATAAAGCTTTGATTGATTGATTGATTGATGGAGTTCGCACTGAAAAAACGCTTACTGTAAGTCAGAATCATATTGAGTTGTACTGCTATGTATCTACAAATTATGACCCACTTTAATTGATAATGTTGTTTGTTTTTCACATTGCATGTGTGAATGATAAAATTGTGAGAGAACACGTTGATGTTGCTGACATCAAACCAAGCCAGTCACATTTCCCAGAAGGCCCTGACTACCGTACCTGTCTACTGTATGTTGCGCGTCGGCAGTGTAGCAGCTCTTCAATTCACAACCCTTTTCCTATGAAGCAGAGACATTCAAGTTGAAGTGAGGTGCAGATTCAAAGAGAGAAGACCCAGTAACGCTGTATTGTCGGTGGCATAAACTAGCAGCCGAGGAGCGGGTTCATTTGAGCTGTGTTCACCCATGATTGGTTCAATCAATGTCTCGTGGACCGATATCATCCAAGTTAGATTCACGACAGAGAAATGAAAGATATGTGTCGGATACGGAAAGCTCAATGTAAACATGGAGAAGAGGAGGAAAAAGTGAAAGAGGATACCACAAAACTTTCAATCAATCAATCAACCAATCAACCAACCAATCAATCAATCAATCAATCAATCAATAAATCAATCAATCAATCAATCAATCAACCAATCAACCAATCAACCAATCAACCAATCAACCAATCAATCAATCAATCAATCAATTACTGTCGCATGCTCTTATTCAGTACTCAATAGTACTTACTTGGCAAACCGATGCCTGCACTTCCTGGGTAGTCCTGTGGATGTAAATTAATTCAAATAAATTAATGTATATACATTTGATGACAGACACCACCATCGTTTCCCCTGAGCACAGTGCTTTTTTTTTTTGCCTTCCCCGCGTGTCCCGGGTCAAAGGTCGCAGGTCTGGCCCCCGGGTGGGATCTATGCCCACTCCCCCATTGCTCTCTGTAAAGCGCATTGTGTTGCCTCTGTGTATGAAATGCGCTATACAAATAAAGTTTGATTTGATACTCACGGCTGAAGTAGTAGAGTGTGGAGATGACGGCGACGGCCAGACCCAGAAGAACCCCAACCAGCGGCCCCAGAACCATGGTGCTACAGCCTGAAACACAGAGAACCGCTATGACTGTACACAACACGTACTGTATGTACGGTAGGTATGTACAGTTAAACAGCATTGAAACATTCAGTTACACACTACACAATGAGCAACGTAACCAATTAAATGATCCCATTACACTTTCTGCAACCTTGATTAACATTGTTACCTCCACCCCACCGACAGCTCAGTCAGTGTAATGTTTTCGGTGGCGTGTGTGCGTGCGTTTGTTTGTCTGTCCGTTTGTTAGCAGAATAACGCAAAGGCTACTAGACCGATTTTCATGGAATTCAGTGGAAGGGTGTAGCATGGGCCAACTTAGAACCCATTAAATTTCGGAGCGGATCCGAATCACGGGGCAGGTCCACGAGCCCCCCAAACACGGTCGGTCATTCACCTCCATACATTTTTTGGACTTTGGGCGCAAAAGATTCCCCCCATTCAATGTCAATAGGGGGAATTGAAACGGCCATATCTCAACATTGGGAGGTCACAGACACACAGGGTTTAGACTGGCGTTAAGCTCTCGACCTAACGAATGCATCAATACCAAGCACATCCTGCTCCCACACACGTGCGCACAGACCCACAAAATGCATTCATACAAATTGATTGATTGATTGATTGGTCGGTTGATTTATTGGTTGATTGATTGATTGGTTGGTTGGAGGTCAGTGCTTTCTGAGCACCATTCCTAGTTATTATTTGACATCACTAATGAAACATGTTGTACCCCCAAAAAAATGCTTGTTAAAATGCAATGACAAAAGAGCAACGTGTGTGCTACACAGACCGGACCAAACGTTACCATTCGGGTTCTTTTTGCTGCTTTTGGGACAGCGGCAATTTGAGCGGATGACCAATCGCGGTGGATTTGTCACCGGGGGCGGTGTGGGAGGAGTTTCTGGGAGACCAAAAAAATCACAAAAACACATGAATGGAGATGCAATAAACTATGATGATTGCACAATGATGTATTATTTAACAGATCTGCACGCAATAGAAATACTTGGGAGTCTTTGACCGTCCTTAGGGTTCTAGAGGGGTTAATAACTCTAAGCACACACATCTCAAGAATTTGAGCCATGGGCCGAAATTGGAGCAAAGATGACCCTAACTAATAGTGAGGAGGAGGTAAAACAAATGATTAAATTATTTCCCAGAGAGTTGCTAATCGTGTATACCGTACAAACGTGTTACTCTATGTGTGCCTCACCTCTATTCCGAGTGTTGCAGTATTTTAGGCGCTGATCTGACCAATTTTGTTCCAGAAAATGTAGGCCCTCTAGTATCTACTATACATGACGAACAAAATCATGTCAAACAGAGTAAGGTGCAGAGACTGCACAAGCCTCTTTCTTGCAACTTTGATCGCTTCCCCAATCGAGCACCTGACACCTGCCATTGCTGGAATGAAGGATCATGCAAGGGATCCTCTCTTTACGGGGTCATGCCATCTCAGGAGCCAAGCGAATGTGGGTGTAGAGAAACATCAGCCTGCACACGGTCACGGTCTGTCTAAAGCGGCCATTTTGTTGCGTGCAGAATGTTTTTGACCAGTGAAATCCTGGCCGGGATGGTTGAAATGTTCTCTGACACAGCGTCTAACAAAGCTACGCACATGACAACACTCCTACTGCTCACTCTCACACCAAACATAACATGCGTTTGATTCATGATTCATTGAGATGGTAGGTTAGGATGTTTTTCCATGTTCGACATCATAATAACGTAAATGTACTGTATTCTTTTGAGAGTACAGGTTCAAAGGAGCTTCAGAGACACAACACTGAAAATCCTAATTCGGCCCTAATAGCTCTTTGAGATATTCATCATGTACAGGAAACGCAAGCACTTTCCAGATCTTCTTTGGTCAGAAAATTCTGGAATTGGGGCGCCCCGGTAGCTCAGTGGGTTGGGGGCGCTTACCATGTAAAGGCTAGTCCTTACCACAGCGGCGTGGGTTCGAATCCGTCCCACGCCCTTTACTGCATGTCTTCCCCTCTCTCTCTCTCTCTCCCACCTTTCCTGTCCATCATCTACACTGTCCCATCATAATAAAGCAGAAATGCCTTAAAAAATATCTAATAAATAAATCTGGAATTGACTATTGACTATCGACTGCTCAATCAGAGAGTGGTCAGGAACTTAACACCATCTCTGCTCAATCAGAGAGTGGTCAGGAACTTAACACCATCTCTGCTCAATCAGAGAGTGGTCAGGAACTTAACACCATCTCTGCTCAATCAGAGAGTGGTCAGGAACTTAACACCATCTCTGCTCAATCAGAGAGTGGTCAGGAACTTAACAGAACGTGGAACGCGGAACGTGGGCTCCTCTCACCTCCGGGCCGGAGCCGGACCCCGGGCCTCCACAGTTCCGTCTGCTTCGTAATCATTTTCTGTC
This sequence comes from Borostomias antarcticus, assembly GCF_949987555.1. NCBI lineage: Eukaryota > Metazoa > Chordata > Actinopteri > Stomiiformes > Stomiidae > Borostomias > Borostomias antarcticus. Next base: position 1,968,836 of record NC_140244.1, read on the forward strand.
TGTCGAAAACACAGGAGTAGATCCCCGCGTCCCGCTCCGTCACGCCGAAGATGCGCAGCGAGGAACCTTTCCGGCCCTTCAGAGTGACAGTGAAGCGCTCTTCGTCCACGTCGACCGAGTGAGTAACCCGGGAAGCCTGGGTAATTTGGAGAAGATACTGGAAAGTGGCGGCGCGCTTGTCGGTGCGCTGAATGCGGAACCAGAAGACGGCTTGGAATTCGTGCGAGGACAGTGTATCGCAGGTCAGGGTCACGTTTTCTCCGATCTTGGGGTATCGAACTTCAGACGGGGTCAGGCAGGACGCTGGGGAGGGGGGGAGGAGAGGGAGGTTGAGATTGTGACTGGACGAGGAAGTCATGTACAGTATCTAATAGTGTAGTCGCCATAGATGGATTCTGAAATGATGGGCCCCTGGGCACAAACACGTAAAGGGCCCCCACACCCGTTTCATTTATTGAAATTTTGAATTTGTCCAATGAGACGGCATCCAATTTGAAGATGATTTGAGAAAACTCACAATAAAAGCAGCTTTACCAGTTCGGTTTTGACTCGAGGGACCTCAACTCTGTGGGAAGGACCTGCTTTTTGGATTTCTCCCCAAAAGAGTTGAAGGGCCCATATTGCATGGAGTACTCAGCCCCTCTAAAGTACTATAAACACTCACTTAAAAACAACAGGTATCATTATGGTTTCTTTCTTGTGACGTCTTCAAAGTGAATGTTTAAGCTATTGCTTCAGTTTTTCAGCAGGATTTTTGAGGCTCTGTTATTGAATGAATGACTAAGCCCTTTAACTATGCGACGAGAAATGCAAAGGGCCCCCTGAGCTCTTGGGCCCCTGGGCCGGGGCCCGGTAGGCCCGTTCAGTAATATGTCTGTGGTAGTCACACAAGTCCTTCTTCCGCCTCCCTATTCACGAACAGCATACCCAGATAGCAAGCGGATCTGGGCCATATACAGGCCAGATCTGGCCCTTGTGGCTTAGTTCCGGCCCATATAGGGCCCAGAATTATTACACATCCGCTTGCTATCTGGGTATATAAACCAAGGCTTGGATATTTAGTATATGTTGACCCAAACTTTGCTGTTTACCTTTTTACAGTTCCAACCTGCGCTTCCAACCATAACCAGTATGATGGGCACACTCACATACTAGACACTTCCAGTACAACTGTAATGCGTATGGGATTGTAAAACCATTTGATTCACTGAGGTCAGACAGAAAGAAAACAAAATGTCACCATGAAAGATGACGCACGCAAGCTTTGACAGAAGGATACATACTGTATATATTCTCTATGGTTGTTTTGCAAGAGTGGAAATTTCAAAATGATGTTGCTTGAATGCACAGTCAACTAAAGGTTAGAGGAAGGATTTATCTATAAAGGTGACATTATGAGGCAAGTATTGCGCGACTGCTGTAGGGCCCCCTGTCTGCGCCTAGTGCCTTACGTAATACGTCAAAAGAAAATTCTTAAATATATACATTATGCTAAACTGGAGCTATGTTTAGAATCTTTTTTTAGACCATGTTGTCTGAAATTCCTTTAGATCTTTACAGACTGACTGAAATCAATGACGGCCCTCAAATATAGTTGGACCTATCGTGAACCATATGATATTACTACATGCATACGTTTTACTGCCGTTCATTCAAAAATTAGCTGGAAGAAAAGGAATTGCATCATGTAGTCAAAAGGAGGTCTGTAATTATAGATATCAGACCAGAATAACACTGTGTAAAAAGGAAAAACCTTTAGGTTAAGCCTACTGTTTTCTGTTGCACTATGGCCTGTCATCAATTAATTTCACGTCTCATAGGTCTACAGACAACCCTGGCATCTCTACAAACAGGATGCTACAATATGGCTGTATTGTTCCGAATTTAAGAAAATTAAACAGAAAATGACCTGTAGCCTAACCGCCATTAATCGCTAACCCCAGTACCACAACATAAGTCGACAGAACAGAGTCTCATTCATAGTGTGTGAGAGTGAGAGGCCAGATCATCGGTAGCTTACCTGTGACCCACAGACACGCCACTGTCCAGATTAGCGTCGCTAGGGTCATCTTGGAGGGTCGGTGTGTGTGTGTGTGTGTGTGTGTCTCGGGCTTGAGTTGAAGGTTGTTGAAAGCAGTTTCTTTTCCTCGTCTGAGCCTGTCACCGAGGAGGGGAGGGGACTGCGCTGTCAGGGCCGTCTCCGCCCAGGTGACACCCCTATGAGGCAAGACAGAGCCACCCTCAGGGGCCTATCAGAGATGGGTAGCTCCAACCCTGCTTATGTATCCACAGCTAATGTACACACGCCTGCACACGCACACAATGTATATGCATAAAGTAGATCTCACACACAAATACTCACACACATAATGTGCACACACACACACACACACACACACAATGCATATGCATAAAGTAGATCTCACACACAAATACTCACACACACACACACACACACACACACAATGCATATGCATTAAGTAGATCTCACACACAAATACTCACACACAATGTGCACACACACACACACACACACACACACACACACAATGCATTTGCATAAAGTAGATCTCACACACAAATACTCACACACACACACACACACACACACACACACACATACACACACACACACACACACACGCACACAATGCATATGCATAAAGTAGATCCCACACACAAATACTCACACACACACATAACACACATACACACACACACACACACACAGAAACAAACATTCATAAGCACATTTCAACAAAGAAATGCGCTTAACCTCACCGATACCACAGACATAAGACAAACCCTACTCACATTGAAGATGTGAACGAATGAGAAACTTGCTTTGAATTCTCCGTTTCTCAAGCCCATGTAGGAGATTAAGTACAGTAGTCATGATCGAATCAAAGACTGCAAACCCCGGCTAAAACCTTAGTCCCACTCCAACACTACATTCCAGCTGTATATCCAAATATGACTCCCAACACAAAAAGTAACTGGTGACAGCAGAATAATGTGTCCCTGTATTTGAGCTCTGAAATCCTGAGCAGAATTGGTGTTCGGTAGCTCACCAGGTAAGGCGCGCCCCATATGAAGGCTAGTCCTTCGCGCGGCGGACCAGGGTTCGATTCCCGGCTCGGGTCCTGTGCCGCATGTCCTCCCCTCTCTCTCTCCCACATTTCCTGTCTCTCTACACTGTCCTATAACAATAAAGCTGAAAAGCCCTGAAAAATATCTTTAAAAGACAGAATTGGTGTTCGGAGTCGTCTCTGGTGTTAGATGACGCTGTTAAAATAAGGCCATACGCTGAAAGACCAAGAAATTGAGGGGAAATGTATAATTTTATCATTGCCCAGATAGCAAGCGGATGTGTAATGATTCTTGGCCATATATGGGCCGGAACTAAGCCACAAGGGCCAGATCTGGCCTGTATATGGCCCAGATCCGCTTGCTATCTGGGTGATTTCAACAATTTCCTCTCAGTGATCAATGTGGTAGGCTATCTATCTATTGAGCTTTCTCTAACAGAATGCTATACTGCCACAAGTCTATAGAAACACACGAGAGACAATACTGTCTACGTAGGAGTCTGTAAAAGTAGTGATTCCCTCACACAGCGGGTTCAGAATGAAGAGCTTGTTTTTCCCGTTTCTACGGTCTGGATCACCTCCCTCAGCCCAGGTGTGTGACCTGGAGCTCAGCTGCAGACGCACGGGGCGGCGTGATGTCAACCAGCAGGCCCACAACAACACACACTCACACACACACACTCTCTTTCTCTCTCACACACACACACCTACCAAATACACACTCTCTCTCACACACACACACACACACACACACACACACACACACACACACACACACACACACACACACACACACTCTCTCTTTCTCTCTCTCTCTCACACACACACACACCTACTCTCTCTCACACACACACACACACACCTACCAGATACACACTCTCTCTCTCTCACACACACACACACACACACACACACACACACACACACACTCACACACACACCTACCAGATACACACCTACCAGATACACAACCTACCAGATACACACCTAGAAGATTCACACTCTCTCTCTCACACACACACACACACACACACACACACACACACACACACACACACACACACACACACACACACACACACACACTCACTCACACACACACCTACCAGATACACACCTACCAGATACACAACCTACCAGATACACACCTAGCAGATACAGTCTCACACACACACACTCACTCACACACACACACCTACCAGATACACACCTACCAGATACACAACCTACCAGATACACACCTAGCAGATACACAGATACACACCAGATACACACCAGATACACACCAGATACACACCAGATACACAACCTACCAGATACACACCTACCAGATACACACCTACCAGATACACACCTACCAGATACACACCTACCAGATACACACCAGATACACACCAGATACACACCTACCAGATACACACCAGATACACACCTACCAGATACACACCTACCAGATACACACCAGATACACACCAGATACACACCTACCAGATACACACCTACCAGATACACACCTACCAGATACACACCAGATACACACCTACCAGATACACACCTACCAGCCTATCAGCCTATAAGAGGAAGTGGAAGCAAGGAATGATGGGAAACACTGGTCACTAATGAAGTCTAAACGTCACTCGACTGTTGGATAAACAGAGGGGATCACGATTCATAACATTACCCAGCATCACATGCCTTTAAACACAGCTGCATCACATGCCTTCAAACACAGCTGCATCACATTGCAATGGCGTTCGTCCTATTCTAGACCCTACAGTACCGAAGTGAACCTAACGATGATGATTAGAGCAGGTTTCTGGTTTCATGGTCCACACTAGATCAGTCACTCTTCCGTGATTTATTAGAATTCCAAAGTAAAGTCAAATGCTGGACTGAAGAGAATAAATGGATAGGCTAAATTTTATTCATCATATGCATGTTGTTTACATGAGGCGCGCGACGAGCTTGAAACTACAACCCTGGGATTGAGTGTCTCTCTGCTCTGTCTTAAATGTAATTCATTTGGGTTTTTGGAATGAAATACGACGAAATAGCTAGTTTGGAGTGTGTGTGGGTGAGGTCGGGGGGCTGAGGGGGGCACGTTAAGGCCTAGGTGGGGGTCGTAAACGGGGAGGATGTGGGCGCCGAGCGGCTCTGCGCAGGGCCTAGGGTTCGAGAGAGAGACAGAGTGCGACCACAGGATTCTTTGAAAACAGGAGATCTCAGGGGGCTTCAGAGCACCTCTCTCCCTCTCGCGCTCTCTCCTGTAGGCCCCTGTGAAGGTGAAAGTCTCTCTCTCGCGCTCTCTCTCATGTAGGCCCCTGTGAAGGTGAAAGTCTCTCTCTCGCGCTCTCTCTCATGTAGGCCCCTGTGAAGGTGAAAGTCTCTCTCGAGTCACAGAGCACCGTGCAGGAATGTGTGGTACAGGCACCGAGACTGTTAAGAGCTTACACAAACACCGAATCTAAGTATCTTCAAATCTAGTATTCTTTCTCACTGTGGTCAAAGATGGGCCGCGTCTTTTAACGACTATAACATTTGTAAAGAATGTGACGTTGACCTTTACTCATGGGACAGAGGAGGTTGAATTCAGTCAGATCGATCTTATATAGTACAATGGCAAAAATCGTAGATAGGGTTGTAGGGTTGACCGTACGTACGGCACGATCATGGGGTCTTCACTGGGGACGGATAGATAGATAGATAGATAGATAGATAGATAGATAGATAGATAGATAGATAGATAGATAGATAGATAGATAGATAGATAGATAGATAGATAGATAGATAGATAGATGGATAGATAGATGGATGGATAGATAGATGGATAAATAGATGGATGGATAGATAGATGGATAGATAGATAGATGGATAGATAGATAGATAGATAGATAGATAGATAGATAGATAGATAGATAGATAGATAGATAGATAGATAGATAGATAGATAGATAGATAGATAGATAGATAGATAGAATGAATAGAACAAACCACAATGTCCCCATGGGCACTGGGAATTAGTATATATTCTATCATGACAGAAACGGACCGGTGGACAACGGACTGGATTGCGATGCCTCGTCTAGAATATCTGTGTGGTCTGTATGGCTCTATGTGCTACTAACCCTGTTCTGCCTTCCCTCTCACTAGTGCCTCTCTCTCTCCCTCCTATCTTCTAACCAGGTCCAGTGGATGCCCCACTGTCACCAGCAGACCTCCCGGAGTCCGATAGATACCCCCGTGTCTGCTGTGGATGTCGTAGCATGTCCGTAGAATGTTCTCTCTCCTATGATGCTTTTTAGCCTCTCTTACTCTGAAATGTAATTTAATGTAATGACATTCTCCTAGACCCCTGGGGCATGATTTTATGTAGAACTCTTAACTCTGGTCAGGATATGTGACTAAATCAACAGCTGCAACATTTTGCCCCCCTTCCACTCCTGCCCTTCCTTGGCTGGGGGGACAGTAGTATTGTGTGTGAGAGATTGTGCTATGCATAATCCTGAACACACCCCACAGCAGTCTCTCAGCGGACACAAGCATGTGGTGCCATCTGCTGTCTAAACTAGCCAACTACAGCACTGTGTACGAGGGCGTGGTAGGGTTAGGTCAAATCCATGCCCCTTGCACGTTGGCATCCAAAGACTACCTGCTGTATGCTCCGAGGCATTATGTAGGATTTGTTTGTTCGAAGGTTTGGTGTTGGGATGCCAGCAACGCGACACCGTCTCTCTACACGAACCAGAGAGGGTGGTATCATGTGGAGGCCATTTCCTCCTCAGCTTACAGGCCTAGCAGCCATGTTGTTTGCATTAGTCCCAGCAGTAAGCCTCTGACATACCACTGTCAACCCTAGAAACTCACAACTGATGACCTTTACGATTCCACCACAGCAGAGGGCGAGACATTCTAGAACAGATTCCTGACGGGGTCAGTCTGGAGAGACCCGCTGGTCTGGAGGATGACTCAGATGTCTTCACGGAAGTACAGGCTGTAGTAGTGAGTCTTCACTGTACAGAAACTGAGGCTGAAGTGTACCATACACGAGCTTCAGAATTACATGTATACCTATTTGACTGACAACCAAAAATACAAAGGTATTTCTGTAAATTAGACTTAAGACACCATAATCCTAAATAAGAACTTTAACAACCCCATCTACAGTAGACTACCCACAACCAGCTCCAACAGATAGTTACAAAGGACTCAAGAGGCAGTAAATTCATGTCGGAACACATGTGCACTTTATTGGGATAGTTTAGTCAGTGTACAGGTTGGCCCCACCAGTCTGGCACCCCATGTCACCCTTCACCCAGCCGCCCTTGGATGGAACCTCCTACAGGGAGAGCAGGTCACGCTCGGGTTTTGCATAACAAAAACAAAAAAAATTAAACAGGACCAAGATATTTTTAAGGCTGAAAGTACAAAAAACCCAGACATTGTGAAATAATTTACATACAAGCGATACTACAACCATGTTAAGTATGCTCCAACCACTGGGCAGCCTTCAGAGGCAAATACATGTCTGAACAATGCAGTTAACATTTGGAAATGTGTTTGAACAATATGCAGTTAACAAACATTTGGAATGACTCAAAAGAAAGTCCTCAGATGGAACTGTAGAACCTTGGGGTGCTTTTATTTAGCCAAAAAAATAACAAACATTACCATCACCGTTCCAGTTTTTAGATCCTGAGTCAAGCGCCAAAAATAACTGAAGCCATGCCAATGGGAGACGTCGTCTAGGCTCTGCGCCTGAGTGTGTGTATGAGTGTGTGTGGTTTCTGCGCAGAGCTGAAGTCGTTGTTGGGCGTTTGGTCGGGGGGGGAAAAAAGGAACAGTCTGTTTAGAAGCATTTGCGGTGGACGATGGAGGGGCCGGACTCATCGTACTCCTGCTTGCTGATCCACATCTCCTGGAAGGTGGACAGAGAAGCCAGGATGGCGCCTCCGATCCAGACAGTTCTTGCGCTCTGGTGGGGCAATGATCTGGAGAGGAGAGGAATGAGTTAGTCAAGAATGAAGGAGATTCATAACTTGGTCACTGCAACCTCAAGTATTGAATGGACCAGGTCCACACTAGAGTACAGGGCATTTTAAGTGTAGGTGTCATTTGGACCAGTCAGCTCACCTCTATCTTCATGGTGGAGGGGGCCAGGGCTGTGATCTCCTTCTGCATCCTGTCAGCGATGCCGGGGTACATGGTGGTGCCTCCAGACAGCACAGTGTTGGCGTACAGGTCCTTACGGAGGTCAACGTCGCACTTCATGATGCTGTCCATGGAGATGATTGCAGCCCTGGAACTTGCAGAACATTTCTATGGATAATATGTTCGTATAGCTTAAACACTGTAGGCATGGCGACAAGTAAGAAAAGGGTAAAAATGCAAAATTAGCATTGCCATACGTTTCAATGGGGAGCGCAGTTGCCGAACAAATCGCCATACAGCGAAAACTATAAATCACACAGCTTAGATACTTACATTGTACGAATCAGCACAGTTGTGTGAATGTTTTGATGTATAATATGTGTGTGAGCTTTCAAAACTGTAGGAGTGCCAGCAGTTTACAAAATGTGTGAATATTTTTAAAGCAACTGCTGCCACCACTCTAAAAACATGAAGTTTCTGAACATTCCAAAAGCATTTCAAGCAGTTTCAATGGGACAAAAAAATAGTTTTAAAGTTAAATTTCTAAAAAACTACAAAAAAATATAAAAAATCTGAATGGATCCGTTCAAGAGCTAAACGTCATGAACATTTTAAAGTTTGAATGAAGTTTCTGGCACAAAGTATGAAGAACTAGTTAAGGTTCAAAAAAGTGGGGAGAATAATAATAAAGAAAGATAGAAAGAAAGAAAGAAAGAAAGAAAGAAAGAAATAGTGGGAATATCACAAGTTGTTCTGTTCTTCTGCAAGCTAGCCCACCTAATGAGCTTTGCGTCTCACACCCCTTCTCCTAAGAGAAAGGCGATTCGCCAAATAAAAAGTGATTCAACCGTTTCAGGCGAAATGAGTTTTTGATTGACAAGACGATTGTCAGCCTCTGATTGGTCAAAGTAAAAATTGATTGACAGTTGACCCGCCCCCTCGAAGTCTCCGGGCCTGCAGAGCATGGATGTATTATATAAACTGGATACAGCCACTCCATTCACTGGCGGCTATCAACAATGAAGCCCTATTGAACCGCGCCATCTTGGCAAAATTTGTAGTCATTTGACTATTTCCGGTTACTTTTGACTTGCGCAGTTGTGCTTTTCTGGCCTTCCGGTTACTTTTGACTTGCGCAGTTGAGCTTCTCTGGCCGACGCGCGTCCACGAAAAAGTTCACATTTTTTAATGAAAATGACCACAAGACAACCTCCTGTGCATAGTTGAAATGGTAGTGGGATACGGTGATAAACTGGAGTGATCATTTGACAGCAATTATTAGCCTTTTCCAGGAATGGACAGAAATGGGATATTTTTAGAATAACAGGAATTTATTCACATACAATGTAAAGGAGTTGATGTGTAGCATGAAGATGAAACGATACACTGAGTTTGGGTGTTTTCAGTCAACGTTGGCGTTGACCGCTTCTAGCTATCGAATGGCCGACTGGTGTAAGATGGATAGCCTAACGTTAGAGAGATAAATGTAGGCTATGGTTATGTTAATAAAGCTAACAATGATGTTGTAACATGCATGCAGCACTGCCGATCTGATCTGAACGATTGATTCATGGATCGGTATTGGGATTGATCAAGGGCGAGTGTGAAATAGCAGCCATGAACTCAGCGGGTTTTCCGAGATGCGGTAGCCGCGGCCAGAGCTCCTGCTGGCGGGGAGTGAAGCTCTTCAACTCGCCGGTCACTGGCTCCCTGGAGGAATTTAGCCTGGCTGCAATAACGTTATCGCGAACGGAATGAATACCATCTACTAGCAAACAAAACATGTTCAATTATATTTAACTTGTTAAAACTAAGATGCCAGGATCAAAAAATAATTTCTCCAATTGATATATTTGACAAAAACAGGTTAATATGCAAGCCGGTTTTCATTGCTAAATCAAAGCGGGGAGAGCCGGGAACGCGAAGAGCCGGGAAGAGAAATGTGAACTTTTTCGTGGACGCGCGTCGGCCAGAGAAGCTCAACTGCGCAAGTCAAAAGTAACCGGAAATAGCCAAGCGACTACAAATCTAGCCAAGATGGCGCGGTTCAATAGGCCTTCACTTTAGATTTCGATTCCTGGGGGCTTGGTGGAATCAAACCGTGTCTAACTTTAACCTTTTACACATTCATACCTTCTTACTGTCTAACTTTAACCTGATACACATTCATACCTTCTTACTGTAGCCAGAAAATAAACCCAATGAGTCCAGGAGCCAAAATGAAACAAAATAAATACTTAATAATGGTGTGAGTAACCATTCCCTCAACTGGGATTCAGAACAATGGCCAGTAGCTGCCGTTACGTGAGGGAAGCAGCTAGGCTATCTGGCTTAATGACCCAGAACTCTGTAGTTCACAAGCTAAATACATACATTCATGGTTCCTACTTAGTTCTAACATGCTTGGTGACTTTACATGCCTGTTTTATATAGAAGCAAGAATAAAACGGGAGCCGTGTCCCGATTATCAACTCCGGTAGTGTACGCTTCTTCGCGCTATCAGCGCTGTTCAAGCCAGTGACTAAAAGGTACATTTTAAACAACTTTTTCCATTGATCCCAAGGGACGACAGGATCGCCTGGGAGGGATAGGAATGGGTCCGGAGGTGGCAGGGAGAAAATAGGGACAGACTCATACATTCCTCGTTGCCTCTGTGCGTTTGACTCATTAGACAAGTGTAATTTCAACTCCTCTCTGTTTTCACAAAGCTGTGCCTTCCTACCACAAAAGAGACGGCGTGCCAGTGTGACTATGCAGACCAGAGAACGGTACTATTTGACAGGTTCTTCCCTCCACACCCCCTCCCCACGCAATTGGGTGTGGCTTCGGTGCCTTCAGCAGACACGCCCCCACGGTCTCAGACCAGAGAATGCTGCTGATTTTTAACCGATTTTGAAGCCTTATTTTATATACTTAGCGACATTTTTAATCACTCAGATTTGGCTGGGTGGTTAATGACATGTTTTCCTGTGGTGTGTGAAGCTCATAACAAAAATTTGAACTGGGTTAACCTGGACTTTAATCTAAATAGCCAATGAAAAGAGGTACAGAAAACACTTTAAGTCATCGTTTATATTCAGTCCATAAGGGAACAGAGATCCCAGGCAGTGGATCCAAGTGTTCCCCTTGAACAAGCTTCCAGAAAGCTGCAGGTCTGATCCATCCATCAGGGAAGGGAGGTCTAGGGAGACGGGCTGGGCTGGAGGTCACCCTCATCTGAATCCAGGGTCTGGGCAGAAGAGGTCATCCACGTCAGAATACTCCACTGTGGTCGGGGCTGGAGCTGCGGTCAGGGGCTGGGCTGGGGAGGTCAGCTGGGCTGGGGCAGATGCCTAAGGACATAATGAAATGGCTGTAAACGCAAGTCGCATTGGAAGCGTGCCATGTCACTGGATACGAGAAAATGAACTGCCTGACATCACATACCTTTTTGCGTCGAGCAGGGGCATGTTTCAGCGTCTCCTGCAGCTGGGCAGACACCTCCGTCACAGTGGTGCTTGGCTTACAGGCCATAACTGCACCTTTTAACCAAAAAGGGAATGGTTTCAATGCACATGGCATGAAGCAAAGACAATGTATTATTTTGCGAAAATATGAACAATCCCTTACGTAATATGACATTGTAGAGGGTTATATTCTTCAGAGGCTTCTTCCCCCTCTTCCCATGGACGCTGTAGACACAATGGCTGACAGCACCCGCCGGACCACATCTGGCAGATCCTTAACACTTCCCTGCAAAAATAAGGAACAAAGTTCTGCCCGGAAGTTACTCACCATCTTCCTTTGATGCTCCTTGTCCTTCAGCTGCTCCTCCAAGACCTCCTCCGTTTTTGCAGGGTCCAGTGCATCCAGTACTGCTCCCCGTGCGACCCCATCAGACTCCCCGGACAGTCTCTGCGCTAGCTCCCTCAGACTCTGCATGACCGCACCGAGCATGTTGGTCAAGCTGGACAACTGCCGATACACCATCCTCTGGCAATCTGGATATTAACACAGATGTGGCTATAAGTAATTGTACTGTCACATAATGGAAATTTAACTCAAAGTATATCCCTGCATGCACCATGGAGTACTTCACAAAATTCCTCATACCAGCACATGCAGAGCTTGATGGCAGAGGTGTAAGCGGGGGGCTCCGGAAAGGCCAAGTTGTGGGATTGTGGTGTGGATAGTAGCGTTATGGCGAGACTCCGCCCCTTCAGGTTAGAGTCAGTCGCGGACAGTGTAGCCCTCTCTGGGCCACCCTCCTGCACCCACCGGGGAAGACCGTGTGTTGCTAGCCTACTCAGGGGCCGAGTTGTGGGGTTCGTGGCGTGGATAGTGGCGTGATGGCGAGACTCCGCCCCCCCAGTTGTGGCTCACTTCCGTTGTGTTGTGGCCGGTTTGTGTTGTGTTGTGGCCGGTTTGTGTTGTGTTGTGGCCGGTTTGTGTTGTGTTGTGGCCGGTTTGTGTTGTGTTGTCACCTTTTAAATGTGTTGTCACTTTTTTTAATGCGTTGTCACGTTTTTTGATGCGTTGTCACAATTTTTGATGCGTTGTCACTTTTTTTTGATGCGTTGTGTTGTGACACTTTAGGGCCACTGTAATATCTGACCTGCATTTCTGCTACTCAGTGCCAGTTTAATGTTAACAAATGTCAGTATGCTACCTGGAGATGCTTTTATTCTCTCAAACCTGTCTAGTGTTTTTTGTTTGTTTTTTTAAACCCTTTGTTCATTCTCTGAAATGCGTTATCATTGAACTGGCACTGAGTAGCAGGAATACAAGTCAGATATACGCATGTTGACTGCCCAGCAGGGCCATGTGACCACAGGAAGACAGGTGGCTACGATCAGTCTAATTAGCAGAGGTGGAGGCCACGGGCGGGGTCTAAACCGTCTTGTTAGTGTCCCCCTGCTCCAGCCCTGTGTGGTGGCAGGTTCCTGTTCCTGTGTGGTGGCAGGTTCCTGTTCCTGTGTGGTGGCAGGTTCCTGTTCCTGTGTGGTGGCAGGTTCCTGTTCCTGTGTGGTGGCAACTTCCTGTTCCTGTGTGGTGGCAGGTTCCTGTTCCTGTGTGGTGGCAGGTTCCTGTTCCTGTGTGGTGGCAGGTTCCTGTTCCTGTGTGGTGGCAACTTCCTGTTCCTGTGTGGTGGCAGGTTCCTGTTCCTGTGTGGTGGCAGGTTCCTGTTCCTGTGTGGTGGCAGGTTCCTGTTCCTGTGTGGTGGCAGGTTCCTGTTCCTGTGTGGTGGCAGGTTCCTGTTCCTGTGTGGTGGCAGGTTCCTGGTCCTGTGTGGTGGCAGGTTCCTGTTCCTGTGTGGTGGCAGGTTCCTGGTCCTGTGATGCAGCGATCCCCTGGTCCTGAGCTGTTCAGTTCCTGTGCTCCCGCAGGCCTTTGTGTTTGAGTTCCTGGGGTCCTCAGAGCCTTTGTGTTTGGGTTCCTGGGGTCCTCAGAGCCTTTGTGTTTGGGTTCCTGGGGTCCTCAGAGCCTTTGTGTTTGAGTTCCTGGGGTCCTCAGAGCCTTTGTGTTTGGGTTCCTGGGGTCCTCAGAGCCTTTGTGTTTGGGTTCCTGGGGTCCTCAGAGCCTTTGTGTTTGAGTTCCTGGGGTCCTCAGAGCCTTTGTGTTTGGGTTCCTGGGGTCCTCAGAGCCTTTGTGTTTGGGTTCCTGGGGTCCTCAGAGCCTTTGTGTTTGAGTTCCTGGGGTCCTCAGAGCCTTTGTGTTTGGGTTCCTGGGGTCCTCAGAGCCTTTGTGTTTGGGTTCCTGGGGTCCTCAGAGCCTGGAACGGCCCCTGTCCTTGTAGATGAGCCTGACCCTGTCCCCGACTCCAGCCCTGTTCAAGATCTTGTCCCAATCCTTGTCCTCTTAGCTGCGGCTATTCCTAACCCTCTCAGTAGCTTCAGCCCTGCTAGCCTCAGTATCATTAGCCCCAGTCTGGTTAGCCCCAGTCTGTAAGTCCCAGTCTTATTAGACCCAGTCTGGTTAGCCTCAGTCTGGTTAGCCTCAGTCTGGTTAGCCTCAGTCTGGTTAGCCTCAGTCTGGTTAGCCTCAGTCTGGTTAGCCTCAGTCTGGTTAGCCTCAGTCCAGTCGACTCCTCTCTGGAGTGCCCGGAGCCCAGAGCCACAATCGAGGTCCGGTTCCCGAGTCTGTGCTGCAGCAGTCTCCTCTGTCAGTGTCTCCTCATCCGGTGCTGCGTCTGTTCTCTCAGGGTTCTCTGGTTCCATTGGGTTCCCCTGCCCGTCTACCAGCTGACCCAGCATGTTCAGCCGCCTGGTTTTGGGCCGTCGGCGGGGCCTGCCGACCTCCTGCCAGACCTCCAGCGGCCGGACCGCGGTCCCGCGGTCCGGACAGCGCAGGATCCCCCGGACTGGCTCTGGCCCTCGGCTCCGCCCCCTGGCCCTCGGCTCCCTGGTCTGTCCAGCGCCCGGCCTGCCGACCTCCTCCCAGACCTCCAGCGGCCGGACCGCGGTCCCGCGGTCCGGACAGCGCAGGATCCCCCGGACTGGCTCTGGCCCTAGGCTCCGCCCCCTGGCCCTCGGCTCCGCCCCCTGGCCGTCCGCCTGAGGCTCCCTGGTCTGTCCAGCGCCCAGGCTGCCCCCTCCAGATCCTGGACAAATCTCCGGCTTCTACAAGAGAAAACATTTATACGTTACTAAGTAGTTGATGTATGCAAATATCCTGTCTTCTAAAGTGATGACTTGAACTTGAAGGACATGACTGTTGATTTCCATGCTGTGTGTAGAACTGTGAATGAGAACAGGGCACCTGTCTCTCGTAGAAGAGGATGTAGGCGCTCTTCTCTCACAGGCGACACACCGACGCTCCGGTGGTTTCCGAAACGTCGAGGTCGTCGTAGGAGAGCCAGCGGTCGTTCCCGTCTCCCGGGCCTCCATCAGCATAGACGCCATCGCTGATGTAATGTCCTACAGGACAGAACGAGTTGAGGGTGGATCACAAAGAACCCAGAACACAGGGGACAGAGTCAGCACAGGACATGGAGAAGACGGAGAGGACAGGGAAGACATGTTATTGGTCCAGTAATGCAGAACACAAGGAAATCAGACGCCACAAGGAGAGGGGAGACAGTCAGTTGATGTGATCAGATGTGTATAACGTGTGTGTGTGTGTGTGTGTGTGTGTGTGTGTGTGTTGACACTCACCTTCCAATTAATTGCTTACAACTGTGAGTTATTTTCTTCTTTGTCTGTGTGTTGTGTTCTTACCAGTAAAGCTTTCAGGTTAGTATAATAATATTATGTTCATGGATTGTATGTATCTGAGTTCACAGGTCAGTAGTTCTGTTGTTTTATTCTCAGCCAGGTCTACAGTAAGTGTGTGTGTGTGTGTGTGTGTGTGTGTGTGTGTGTGTGTGTGTGTGTGTCTTGAGGATGTGTGCGTGCCTAAACTATGAGACAGGGGCCATTTCATGTCTTATCCAGTCCAAACTAGGCCTCACCTGATGTGGTAGACGAGCCTATGTGGCTCAAAACGCTGACAAGACAGTATCTGAACCCTCCCTGACACGAGAGAAATACAAGCTAGTAATTACTAACACACACATACCAGCATTATACAATACACACAGAATCAACATGATCATGCCTGATGTTCTCATGTGTTATTCTCAACCATACAGTCGGCTGCTACCTTCTCTTTGAGTGTTTGATTGTGTCTCTCTGAGTCTAGAGTATCTGTCTCTGTCCTCGTCTCTGTCCTCCTCACCACATAGTCGCTCCCCTCTTTCTCTGGCTCGCTCTTCTTTGTGCTCAGTAGGACTGGATCAGCAAACGACAGGGCAAGAAAAGACCAGTCTGATCTCTATGCTTGTTCTCCAGCTCTGACTAATGCCGGGCTCACACTACAGGATATTTAAAATCCTAACCGATTTCGAAATCGGGTTACATCGCGCACATAAGGAGAATTTTAACAGATATTCTTCTTGCGCATCTCAAACAAGCACACACGGCAAGATTTGAAAATAACGGCTCATCACACACTACAGGATCTTATCGCGCCCGAGGGAGCAACGAACCACTGGTCTCGCCGTCTCGCTTGTAAAGTCGGGACGTAATAATCTTAAATATCAAACATGTTTGATATTATCGGGGCCGCCCCGATGGGTCTGCGAGCCGATCGGGAGGTAAAAGATTGGATCTGTAAACCCCCTCACATTACAAGATCATCTGGGCCCATCATCGGCCCCCGACCAACGTTCCAGACCACATTTCTCCTCCGATTGTCGGGAGGGGTGAATCAGGGATAAATCGGCCCAAAAATCCTGTAGTCTGAGCCCGGCTTAATAGAGTGTATTCTACACCTGGTCCGTTCTGTGTGAGCTGTAACGGTCGCAGAATCAGAACCCTTTACTGGGATGTTACCTGTGGCCGGTGGGGGGCTCTGGTTCTGGATGTGGTTCCGTCGGTTCTGGTTGAGGTCCGGTGTTTGGGTCCTGTTGTCATGGAGAAGGACTGCGGATTCCCCAGATGGTCCAGAGCTCACCACCAGCTCTCTGGACAGGTGGACCGGGTCGTCTGTCTTCTCCAGAGTGAAACCTGACGTCTTTCTGAACCTCTTCAGATGGAGGACCAACACCCTGAGAGAAAAAAAGAAAGAATCCAGAGAGAGTTGTAGAGGAAGGTAATGTTGTAGCTGTAGATATACTAATATAACTATATTATTATATTCTATAAGAACAAGAACATATATGAAAGCAAATTCCTAGTTCGTTGAAAACTGCATGGCAATAAACAAATTCTGATATGAAGAGATGTAACTGTAGCCTGTAGTAAAATATAAGACGTCATTTTAGTCTTTGGTGTTGCATTTCAATGCTGTATAATTATCACTGGCAAGTGTTTGGACAATAGAGGAAGTCTTATATGTCTATATGCATGCACAGACGAGCCCACAGAGGTCAAGGGTCAGCTCTCTCACCGAGGCATGGTCAGTAGAGACCAGCGCAGGCCTGAGCTGGAACCCCCACAGTCACATCTGTAGTCCAGCTCCGTCTCCTACAGCAGAGAGGAAACAGCGGTCATCTCCGATATAGTTTACAGGAAGTACATGACACTGGGACACTTTTGAGCCCCGCCCACCCCCAATAAATCAATAAATGAATTAAAAAATGTCTAAAAATAAACTATCAACTACTAACTGATCCATTAACTCTAACCTTAACCATAGCTAGTTGTGGCATATGGAGTTGGAGAAGGTTAGTACGAGCGCCTGGGGAGATATACAGACCTCATCGTTAAATACAACAACAGTGAATAGAGTACAGAGTGTGACACTGACCATGAAATATCTCCGAAAGCTGTCCTTTACAGAATCACCACTGATCAAATCCAGGGACAGGTTTGAATTCTTCTGCTGTCTTGAGGACTTGATTCCGCACCTTCAAAGAAAAAGGAATCAGGCTTAAACACATGATTTAGATCTGTTCCAGCTAAAAATGTGTACAGTATGTGTGTGTGTTTGTTTGTGTGTGTGTGTGTGTGTGTGTGTGTGTGTGTGTGTGTGCAATGCATGCATGTTTACACACAGTATGTGCGTGTGTCTCACCTTCTACAGGTCCTTGTGCTCTGCAGCTGGAAGGTGAAATGTGATTGGATAGGGCAGGTATAGGTCCTGCCCATCGCCACTGCTTGTCCCTTCAGACCTGGAGCCAGAGACATCAGCTGGTCCAGGAAGCAGCCAAGGAACTCATGGGCATCCTAAACACACACACACACACACACACACACACACACACACACACACAAACACGCGCACACACATAAATGAATGAAACATACTAGGGAAAACCAGGTAAGAAAATACAGTGGAACAAATTATTGCATTTTGTTCTTCGTTTCACTCACTGAAGCCTTAAAAGCTGTTAAAAAAAAAGTCACAGTCTATTCTTACGGTGCCCTAACCCTGCCCTAAACGCCAACACTAACCCCAACCTTAACCCTAACCCAAACCTCAACCCTAACCCCAACCTCAACCCTAGCCCTAACCCAAATATGTCTTCATGGTTAAAATGCTTGAAATTGATGGTTAATAGATGGCGGCCGTGACAACAGACATGCCCGCTATTCTTACGGCGCACATAACGACATTGAATCAATACAAAAAGACGCCGTAAGAATAGTCACTCCCCCCAAAAAAGAAGCTTGTTACCGACCTTCTGGCCATTGTCCTTGAACTCTTCTGCCTCAGCTGACACACAGTCCTTAAAAGCCCAGAGCAGCCTCTTTTTGAGGCCCCGGTCGTTGGTGAACTTGGACACCTGGATCCCCAGAAAGAACCTGCAGAGAGAGAGAGAGAGAGAGAGAGAGAGAGAGAGAGAGAGTTTTCACAAAGGAATTCTACTGTTGCTGTATGTGGACCATGTGTGCTGTGTGGATGTATTTCATTTTTCTTGGAGCAGCACTCTGTGAGTACCTATTGTGTACAAATGTGTGTGTGTGTGTGTGTGTGTGTGTGTGTGTGGGTGTGTGTGTGTGTGTGTGTGAAGCACCTGAAGAGGTTGGCTCCCGGTACTGAATTCCAGACTCTCTGCTGCTTGCGGAGCCCTTTGCAGAAACTCTGGAGGCTCAGAAGACTCTGCAGGGTGGAATTCAGGTAGCAGGTCTGCGCAAGGTTGGGGAACCTGGGATGGACAAACTCAGTGAGTCAGTAAAGTTACACACTCAATGTGTTTCGTTTGTGTGTAAATGTACTCTACAATGTTGTGTGTTGGTGTGTGTAGCGTGTCTAGCGTGTGTGTGCAGCCAGTCCATTCTCTCAGAGCATACCCCATGCAGACCATCTGCTGGTGTGTGAGGGTGGCGGTGGGGGCGGGGCCTCTCTGTCCAACGTGACCCTCAGGAACCCTGATACTCGCCCAGTGCAAACTAGGCAGCCGACCCCTGTGGTCCGTGATTGCGCTGTGGGGTCACACACACAGCCAAGGTTTTAATCAAGGTCGCCGGGAATAATTAGTATGCCCCCCTTGCCTGTCACGCCTTCACCCTGTTTCAATAAAGTACTTGTTGTTCACCTGTCCAGGGAGCTGGAAGCGCAGACGTCCCAAAGGTGGAGAGAGCCTAGTGAGGCACCAAGGGAAGAGACAGTTGTTTACTAATAAACAACCGTACGCACCTGACGCACCAGGTGAGTGGTAGAACAATATACATTACTCTAGAACAAATATGATTTAACATCTAGTCAGACGTTGGACAAGGAGACAACAGAGTTGACAATAAAGACAGGGAGGAAGGCATGGAACGTACCATTCACGTGGGAGGGGGTGGTGGCTTCAACCACTTTGATGGGGATGGGAGCTTCAACCATGTTGATGATGGTGGGAGCTTCAACCACTTTGATGGGGGTGGCGGGTTGAACCACTTTGATGGGGGTGGCGGGTTGAACCACTTTGATGGGGGTGGCGGGTTGAACCACTTTAATGGGGGTGGGAGCTTCAGCCACTTTGATGATGGTGGCGGGTTGAACCACTTTGATGGGAGTGGGAGCTTCGGCTACTTTGATGATGGTGGTGGGTTGAACCACTTTGATGGGGGTGGGAGCTTCAGCCACTTTGATGATGGTGGTGGGTTGAACCACTCTGATGGGGGTGGGAGCTTCAACCACCTTGGGGAGGCTGGCGGCCTTCACTTTGGTGGGAGTGGTGACCTCAACCACCTTGGCAGGAAGGAGTAAGTTCACATCAATGGCTTTGACCATTGGGGTCAAGGTGGCTCCACCCACCTGGCCAGAGGTGGTCTTACTGGCAGGGACCCCATTCTCCTTGATGTGACTGACACTGGGTAGAAAAGAGAAATGGTGGCCAATATGAAACCGACTGCATGGTGGTGCTCCTGGATGATGTTTGATGCTGAATCATAGTATTTCTTACCTCTGTCGTGGGCTGCCTGCAGGATTAAATCGTTTCTTCTGTTTAAGAAGAAGTTGGTTAGATAAAGGTATGAAGCAGCTTTGCTTTTCATTTTCACACCAAAACAGTAAGCATGAGATAGAACACCTATTAGGCCTAGTACAAGTAGGCCTCCCTATTCAGACAGCATAGTGCCAGCTTTTAAAGCACATTCTCGACCACCACAAGCTGTCGGGCTGTTTCAGTTGGACTATATGAGCTAACATGAATAAAACGGGAACTGAGGCTGCTTAGACTAGAAGTGTGCAGCAATGAACACACAGCCGTGGCTTCTAGAAGGTTCTGGCTACGGGAAGACGGGACACTGCGCCTGCGCGCGGTACCGACAATTACAACCATATCTGTAGCGTTAGCCTATTAGAATTGTTGACGGGGTATATTGATTTGAATCTATGCTCAAATGACTGTAGGTATAGGCCTAACGTTACTCTACCAACCCAGGATAGGACCTGCACATTTGAAGATATATCCTATTTACAAATCCAAGTGATTTAAATTGGGCACAGATCAACGTGTCTTGCTCACTTGCGCTCTTTCTCAGTAACCTGAACGTGAAGCACATCTAGTACAGCTAGGCCTATGCTACTGTAGCCTCATTACTAGCATTAGCCTACTTATCATACGCTGCATTACTCCCAGCTTGTTCAAAAAGTTATAAATCTAGCTTCTTTTTTTTAAAGCAAGAGGGGTAACCTAACTATTGTTGGAATAAGAAGACCTACCTTCCGGAAACAGCACGTAATCCATGGAAAGCAAGGCATGTTTATAACATTTAACACAGGCTAAATGTCTCTCGATAAATCACTGTCCATAATGAAGAGGGACCACTTTCCAGCCACATTTATATCACCCATGTCCTATTATGACATCATAGAGACAAACAGCTGTCAGAGCCGTGACGCAAAATCTCAAGTGTGTATCTCTGCAGGCCGGAGACTACGAGGGGGCGGGTCAACTGTCAATCAATTTTTACTTTGGCCAATCACAGGCTGACAATCGTCTTGTCAATCAAAACGTCAGGGCCGTGACGCAACATCTCCCCCCCCCCCACTGGCTGTGTAACCATGGTGACGTCGGCTACACTCCTCTCAACCGTCGCTCAGCTCAGAAACGTTGAATCCATGGATGTATTATATAAACAGAGCTGCAGAGATACCCTTCTCCGGGATTTCACTTTTTAGCGCTGGCCGCAAAACCTGGTGTGGATCATTATCCTTCCTTCGCAAACCACAGTAACAAAACCTGGACTGGATTCAAGTGATTTACGCTTGCTAAGACTCACCCCGACCTCAACAAGTGTGTTGACAAAGAAGATCGCGGAATTTGACAGAAATACGAGGTAAGAACTGTTTCACTTACGTGTTATGACAGCTTTTTTTTCTAATTTGTATTCACAACATAGTTAGAAACTACAAGGTCTAAGCTAAATTTTGATATATAGGTTGTAAGTGGCTGATCCCAATCCGTGATCCGATGCGGGTTTTCTCATGGTGATGTGAGGAAGACTAGCGGCAGCGAGCTGTGGACCGAAGGGGCAGTCAGCAGCTTGCGGCAGTTTCTAACGTTAGTTGGCTTCGGTCTAATGTTTATCTAACAAAATCACTGTAATACAAAGCTGTTAGATTGCAGATATCATATATCATATCACTGATAAATTAGCTACGAAGCTTCTGATCTGCGAGTTAGAGGAGGAGGGAGGGAGAGAGATGCACTTCTGCACTGCGAGTGAGGGAGAGATGAGCTTCTGCTCTGAGAGACAGGGGGGAGAGGCGTTTCTGCTAGGGAGTTGTAGTATATTTTGACCAGTATAATCACAAGTTATATTATAGTGAATTTCAAATGCAGATCTGTTTAACTGAACTATTAAACTGTCTAACTTTAGACAAGGTAACAAAGAACAGGACAATTTTGGGTAACACCTCTTTTCGTATAACCAAGAGAGTGATCTCTGTGTTAGTTCAGTTCATCCTAGACCATTGGCAAGTGAACTCATCACAACTGCAGTGTGATTTTTGATGCCAGAGATTCAATTAAAGTATTGAAACTGGCATCGACGGATCTGATTCTTCTTCCTTACAACCAGAAACGAAATAGATTACAGAGTGAGAGAGAGGGAAAGACACCCTTCTGTTCTGGGAGTTTCCAATGTTGAGTGCCCTGAGAGAGTGGCCTACTCAACTCAGGATATATAAACAGCACAGTCACCCCTCTCCTAAAGAAACCATCTCTCGACCCCTCTGATGTCAAAAACTACAGACCGGTTTCCCTTCTATCCTTTCTATCCAAAACACTTGAACGTGCTATCTTTAACCAACTGTCTTCGTACCTCCACCAGAACGACCTCCTAGATCCCCACCAGTCCGGGTTCAAGGCTAGCCACTTGACAGAGACCTGGCCATCACCATTGAAGACACAGTGGTGACCCCGACTCGGACTGCGAGGAATCTGGGTGTGACCCTGGATGACCAACTGTCATTTTCCGCACATGTCACATCCGTCACACGCTCCTGCAGATTCATGCTTTACAACATCAGGAGGATTTGCCCTTTCCTCACTAATGAAACGGCGCAGGTACTCATCCAGGCCCTGGTCATCTCCCTCCTGGACTACTGCAACTCCCTCCTTGCTGGGGCCCCGGCGTTAGCCATTAAATCCCTGGAGCTTCTCCAGAAAGCTGCTGGTCGCCTGGTGTTCAACCACCGCAAGTTCTCCCACACAACTTCCCTTCTCCGTTCCCTACACTGGCTCCCTGTAGCAGCTCACATCCAGTTTAAAACTCTGGCACTAACCTACAGGGCAATGAAAGGAACAGCCCCCTCCTACCTCCAGGCCATGGTCAAACCCTACACCCCCTCCCGACCGCTACGCTCTGCTACCTCGGGGCGACTGGTTGCCCCATCACTCCGAGGCCCCTGCGGCCGATCGACACGGAGGAAAAAGAAAAGGATTCAGCCCCAGTGTGGTACGCTGCCACTGTGCTCCAGATCAAAAAAAGAAGAGCAAACCCTCTGAACATCCTGTATAAAATAAAGTATGATGTTGGGGATGAATGGGAATTCCCTCTGTTACAAGACCTACAAATTGGAGACCTTACCGTTGAAAATTGAAGTTTAGAGCGCATTTGTAACATTCTCTCTCTCTCTCTCTTTCTCTCTGTCTCTCTTTCTCTCTCTCTCTCTCTCTCTCTCTCTCTCTCTGTCTCTCTCTCTCTGTCTCTCTCTCTCTCTTTCTCTCTGTCTCTCTCTCTCTCTTTCTCTCTGTCTCTCTCTCTCTCGAATTAGGTTTAGAGCCTATTTATTTCCTTTTAAAGCATACAAAATCAAAACAACATTTTATTCATATGTACATACTTATGAATTTGTAATCAGAATTATTATAAACAGTAAACTATTTTAATTTTACAATGTCTAAAATCTCATTTTTGTCATTTTAGAGTGGTTTAGTCATAGTATTTGAATTGTCTAGTACAGCCTATTCATGTTAAACCTTTAGGATTGGTATCATGAGGTTGCCAAATCCATCCTTTTTGATCTTATATTGATATTATATTGTAGTAATATTTACATGAAAAATGGGCATATCATAACTAAGCATAGTGCACAGTACTTCGCCTATTATACAAATCATTTTCATAATATTTAAAATCACAATTTATGAATTAATCACATATAACTTCAGAACAAAGGGAACAATGTTACTTGTAACAAGCTAACACTTTATTTTAAATGATTAAAGTGAATGGATCTCTTAAAATGGTCTTTAAACATGATTTCCGCATAAATTAACACATATATTTGCATATTATTTGATTAATTAGCATAATATTTTCAGAAAATGTTTTTTGAAATGTCAAACATAGTAGTCTCTATCATCCCTGAACATGGCATTACAATGTGACTAACCTATCTAAAGCTATGAAGGAAAGTATGTAAAGCGTAGAGGGAAAAAAGGTCCATTCTTGAACACAGGTGTTCCATTGACTTATGCAGTAAGGGGCGCGACCTGTATGACCCTGCCTCGGGTCACAAAATGGGCTATATCTCAACAATGGTATGTCCAATCTTCATCAAACAAAGTGATATGTGCATCTGAGAGTCTGTTCTGGAACACTATGTATCAATTGTACCAGCAGAAGGTATGTTTAAAATTGGTCCCTAACACCCTAGTAATGTATTGCTTTATAAATGTTCTTAGCAGGTAGACAAACATACTCCTGGTGCTTGCTCGATCGCCTTGTTGAGAGGGGTCAGGGAAGAATTTTTACAGCTCACTTATCTGGCCCCTGGGTGATACTGTTTTTTTTTGCTTCCCTCTGGAATATGTAGGGGTGGGTTGTATGCCCACCTCCCTTGTTCTCTGTAAAGCACATTGTGTTGCCTCTGGGTATGAAATGCGCTATATAAATAATGCTTTGATTGATTGATTGATTGATTGATTGATAGAATGAACCATCTCTGAGCTCAAGTTAAGCCTAGAGAAACAGGTGGGACCAAAAACAAAATGTGGTTATTTGATATAGTTTTGATATCACACCAATTGCTGTGCAAGTGCCCTCGTTTGCACCCGTGTGTGCAGCGTGGAGAACCTTAGGAAGCCAGCGTGTCCTCATTTACACCCCTCGCACCTGTTGGTACGTCTAGACGATCACGACCACGTAAACGCATAGTCAAACAGACATTTTCACATCGTTAAAGGCGTTTGTTTAAATATTCTCAATTTCTAAAGTTATGTTCAGATAAAAGCTTCTAGTCTGTCATCTCAGCTGTTGTAACTGAACCCGCCTTTAGGGAGTTCAAATATGAATGGATCTTTTTAACTGTTATGTACCGTACGACGGTCGAAGGGGTTTCCAAAGCCAATAGGCTGCGGGTTTTCGTTTTCAGGGTTGAATACACAAGGTTCTTCTTGGATGCCGTCACTATGGCTCATCAGCACCCACCAGTGGTCGTTGTAGGTAATGCTACCTGGGTAATGGCACACTGTACTGTACTGTACTGTAGCAGGACTACTTTTTGCCTGGATTACACTCACGTGTTTTCATCTCTGATGAACTGGGAACATAATACCTGTATAACACAACACATGCCATTTTATTCTGAATGGAAAGACATTTAACCTCAATACATTCACGCTGAATAATAGTCAACAGTTCAATAATCATCTCACACCGCTACATGACAAGAATCATCTCCCACCCCAACGGGACGAAACAGACGGCCAGTTGAATAATCAATCAGCACCCCTGGTTCAATGGTTTGATCGTGAACTATCAGCACAACAGCTATGGTTCAAAAAGGTCAAAGCATTGCTGCCAACAGGTGCAAATACTTCCAAAATATTATTTTTATACTGAGAAGTGGAAGACTACTTAGTGTCAAAAAAGTTCAGGATCGATTAAGTTCACATGCTAGGAAAAGAACAGACCTGTGTCAATTACTATGCATCTGTCAAGTTCCTGAAATATTATATATATATTATGAGTGTTTGCACAACGTTGGTTTCATCGTACTGGGTAAATTCAATCAAGTAGAGCGAAAGTTTTTAACAGCATGACATGTGATTGACCCAGGTCCGGTCAGGAAGGCAAAGATACTATACAGTGGATTTACAGCCAGCAGAACATTTAAATAAAAATATATACAGTACTGTCTGTGAATACTGCTCGTAATGAATCTCAAAAAAGTAGCCGACTTATTTGTATACTGTACATAGGATGAAGAAAATGTGAGTTTGCGGTTTTTGGGAGAACTGGTCCTCCGCTGAGAGACATGACCTAGCAGAAGAACTGGTCCTCCAGTGAGAGACATGACCTAGCAGAAGAACTGGTCCTCCAGTGAGAGACATGACCTAGCAGAAGAACTGGTCCTCCGCTGAGAGACATGACCTAGCAGAAGAACTGGTCCTCCCCTGAGAGACATGACCTAGCAGAAGAACTGGTCCTCCCCTGAGACATGACCTAGCAGAAGAACTGGTCCTCCCCTGAGAGACATGACCTAGCAGAACAACTGGTCCACTGAGAGACATGACCTAGCAGAACTGGTCCACTGAGAGACATGACCTAGCAGAAGAACTGGTCCTCCCCTGAGAGACATGACCTAGCAGAAGAACTGGTCCTCCAGTGAGAGACATGACCTAGCAGAAGAACTGGTCCTCCGCTGAGAGACATGACCTAGCAGGAGAACTGGTCCTCCCCTGAGAGACATGACCTAGCAGAAGAACTGGTCCACTGAGGGACATGACCTAGCAGAAGAACTGGTCCTCCAGTGAGAGACATGACCTAGCAGAAGAACTGGTCCACTGAGGGACATGACCTAGCAGAAGAACTGGTCCACTGAGGGACATGACCTAGCAGAAGAACTGGTCCTCCCCTGAGAGACATGACCTAGCAGGAGAACTGGTCCACTGAGGGACATGACCTAGCAGAAGAACTGGTCCTCCCCTGAGAGACATGACCTAGCAGAAGAACTGGTCCTCCCCTGAGAGACATGACCTAGCAGAAGAACTGGTCCTCCCCTGAGAGACATGACCTAGCAGAAGAACTGGTCCACTGAGAGACATGTCCTAGCAGAAGAACTGGTCCTCCGCTGAGAGACATGACCTAGCAGAAGAACTGGTCCTCCGCTGAGAGACATGACCTAGCAGAAGAACTGGTCCTCCAGTGAGAGACATGACCTAGCAGAAGAACTGGTCCTCCCCTGAGAGACATGACCTAGCAGAAGAACTGGTCCTCCGCTGAGAGACATGACCTAGCAGAAGAACTGGTCCTCCAGTGAGAGACATGACCTAGCAGAAGAACTGGTCCACTGAGAGACATGACCTAGCAGAAGAACTGGTCCTCCCCTGAGAGACATGACCTAGCAGAAGAACTGGTCCTCCAGTGAGAGACATGACCTAGCAGAAGAACTGGTCCTCCCCTGAGAGACATGACCTAGCAGAAGAACTGGTCCTCCGCTGAGAGACATGACCTAGCAGGAGAACTGGTCCACTGAGAGACATGACCTAGCAGAAGAACTGGTCCTCCAGTGAGAGACATGACCTAGCAGAAGAACTGGTCCAGTGAGAGACATGACCTAGCAGAAGAACTGGTCCTCCAGTGAGAGACATGACCTAGCAGAAGAACTGGTCCTCCAGTGAGACATGACCTAGCAGAAGAACTGGTCCTCCACTGAGAGACATGACCTAGCAGAAGAACTGGTCCTCCACTGAGAGACATGACCTAGCAGAAGAACTGGTCCTCCCCTGAGAGACATGACCTAGCAGAAGAACTGGTCCACTGAGAGACATGACCTAGCAGAAGAACTGGTCCTCCCCTGAGAGACATGACCTAGCAGAAGAACTGGTCCTCCACTGAGAGACATGACCTAGCAGAAGAACTGGTCCTCCCCTGAGAGACATGACCTAGCAGAAGAACTGGTCCTCCATTGAGAGACATGACCTAGCAGAAGAACTGGTCCTCTACTGAGAGACATGACCTAGCAGAAGAACTGGTCCTCCCCTGAGAGACATGACCTAGCAGAAGAACTGGTCCTCCACTGAGAGACATGACCTAGCAGAAGAACTGGTCCTCCCCTGAGAGACATGACCTAGCAGAAGAACTGGTCCGCTGAGAGACATGACCTAGCAGAAGAACTGGTCCTCCAGTGAGAGACATGACCTAGCAGAAGAACTGGTCCTCCGCTGAGAGACATGACCTAGCAGAAGAACTGGTCCTCCACTGAGAGACATGACCTAGCAGAAGAACTGGTCCTCCCCTGAGACATGACCTAGCAGAAGAACTGGTCCTCCAGTGAGAGACATGACCTAGCAGAAGAACTGGTCCTCCACTGAGAGACATGACCTAGCAGAAGAACTGGTCCTCCCCTGAGACATGACCTAGCAGAAGAACTGGTCCTCCAGTGAGAGACATGACCTAGCAGAAGTCAGAGTAGCGGTTGAGAACTGCATTTATACATTCAGAAGAAAAATGTTTCCAACTAGAAACGAACCAACTAGCAATCCTATGGTAAACAGTGGCTTGTGTCACGAGTGTGACTCACTGCTAGTGACACCATCTTACCTCTGAGCTCACGACTGGTTTTATTTAAAGTATAAGAAATGCCGTTTTTAGGCTTGGGATGACAGGTGATCATTATCAAACTTAAACTCTTAAAACACCTTTTTTAGTCTTGCTTTCGGATGCACTTAGTATGCTAGGTCTATCTACACTGAATTAGATTTTTTATTATGCCTATTATTTATTTACGTAATTAATTTATGTCGTTGGCCTTTTACTGTGTTTTATTTATCCCATTGGATTTTGTCAAGTGCATTGTGAAATGTGGTATTCAAATAAAGTTTGATTGATTGATGTGTAATTAGTTGGTCATAATTCGGTTATGATGGCGTTATGTCATTCTTCTGACAACGTTGTACACTTTTGACTGGGGAGGCGACAGGAGAGACCAGCGTGGGCTCACAGGCCTAGGATAGACTCGTCCCATAGCTTCTCTTCCTCTGTCCTGGTGTCCACTTTCTCCCTCGTCTTCCTCTTCTCCTTCCTCTGCTTGGGTCTGGATGCCTCCGAGTCCTCCCTCTTCTCCTCCGTCTCCTCTCCTCTCCCCGCCCTCCCTCCGACGACTCCCTCTCTCTCCTCCTCTCCCTCTTCTCCCCCTCTCCTCTCGCCGCGCCGGCCGCTCTTGCTCTCTCTCTTCCTCCTCGTCCTCCTCCTGTCTCCCTCCTCCTCCTCCTCCTCCTCCCTCCCTCTCCTCCCCTCCGAGTCGTCCCTGACCCCCCGCCCTCCCTCCCTCCTCCTCCTCTTCCTCCTCGTCTCCTCCTGGTCCGAGTCCTCCTCCCCTCGGACCCGCCTCCCTCTCTCCCTCCGGCTCCTCTTCCTCCTCCTCTTCCTCTCCCGGTGTCTGTAGTCGCTGTCGCTGCTGCTGGTGTAGGAGGAGGAGGAGCTTGTGTAGGAGGAGGTGCTGGAGGAGTCCCGGGGCCTCCTCCTGCCCGGGGGTCGACCGGGTAACTGCGGGGGGATCGGCCCGGGGGGGAGGGGCGGGGGAGGGAGGGCGTGGACCCAGGCCGGGGCGTTCCCCGCGAAGCCGAAGGTGGGAGGAGCCTGATAGGGCGGACGCCACCCAGCAGGGGGGTAGAGGGAGGCGGGGTGCGGGGGAGCGGTCGGGGGAGCTGGGTTGAGTTCTGGGCCGTGGCCCCCCCCCTCCTCTTCCTCCTCCTCCTCCTCTCCTCGGTTCTGGTTCTGCTCGCCCCCCTCGTTGAGACCCATGCTGGTCTTGGGGGAGAGTCCGCGGGCCTTCTGGACCTGGATGTAGTCGGCTAACTCGTCCCTGAACGAGTCGTACACCTTTTTTTGAGATTTGCACAAGTCGACGACCTTCTTCTCCCTGGCGGGGGAGGAGCAGAGTCAGGGGGAGGAGCAGAGTCAGGGGGAGGAGCAGAGTCAGGGGGAGGAGTCAATTCAGTTTCTGAGTTCAATTCGTGAGCTAAAAAAATGCTGATAGTAGTAGCGGTACTATGTCGATCCCTGGGAAATATAGTTAATTTTATAACGCTTATATAGGAAAAGAATATAAATATTCTGATGAAAGAACACAGGTTGCTTACAGCTGATCAGCAAAATGGAGGGGTAAGTGATTGAGCTCTTCTGTGAAAGCCGTGTCTTTGTAGACTGCTGTTTGTCGGCTACGGCGATTATGATTATTATTACAATTTGGTATCGGGTCGACACCTGAGCATTGAGATCGACACCTGAGCATTGAGAAAGAGAAAGAGCTTGGAGGCGTGGCCACTGGCCACTTGGAGGCGTGGCCACTGGCTCAAATTGAGCGTGCCCGCTGACGTCCAATCAGCGACGCGGGCCGCTGCGTCTTCTAAGGCCTTATGACGACCACGATCATGTGTGTGGCAAATAAAGTACAGTCGACTAACGAGCTCGTTAGTGCTGCCTGTAAAGTACAGTGGACTAACGAGCTTGTTAGTGCTACCTGTTCTCTTTCAGTTAAATACTTTATGAGTCGACTGCGTTGGGGCTTATATTTCTCATGACAATCCCAACAAACCTTGAGATTGAAGCTAACGGAGTTGAACTTGGCAGACCGAATTTCCCTTTGTTGCTAGCTCGTAGCTAGCTTGTAATGGACTCATAGTGCACAAGTTACATACTGCTGCTTCAAAGTATTAAAACTGTGTGGATATGTTTGCATGGGGAGATATCTGGCAGATTTGATGAGTGTGTTGTTGTTCTTACTTGATCTGATGCTTATTTCCTTGCATGTGAGCCTGGTACATCTCCACTGAGTTGAGCTCTACGCTGCATATCGGACAAGTGAAGCAGTTTGCTGAAAGACAGACGGAGAGAGAGAGAGGGAGAGAGAGAGAGAGAGAGAGAGAGAGAGAGAGAGAGGGAGAGAGGACAGGGGAAAGAGAGAGAGAGGGCAGGGGGAGAGAGAGAGAGAGAGGGAGAGAGAGAGAGAGGACAGGGGAGAGAGAGGGAGAGAGGACAGGGGAGAGAGGGCAGGGAGAGAGGGCAGGGGGAGAGAGAGAGGGAGAGAGAGAGGGAGAGAGAGAGGGAGAGAGGACAGGGGGAGAGAGAGAGAGGGAGAGAGAGGGGGGAGGGAGAGAGAGATGGAGAGAGAGGACAGGGGAGAGAGAGAGAGAGAGAGAGGGGAGGAAGAGAGATGGAGAGAGAGGACAGGAGAGAGAGAGAGAGAGGGAGAGAGAGAGAGAGAGAGAGAGGGGAGGAAGAGAGATGGAGAGAGAGTGGACAGGGGAGAGAAAGAGAGGGAGGGCAGGGGGAGAGAGGGCGGGGAGAGAGAGAGAGAGAGAGGGAGAGAGAGGAAGAGGAGGGAGAGAGAGAGGAAAAGAGAGAGGCATTGGGATGAGGGAGGAGAGACGTAGATATAAATGAAACATGCAACACAGGCTTCGGTCAAAAGACTCAAAACGTCTCCCTCTCTCCACACCACTTGCTTTGACTTGCTGTCTTGACTACAAAGTGCCGGATAACAAGATGGCGCCGGCAAATGGCGCCACTGCCACGTAACACCCCAGTACACAGCCCCAAATCTCTGACCCGTATAAACCCAACCATTCTTTTTAGCCGGGTTCTGACCGCGGTCGGACCCGAGCCGGACCCGGTCCGTACCTTGCACGTGCTCCTCCCCCAGGTCGCGGAGCAGCTGCTGGCGGGAGTGGTTCCTCTGGTGCTTGCGCCCGTTGTAGTGCTGCAGCGCCATCTGGGGGTTGTTGAAGGAAGCGGCGCACAGGCGGCAGTGTTTGTTGGGGTCGCTCAGGTCCACGTCCGTGGAGGCCGGGGGATCCTGGGACACCTTGTGTCCCTCTTCGGACGGTTTCGGGTTCGAGGTGACGGGTATCGGGTTGGGGGCGGACTGGGTCATCTGGGGTCCGTTCGGAGACAGGTCTGTAAGAAAAGAGTCTCACTAACTGGGTGGAAGCGGGTCATATCCTTCATAGGTCAAAGGTCGCATCCTTTTGTAAATATAGACCAAAGTTAGTGCGAGGGGCCGTAAAGCCACCAAACCCCTTAAATAAACACATACCCCCCCCAGAAACACCGAGTTTCATTAGTGATTTGTTCTCCATACTTGCCTCTATCCATCTCTAAATGGTAATGGTAAACGGACTGCACTTATATAGCGCTTTTCCACCTTAGCGGCACTCAAAGCGCTTTACAATGACCTCTCATTCACCCATTCACACACACACTCACACACCAAGATCGGTAGCTGCCATGCAAGGTGCTAACCTGCTCATTGGGAGCGATTTGGGGTTAGGTGTCTTGCTCAAGGACACTTCGACATGTGGACAGTTGGAGCTGAGATTCGAACCACTGACCCTTCGATCACTGAACGACCCGCTCTACCAACTGAGCTACAGCCGCCCCCATCTCTAGCATCTTATGAAGTGAAAACAGACTCAGGGAGGGTGGAGTGTACTTAAAACAGACTCAGGGAGGGTGTAGTGTACTTAAAACAGACTCAGGGAGGGTGGAGTGTACTTAAAACAGACTCAGGGAGGGTGTAGTGTACTTAAAACAGACTCAGGGAGGGTGTAGTGTACTTAAAACAGACTCAGGGAGGGTGGAGTGTACTTAAAACAGACTCAGGGAGGGTGTACTGTACTTAAAACAGACTCAGGGAGGGTGTAGTGTACTGAACGCAGACTCGGGGAGGGTGGAGTGTACTTAAAGCAGACTCAGGGAGGGTGTAGTGTACTCACCGGGCGGCAGGGTGCTGGGGTAGAGGCCCTGTCGTCGCAGGTTCTTGGCGTGGACCTTGCCCTCGTAGTGCGAGCGCGCCACCACCGGGGAGCTGAACACCATACTGCACAGCTGGCAGAAGCGCTCCTTGTCCGTCGTCATGATCCTCTGCTCAACGCAAAAAAAGGACGTTGAGTAAATAGAGAAGGGCTCCCTAATGAAACACTGTGAATACTAGCATCGTGTGTGAATACTAGCATCGTGTGTGAATACTAGCATCGTGTGTGAATACTAGCATCGTGTGTGAATACTAGCATCGTGTGTGAATACTAGCATCGTGTGTGAATACTAGCATCGTGTGTGAATACTAGCATCGTGTGTGAATACTAGCATCGTGTGTGAATACTAGCATCGTGTGTGAATACTAGCATCGTGTGTGAATACTAGCATCGTGTGTGAATACTAGCATCGTGTGTGAATACTAGGATCGTGTGTGAATACTAGCATAGTGTGTGAATACTAGCATCGTGTGTGAATACTAGCATCGTGTGTGAATACTAGCATCGTGTGTGAATACTAGCATCGTGTGTGAATACTAGCATCGTGTGTGAATACTAGGATCGTGTGTGAATACTAGGATCGTGTGTGAATACTAGCATCGTGTGTGAATACTAGGATCGTGTGTGAATACTAGCATCGTGTGTGAATACTAGCATCGTGTGTGAATACTAGCATTGTGTGTGAATACTAGCATCGTGTGTGAATACTAGCATCGTGTGTGAATACTAGCATCGTGTGTGTATACTAGCATCGTGTGTGAATACTAGCATCGTGTTCACAGAAATACGCAGCAGCACATCTGTAAGGATATGAGTGACACGGATCTAGAGGAACTCTCGGCACAGAGTGTGTTCGTTAGCGTGGACGTCACCTAGAGCGATGAATGATCAATCTAATGGGAGATATATGTGTGTGTGTGTCAGTGTGTGTGTTTGTGTAAGAGTGTGTCTGTGTGTGTGAGAGTGTGTGTGAGTGTGTGAGAGTTTGTGTGTGTGTGTGCTGAGTGTGAGGTGTGTGTGAATGTATGTGTATGTGTGTGCGTTGTGAGTGTGTGTGTGTGTGAGTGTGTGTGTGTGAGTTTGTGTGTGTGTGTGCTGTGAGGTGTGTGTGAGTGTATGTGTGTGTGTGTTGTGAGTGTGTGTGTGAAAAGCTGACCTGAAGACCAGTGGGGTCTTTGCTTCTCTTCTCAGCTCTCTTGGTCTGCAGGTACATTCTCAGCTTCTGGGCGTGTCTCTTTCCCTACAGTCAGAAGGGGACAGAGGTCAACTCCAAACTCTCCAATCTCTTTCCATGAGCTGGTGTGTACTGTAGCTATTTATCATCATGTTAAGCAACAGTACTGTACAAAGTGAATACAGTGAGGTGGGTTTCGACAGACAAAATGTAACCGTTGCGGTAACGTTATTTTAGAGTTGAGATATTGACCCTTCGATATTGATATGTTGAATTTGGGAGGTTCAACAACACATTTGTGGTGTAAGTAGTGCAGTTACTCCCGATGCGCTGTATAAATCCCTTCAAAGGTATTCACTGAGGGCATAAAACATAGGAAATGTTTTAAAACACAGGACCAGCACACACCTCATAATGGGAGACCCTCTGGGATTCAAACAGCAACACGGCTTCACACACATGGCAGTAATCGTCAGTTAGGAGTTCGTCCAATAGCACGTCTTCTCCCTGGTCTCCTACGGCGATAAGAAAACCCTCAACATTCCAGAACTTTGCTCTCACTGCAATTGGTCAGTTCGCATACATCATGACATCATGACATACATGTCATACATCCTTGCAAGTCTGGGCGTGTTTTTCACTTGTAGTTTGTTACTCAGGTTTTGCTGTGCGTTTCATTTTGCGGATATCGATTGTCAATTATACGATTTTGCTAGTTGAAGGTTTAGCATTGCATAGCAAGTCATGGATAGTTCAATTGCGCTCAATTCAATCACAATAGTTGATCAGTCAACCGACATTTTGTGCACTTGAAATAATTGCGGTATGTTTCTTTTCTCTTTTTTTCATGAGTTTCTACAGTGGCGTTTCACTAGTCATCAAAAGCATCTGAATCCATTCATAGAATGGTTATGAAAATTAATTTGTGCTGCTATTTATGTAGTAATAGGTATTTTGGAATAATGAACACATTAAAAGATATATAAAAAAAGAAAGAATTTATAGAATATTAAAAAAGAAAGAATTTATAGAAATAATGTATGGTAAAATAATTTATAGTCAGATGCTATTATTAAAGGCAACTAAAAATTACTGCTCAATGTCACAAAAATTAGCACTACATCAGTATTGTTACATGATGCAGTACCCAAAAACACAATACCCCAAATGTCCGAGGTGTAACACATGCCAACCCCCCCCCCCCCCCCCCCCCCCCCCCCCCCCCCCCGTTCTCCTCTCTATGCGCCACTAGTCTCAGTCTCTTGCTTTGGCCTTTTCTCTTAGATTCTTTGTCTGGAGGAAGTTTTACTTAGTACATAATTGCAAGTTCATGGCAGTAGAGTGACATAAAAAGATCTTAACTCAATATTTTTCATGAGTTTCATGAACATTCAAAACAGCGAATGTGGTAATTGTCATATAATATTTTAGGATAAAAAATAAATAAAATCCTCTTTTGAGAAAATACCAATACAGGCAGATGTCTAAACAAATACGTAGTGGTCAAATACTGCACTTACTTACCAATTATCAATTGCGTCTTATAGTGATGGTATTGGTAAAGAAAGTGATCCTAATGTTGAGACAGGTGAAAAGTTGGTGTGGGGACTTTTCACTGATTTGGAGGCACTTTTAAAGCTCCTAGTTAGTTTGCAGGGTCAAGATACTTCAGAGCCTGCAAAGTAATTGATTCAAGAAGAGTTAAGTCTACATAAAAGCTAAGCAATTACATTTTTAATTAATTAAATTATTATTAATAATTTTTATATTATTATTATTATTAATGCACTAAAAATTGAACAGCGGCATTCCAGACAAGCAGGGTCTTGCTGGATAAAGACCTTAAATTGTACAACATTTACATTGCACAGTCTGCACCTATTGAATTTCTTCTTGTGGATGAAATGAGATGTTTACTTAAAAGTGGAATTGCACTACATCGTAGGAAGACCATGCTTGTTTTACTAAAAGTCCACCCTAAACGGCTTGTGTTCACTGTGCTGCCAAAAACCTAGTAGACTTGCTCTTCACTAGTTTCAATGAGGGGCCCAAGAATAAAGACCCTATCTGACATCACTAGTTTCAATGAGGGGCCCACGAATAAAGACCCTATCTGACATGACAGCTGCACGGATAAGATCTTGTTGACATGTTGAGAAGAAAGCTTTAACTAGCAAACTTTACTTGTTTGTTGACTAGACTAGTCTGGGAGTCAGCAACATGATCTGACATCCCCACTAACTTGGCTACAGCTGGCTCAAAAAAGGAGATTTTAGCTGGATGCTAGAAGTGTTTCTTCTTCTTGCTGGCTAGCCTAGCAGTCATGTTGCCAGCTGCCATCAGCTGGTTAGCCTAGCTTAGCTAGCTCTACTTCCAGCTGGTTAGCCTAGCTTAGCTAGCTCTACTTCCAGCTGGTTAGCCTAGCTTAGCTAGCTCTACTTCCAGCTGGTTAGCCTAGCTTAGCTAGCTCTACTTCCAGCTGGTTAGCCTAGCTTAGCTAGCTCTACTTCCAGCTGGTTAGCCTAGCTTAGCTAGCTCTACTTCCAGCTGGTTAGCCTAGCTTAGCTAGCTCTTCCAGGACGGGAAGGGTTTGGTCAACCTATTAACCTAATGTTGGTCCTTGTAACTCATTGTCAAATTGACTTACTCGCAAAAATGGTATTTAGCCAGAGATACGCGACATTACAAGATCTAATCTTGATCTCCAGCGGGTGCTTAGCTTAGCTAGCATGCTAACTAGCCGAGCTAGCTAGTAGGAAGCTAGCGTTAGCATTGCTAGCTCAATGCTAACTGAATGGACATCACCAGGCACGTTCCTTTTACGTTCTAACCAAACTCACCTTTAGTCTGGGAACTATTGGTATTATTAGTGTTTATTACTGTGTCAGCATCTGCAACAGAAGATACTTTCGTAATAGTATTAATGCCATGTTCAGTATCTGCCTCCGCTAGCAGCGGAGCACGGAGACAGATACTTTGCTCCTCCATCTTTGTTTTAACATGTGTGCGCATGCGCAGACTGTGCACTAAAATCCCCCTCTGGAGTAAGCACATAAAGTAAAACAAAAATAAAATTGTTACATTTTATTATGTTTAAAAAAAAAAAGCCATAGTCTTACTGCTACTACTGCTAATATATATAAAAATATAAAATATGTTCAACTACCATTTCAGCCAACAATAAGAGCTCTAAGATTTGAACATAAGCTAATGCATGTATATGTTTATTTTCTTTCACTAAAACGAGTGTGCCCTTAATCTCTTCAGTTTATAACTTAGTTTAAAACACAAAGACTTGTTGCTGGTCTGGCTTTTTGGCAACCATTCAATCTTGATGACTTGCTCCACCTTTTTTTTTTTTACCAAAACCAATCGAAGAGAACAGAGATGAGAACAGTGATGACAAAATAGATACTTTATTACAGGACATGACATCTGCGACTCAAGAGTCAATATCATCGATTAGACAGAGATAGCTAGCCTACTGTACCACAATGAGCAAAAAACTAGAGTGGACATTATTGGACATAACAACATAAGACAACATAATGAACCATGATAAACAATGGTAGAAAAAGCGATCAGCCGTTCTGTCCATGATAAGCCACGGTGGGAAGGTTAGCATGATGTCACTTCCTCTTCTGAAATTCTCTTGCTAGAGCATCCAACTGTGAAGAGGCCAAAACAGCTTCAGTATGACTCTAGAATACGCAGCACAGGCTGTGGTTGTATCTTGCATTTGACTTAATCTGATTGTCATAACAGAACTCAGCTGAAATGTTTTTAAACAACCCATTAGAAGAGAATAGAAAATCATAGAATAGAAAGTACACGGCAGTAAGAAAATACTTTAAAGGGCTGCTCCAAGATTTTGAACATTAAGTTTGTTTTTGCACTTATTGGCTCTACTACACCCCCAGGTAGTGCACAAAAAGCTCAATGTTCACAATCTTGGACAACCCCTGTAATACAGTTATAGGCTATTCTAAATCAGCAAGTTTTGTCTTCGTTTTTTATGTAAACTCGTCCTCGCTGAGGTTTCCCTCACCTCACAAGTTAAAATAAAGGTTATTACATTCAATGAAAAGTTGTATGGTTTTCAAAGAGGGAAGCAAAAGTCCTTCCACGCCAGTGCATTCTAGCCACCCAATACATGATGACATCATGACATACACCTGGCCTGGCTTCGTCTCCCTTCACTCACCAGAATGTTCTTCAGGATGTTTCTCCGCTGCGGTCTCAGGTAGCTGCACTCTCCGGCCTCACATAGTTTAATCTCCTCTGAAACCTGAGAGGAACAGAGAATCAGAGAGCAGAGAATCAACAGAGAATCAACAGAATCAGAGAATCAAAGAGCAGAGAATCAACAGAGAATCAGAATCAAAGAGCAGAGAATCAACAGAGAATCAAAGAGCAGAGAATCAACAGAGAATCAAAGAGCACTATGGAGAGTCATAGCATGTACTCAGGGCTGGACTGGCCATGTGGCGTACGGGCCGGACCTACTTGTGGGCCGATCTAAAAAAAAAAGAGCTAACGAACGGCCCATAGAGCAGGGACAGCGGCCCATTGGTCCATTTTCTATACTGACACTGGGCTGGCCCAATCATATGTAGGCCCCACCCCTCCCTCTGTTAGTTCCAGGTAACTGGGCAAATGACACCTGAAACGCGCAGCAGCACCCCCCCCCCCCCCCCCCCCCCCCCCCCCCGTCAACAAATCGCGCAGCAACCCCCCCACCCCCCCGTCCCCCCCCCCCCCCGTCAACAAAACGAAACTGAAGGTGTTCCATCTCACCGCGTCGGCTCGGCTAGTGGGTCGACTGGGGCTACATTTCCCGGTAGGAAATATTCACCCAGTCCAGCCCTGCATGTACTCTAGCCTATAGCAGTGATTTTGTGCCAAATCAACAGATAAAACAATTAACAACCGAATATTTGAGTTATAGTTGAAGATTGTTGTTGGTTTTTCTAATTGGCAGGTATCGGTTTTGCTTTTATTTTCTATGCCATACTAGTACCTACTAATGTAGTGCAGCAAAACGCAGGCAGTGTCAACAGAAATACAGTCACGTCGACACCTGGCAGACAATGGACAGTAGGTATAGGTATAGGTACTGCATTTGTAACGCGCTCCCCATCCAGTTGTTACACTGGCCCGGAGCGCCATTCACACACCAATGGCGGCAGCTGCCATGCAAGGCGCTTGCTTGCTCATTGGGAGCAATTTGGGGTTCAGCGTCTTGCCCAAGGACACTTCGACAGGTAGTCAGGAGGAGCCGGGATTCGAACCACCGACCCTACGATCACTGAACGACCCGCTCTACCTCCTGAGCTATACCGCCGCCCCAGTATACAGTACATGTCCCTCCGTTGTGACCCACCTCTGAAGTGCTGAATGAGTCCAGCTCTCTCTTGCCCCCTGGGTACCAGCCATGAGACCAGTGCTGGGAAGAGGACACCTGAGCTCTGAGACACAGCAGCAAGCCCAGCAGCAACACCAGTCTAGCCAGACACACCATCACTAGGGCTGGGGAGAGGAGGGGAGGGTTGGACCAAAGAAG
Organism: Borostomias antarcticus; assembly: GCF_949987555.1. Classification (NCBI taxonomy): domain Eukaryota; kingdom Metazoa; phylum Chordata; class Actinopteri; order Stomiiformes; family Stomiidae; genus Borostomias; species Borostomias antarcticus. Next base: position 2,007,973 of record NC_140244.1, read on the forward strand.
AGACCATCACAGAAAGAGATAACAGCCACACAGGATTAGAACATTTAAACTAAGGCAGTGTGCCGTTAACTCTTTACTCTAATTCATTACTAGAATAAAATACTTGTTCATGACATACATAGTCTTTATTTTTTAAACATTTTTAAAATGTGTATCTTTTGTCTATTGTATATTTTATTGTCTTTTTTATCCTGTACGGTGACCTTGAGTAACTTGAAAGGTGCCTTATAAATAAATAAAAAGTATTATTATTATTATTATTATTATTATTATAGTTGAGGCATTGTTTATATGTTTTCTGGTGGGTTCAAGATCTCTAGATCCAATACTGGTGATCTTGTAATATGGATGAAGACCAACTCCCTATGAGACCAGACAGTGACACCAAGACAGCGGATGATGTGACAAATGAAGACAGATTAGTCTCCTTGACCATCACTGCTCACAAACTGAGGGTTTGTATCAAAGGGCAGACAAAACACTAGGAATAAGAAGCAAGCTAAGACAAGAAAATAATGGGTTTTGCTAAAACAAATCATTTTGTGAGAACCCCTCCGCCCCCCCCCAATTTTATTATTAAGTGATTTTTACTAGAATAGCTCATACAGTAGATTGTAACAGGTCCATCCATCTAGCTGTTAATGTTTTAAAAACGGATTGGTCATGAATTTCTCTCCCACTATGGAAATTATGACTCTACAATGAATCTTAATTTCATATCACTAAATGTATATTTTAGATTTTGATTTTCTTATGAAAGCCACATTCAATAAAAAATACAGTTTGATGTAATTATCTGTAAAACTGTTTGGACTCATTTGCCAACAGTGTAAGTTTTCTTTCTGTGGCAGTTTGAATTTCATCTCTAGTATCTGTATCTATTCAACTTGTATTTTGTCCTCTCCTATCCAGATACACTGTAAACACAATTCTGAAAGGCATCAATTCCAAATAAAGAAAATAGAACATGCGTATCACTTAAGGTAGGATTTAGAGTCAGAAAGTCAGAGTCAGAAAGTTATACATGCAACAGGATGAACTTCATGTCATGTCTGAAGATTTTTGAATCCCCACATTGAATAAGACCAAAATATTAGTTAAGACCATACTTTGATAGAACGTATACACACCGGACTATAGATATCACTGACAATGGACAGACATCACTTCAAAGGAAATTTAAGCATCCTTACCTTAGATTCTGTTGGATTAAGTCTATTGCAGAGTCTGTCCTCTTTTGTGTTGACTTCACTTCAGTTTTTTCACCTGTTTGGAACTTAATGGCACATCAGCGTCCCAGCGTTGATGTAGAGTGTACAGCTACTATTCTTCTCTTGATGCCTCCTCTGTTCCTCCTCAATTTATGTCCCTCTAGTGATCCCTGTAATTCCACCAAACACACACCTCCATGACCCCTGTGGTCCTGTCCCTCCCAACGGTCAGATGAGCAGTCTTGGGGGACGATGGGGTTTGCGTAAGAACCGCTCAATTCCAATTATCATCTTCAAACAGTCTTAACCCCTGGGTCTCTCTTTCCGACCCCCCCCCCCCCCCTCCTCACCCTCCTCTCCATCCCAATCCCCCCCCCCCCCACCACCACCAAAATCAACACAGACATACATGCTGTGATGTACACATACACTCACCAACATATTATCACTGAAATATGTAGTATTCTGACATCTGTCCAAGTTAATGTTTCGTCACAAGTATTAACACCTACAGTAGAACAATACATACACGGAATTAGAACAATACATGGAATATTTTATTTTCATTCCCTTTTTTGACTAAATTGCAATTTCCTTACTTTTTTTTGGGATGAAATTACATTTTGTTGCTCTTTTGTGATCGGAGGGAACCTTTTACAACAATCGTCAACATTTTCGGTAACTTCCTGAAGGATCTCGTCAACATTTTCGGTAACTTCCTGAAGGATCTCGTCAACATTTTCGGTAACTTCCTGAAGAGAATTTCTTTGTCAGAGGGAAAGCCTTGGGCACCCCATTACCTCTGTATTTGCATCTGTTCTGATAGTGTCATGCCCCAGCCATGGGGACAGGGTGAGAATGGGGACAACGTATGCTGTGAGGGAACACACAACCCACCAGCCCTGCATCCAGATCACTAATTACAAACGTTTCTTTTTGCGAGGGGAATATCTCCCTTTGAGACGAGCTCAATTTCCCATTTAAAATGCAGGTCGAGTATCTTTTCAGAAAGTGTGACAGCGTGAAATTGAGCTTGAGTGACAGCGTGTCCGGTGCTTGTTGACTTAGTTAATCAGCCAGATGTGACCCTCTCGACGCGGTGGCTGGCGTGAGGGCCCGGCGGAAGCAGGGTGACATGACGATGGAGCCGGCATGAGTCACCAAAGAGTGACTCATGAGTGACAGTGAGGAACCGTGTCCGGAACAACGCCACATAAGGTGAGGTGAGAATAAGGGCCTTCTCAAACAAGTGTCTCACAGCTGTATAGGGTATATCGTTCAAGAATCAAGATTCTTTACTGCCATGCAACCAGGGTTGGTAGTATTACTTTAAGGTACTGTGTGGAAGGGTAAGACCGAGACATTCACCCAAAACAACCACATCATACTATAATGGAAGGATCACTCTCTCTGGTCTGTCTGGACCTCTCTTGACCAGTCTGTCTCTGTCTGTATTTCAATTTTCTGGAGAATCAGGCACTGTATTAATTTGAAATTCACCAGGTGTATTGCTCAGGATCTATTTGTTTGTCTATCTATCTATCTATCTATCTATCTATCTATCTATCTATCTATCTATCTATCTATCTATCTATCTATCTATCTATCTATCTATCTATCTATCATCTATCTATCTATCTATCTATCTATCTATCTATCTATCTATCTTTCTATCTATCTATCTATCTATCTATCTATCTATCTATCTATCTATCTATCTACCTATCTATCTATCTATCTATCTATCTATCTATCTATCTATCTATCTATCTATCTATCTATCTATCTATCTATCTCTCAAACAAAAAAACAATAAGTGTTCCTACTCCTTTTCGTACACTGTTATTGTTTTTTGTTTGTTTTAATCCGTTTTTATTGTGTTCGAAATAAACTTTCATTCATTCATTCATATCTATCTATCTATCTATCTATCTATCTATCTATCTATCTATCTATCTATCTATCTATCTATCTATCTATCTATCTATCATCTATCTATCTATCTATCTATCTATCTATCTATCTATCTATCTATCTATCATCTATCTATCTATCTATCTATCTATCTATCTATCTATCTATCTATCTATCTATCTATCTATCTATCTATCTATGTATCTATCTATCTAATATAGCATGGCACCTTTAAAACCAATACATAAAGGTTATCACCAATATTAACTGTTGGGCAGGTGTGACCAAATATGAAGTACAAAATTACTTTTCATCTCTCTCAACACACAAACTTTCCAACAGTGACTGAATGATGGAGTGAGTTAATGAAACAACATGAATATTTGATTGAGGGTAGAGGTTAAACACTGATTGGACATCAGTCCAGACAAACACTCAATAGGAATGCATGACCTCAGTGAGCTCATGAGAATTGGGAGTGAGCCAAACCACCACTAATTGAGAGAGGCCTTCATGTGTGTGTGTGTGTGTGTGTGTGTGTGTGTGTGTGTGTGTGTACTGTACTTGTGTTGACATAAGAAAGCACCGTGTGGAAGATAGAGTTGTGCAGATTGCAGTAATGAAACTGGGTGATGTGTGCACACATAACGGTCAAGGTTGGTCCAGGCTGATGCGCTGGTGCCTAGAGAATGTGAATGAAATTCAAGTCTCACCAATGTGTTTTGTTTTCCTACCTGACTGTTGTTCTAACTTTGTAGTTCGTTTCTCTAGAATCAGTCTGTTAAAACTACAAATTGTTCCTGTGTGACATCACTTCCCTGTCCTCTTCATCCTGAAACTGTGTCACTTCCTTTTTCACGTTATAAACTATCGCTTTCGTTCCCCAGTCACCCACTCTTGCCCTGATTCACTTCCTGTGCTTGAGTCTGACTTGCAAATCGTAACATAGAATAAACTTATTGTCTTTGTTTGAAACCAGCTTGACCGACCACTCAGCGTGTTCTTTGAAATCTAAACTTAACCAAGTAAGATTTTTCATTCATAAGAACAATCTGACACTGATCATCAAGAAGACCAAGGAACTCATCATCGACTTCAGGCGGAAACAAGGACATCTTCCCCCTCTGCACATGAACGGAGAAGAGGTTGAGAGAGTCTCCAGCTTCATGTTCCTGGGCACCATCATCTCAGAGGATCTCTCATGGCCAAACAACACCCAGGCTGCGTTCCGAATCGCATACCACCCTACTATATAGTATGCCAAAACAGGATGTAGTATTTCCCAATACATAGTATGCCACATGCAGTATGGCAAAAATACCAGGATGTCCTACTACATCCGGTCGTATTTTGCAGTGTGCAAGCCAGCAGGCTTTTCTGGCTATTCTGACCCACAATCCTGTGCGCAGCGGAAATGTGCGTCACGTGTGAGTAGTGACAGCTGTAGACGAATGTCGCGTTATGGACAGCGACGAATGTGGGCAAATTTCAAGGCGCAATGTTATGACAAGGTAGTATGTCCCAATTGGATACCTACTGCTTGCAAAGTACGTACTTTCTAAGGGCAGCTGTAGTAGGTACTGGTAGTAAGTAGTAGAAGTATGCGATTCGGAACGCAGCCCCACTCTGGTGAAGAAGGCACAACAGAGGCTCTACTTCCTGAGATCACTCAAGTGAACCTGTCACAACAACATCTGGTGTCCTTCTACCGCTGACCTAGGGGGTGTGTGTGTGGTATGGGAGGGTCGTGACCTAGGGGGTGTGTGTGTGGTATGGGACCCCTGACCTAGGGGGTGTGTGTGTGGTACGGGAGGGTCGTGACCTAGGGGATGTGTGTGTGGTACGGGAGGGTCGTGACCTAGGGGGTGTGTGTGTGGTATGGGAGGGTCGTGACCTAGGGGATGTGTGTGTGGTACGGGAGGGTCGTGACCTAAGGGATGTGTGTGTGGTACGGGAGGGTCGTGACCTAGGGGGTGTGTGTGTGGTATGGGAGGGTCGTGACCTAGGGGATGTGTGTGTGGTATGGGAGTGTCGTGACCTAGGGGGTGTGTGTGTGGTACGGGAGGGTCGTGACCTAGGGGATGTGTGTGTGGTATGTGACCCCTGACCTAGGGGATGTGTGTGTGGTATGTGACCCCTGACCTAGGGGATGTGTGTGTGGTATGTGACCCCTGACCTAGGGGGTGTGTGTGTGGTATGGGAGGGTCGTGACCTAGGGGATGTGTGTGTGGTATGGGAGGGTCGTGACCTAGGGGGTGTGTGTGTGGTATGGGAGGGTCGTGACCTAGGGGATGTGTGTGTGGTATGTGACCCCTGACCTAGGGGGTGTGTGTGTGGTAAAAAACACGCACCACTAGGTACACACACATAAAATCTCAAGCACTTTATTAAGTTTGAACAGTTGCTTAGAAAGGCCTTTTGGCATTATATAATTATATATAATTTTATCATATATATATAATTATATATACATATATTCAAATTGTGAATAACAAAATACTAGAAAACAGATGCAAATTAAAATAAGATTTTCTTAAGACGATACCAAATTAAAAATGGCCAAAATGAGAAAACAAAACACAAACATCTGTAGTACATTTCAAAATGGTCCCAGTACAGTTTTAATATACACTTTCTTAAAAAAAAAAAACAAGGGCAAAAATGAAAAGCAAGGCAGACAGGAATGAAATATAAATAACCTTACATTATGTACAAAGGGGGGTGGGTTTAATGACCGATTTCGGGGAGGGGGGGGGGTGACAGGAGGGACACCAGGTCTTTTCACAGCGACAGATATACAAGCTCAGAAGGGCAGCGAGACGGGATGAGGGGGAGAGAGAGACTGGCTGGGTCTCCCCACTCCGCCAGTCCCTCTCCTTCTCTGGAGAACATTGCTGTCGCTTACGGACGCTCACAACGCTCTTCTGGAGCGACGCTTGCACCCCGTTTAAAATACCAGCCAGCAGGAGCATGGAACAAGTACCCGGACATGGAACAAGTACCCGGACGCCTCTGGCTTCCCTCTGCAATGACAGCTCAACCACGCAATGGTGTTGAACGTTTTTGTTTTTTTTGTCATTGGAAGAAGGGGGCTGTTTGGACCTACGATGGGGTACAAGAGGACCAAGTCAAGGTCCCCAGCGTTTTAGTTGAGTGGAATGGAAGGATGAGCACGAAGGATAAGATGGTGTTCAAAACAATGGAATGAAATTAGATTGGGAAGTGAAGCCAGCAGGATCTTGTAATGGAATGGAACATTGTGGACTCGCTTGTGGGGCAATCAAAGAGTAATCAAGTGTCTCTTCTTGGGTCAATTGACAAAACTAAAAGGGGAAAATGGGTAGGACAGCTTTTTCAGTGACACTAGTTACTGGATATAAGCCATTTTAGGGAAAGCAGTGAAGGGATTTTTGTGTGAGGCACTTTTCCTTAGTTATCTACTATAAAGAAGGAGCCACATGGGTGGATGTTGGCAGTGTCATTACCGAGGGGTCAAAAGGTCAGAAGAGTGAGGTGAAGACAGACGCAATCATTGACAAACCCACGGCATGGCAAAACCCATGACAAACTGTACACCTACCACTGCTCCCAAGACAAATCAACACCACCCCCCCCTCTCCCCAACACACACGCACCACTCTTCAACACCCCCCCCCCCTCTCCCCAACACACACGCACCTCTCCTCAACACCACCCCCCTCCCCAACACACACACACCTCCCCTCAACACCACCCCTCTCCCCAAAACACACACACCTCCCCTCAACACCACCCCTCTCCCCAAAACACACGCACACAAGAAAGCAACATGTCAAAAGAAAATGGCACTGATTGTAAGTAATGGGCACTTGTGATGCGTTGGAATGCCAGTCCTGAAATGACTAGAACGAAACAGAGACCACTTAAGTAATGGATGAAGTGAAATGTTTGCTAATTTAAGTTGAACATTTTTAACCAATGGGGATCCTGAGGCCTTGCTAGAGACCAACGCTTTGGCCTTCCTTTAAAAAAAAGAAAAGAAAAACAAAAAGCGTTTTCAGATTTGATATCAAGTAATTTCTTATCTCAAGGCCGTGATACGCGCCTGGCATCGTATATTCATTGGATAAGTCATTTTGAGGACATTTTTGGTGCAAGTAGTGCATTCAGACAATCAACAAGAACAGATTTCAATAATAATGGTGCACTTTGTGGAATTTTCATGGGTTATACTTTCATCTCACCACTCATTCATGTGAACATACTACAAGTTGTTGGATTGTGCTCATTCCTTATGATTATAACACAAAAGTGCCTTGGTGTGACCCTGGGGGAATCCTGGACCGGGCTAGTTCCTGGAGCGAGCTAGTTCCTGGACCGGGCTAGTTCCTGGAGCGAGCTAGTTCCTGGACCGTGCTAGTTCCTGGACCGGGCTAGTTCCTGGACCGAGCTAGTTCCTGGAGCGAGCTAGTTCCTGGACCGTGCTAGTTCCTGGACCGGGCTAGTTCCTGGACCGAGCTGGTTCCTGGACAGAGCTAGTCCTTGGACCCAGCTAGTTCCTGGACAGAGCTAGTCTTCTATAGCCTGAAGAGAGAGCAGGTCTCCATGGCGAGGGCAGGGCGTGGTGTTGACTCGGCTCAGCCAGGCTCAGCCTGGTGTCATGGCTCTTATACAGCGCTCGACAAGGTCAACGAAACTGGGAAACGCAAACTACATGTAATTACTTCCTGATTAGAACCCTCATATTGCCATGCCTACTCATACCTGAATACTTTAAGTGAGAGGCTCTTTCAGTTGACATCAAAAACAGCTCACCCCCCCTACCCCTTCCTATATCGTTGATAACAATCACTGTAGTTGGCATCTGTGAACTGTTACAACAGACCAGGCGGGGGGGGGGGGGGGGGGGGGGGGGTCAATTCCATTTGAACTCAGTCAACTGATAAAACAGGCGGATATTGAATTCGTTACTTAAATATCCTTGCGAAAAAATACATGAGGCAATTTTGAGTCATATCCTGCTTTGACCGAGCTAGAATGGAAGTGACCTTGCCCGTGTAGCTGACATAATTTCATCTTTCATTACAATCACTACTTAAGTTGTCGGGATGCCTCATCAAAGCACAGCAAATCTCAAGCCAAGCTGTCCGGGGGAGGGGGGCGGCCGTCATAGAACATGAACCATCACTGCAAACATTCCATGGCACACTTCCATGATCAAAGTAACAATGTATCGTTTTTTTAAGAAATACCAAAGCAACATCATTGAAATGAAACATTCTTCAGTATTGGTGACCTGAAAATGGTTGCCAATGTAATTTTGATGACTAAACACTTAAAGGCGACACAGATTAGCTTAGTTGAAACACAGTGAGACGGGTCTATAGATGGGCCACCGATTTTGACGGCAACACAATCCGAAAAGAAATAACATTTAAGCGTGAATAGGAATGTGCAGGGAATGTGTGAGCGTTTCCTTTTTAATATTAAATAAACTAAAAATACATAAGAATTGGCCCAGTATCATGATGAAATACTGGCTTCTAAACTTTAAGATGTAACACTATGGACACATTTAGCATTAAATAGTGTGGCTCACTTGCAGATATTATGGATAATCTTCCTTCCACACATGACTGCAACATTCTAACCAAAACTACTGTGTGACAGATATTTAGATCACTTTCCTGATATTTATTTTCGGTATGTGCAATATCCATGCCGACACCTCAATCGTCCCCATATTCTCCAAAACATGTTTTGCCTCCCAGTTATGCAGGTAACCTTTTCTATGTCTATTAAACACACACATATTCACATCTTAACACTGTATGCGCAAAACGTGGATACAAGCTGAGGGCTCTCTTCAATCAATGGCCTTTGACACAGAGCCAGAACAGCGATATAGTTTATGGCGTTTAGCAGACCCTCCTACGCGAAGCACGGATTAAGAGCGTCCCTCGTTGAAGGATGTGGAGATGGAATATCCCACAGTTCCCTTTGTGTATTTTTCAAACGCACGTGTGCCCTGAGAATGGTTCGGCGATAGGGCGTTCGGTTTGCCCACTCGTGTGTCATCACACTCCGAGTGGACCGTGTAAGGAACTACTAGAACCGGGTGCCGCATGTAGTGATTGTTGAACTTTGACCTTGTGACCCTAAAAGTTTGGACATTGTGATCTGCAAAGCTATTATGGCCGCCCCAGTATACGAGCTCCTGAATGAGGAGACTTAACCAGCCGGTTTGTGTGTGTGTGTGTGTGTGCGCGAGAGATAAGACTGAAGACGACGTAGGTTGCGCTAGCCTCTGTAAATGCAATATTCTGAGGCCTCACAAACGAGCTTCAAGCTGCTACCGCTTGATTCCGGAGAAGCTGTCAACCATTGAAGTCTCTTGTCACCAAAACTGCAAAATAACAAACATTAAATGTGGGGAAAAAAAACCACCAACAACCCCGACACCATTTCCTCGACTTCTGATCGTCAACACAAGCCTCTAAGCGTCAGATTTATATTCATATATATTTATATATACCAATAAAATGCATTATAAATGTCACCCTAAAAATGCAGCCAAACTTAAAACTGCTTCTAAAAAAAAAAAAACTAAAAAAAACTTTGACAGGGTAAGTATATGTACATTTGGGGGTGGGTGGGAGA
>NC_140244.1:2021878-2081878 GCF_949987555.1 Borostomias antarcticus
ACCGGTCAGATCTCACATCCGGCACCAGACGACTGGACAAGACTCAGAGCTCAGTAAACAGGTAAACATAAACAAGGAAACTATGTATACAGGCCTGGGAGTTTTTGCTGTAGTTTTTGGGTATGAGCCCAGTTTAAACACCCGACTTCCTCCCTCCCTCCCTCCCTCCCTCCCTCCCTCCCGTGAGGCTGGACGTCAGAGCTGACAGGGCCTGGACGGGTGCAAGCGCTCGCTCTTCTCTAATCCCCTCTCTTATGAGATCAGTTGTTTAGTAGGGAGGAAGGAAGGGATATCTCAAGAGTATCCAAACGCGGTCCGTCTTTCGAGCGTTTTAGCGTTTTCGGGGGGGGGGGGGGGGGGGGGGGGGGAATCAGCCCGGTCGTGGCCTTCCTGGGGGGGGGGGGGGGGGGGGAACGGCGTCTGGGCGTGCTTCGGGAGGCGCGGCCTCGGTGGGCGCGGCCTCGTGGTTTTCAAGTCGAGTCGCTTAACGTGCTCTGGAAAACTCTGTATCTCTCGTACATATCGCCAGCTTCCGCTGGTGCCCACGCCTTGATGAGGGACTTATACACACAGTAGCCATCTCCTGAGTCCTCAGCTTGATGTCCACCCCCTGGACATGACACTTTTATTTTATAGTCTTTGGTGTGACCCGGCCGGGGATCGAACCCCCGACCTCCCGACCTCAGGGCGGACACTCTTAACCACGAGACCGCTGAGCTGGTGTGACCGTTGAGACACCGTTAAGCATCGGCATACAGGCGCAAGCTACTTCCTGTTTTGTGAAGTCAACGTGGGTGTGGCGCGAGAGAGAGAGAGAGAGAGAGAGAGAGAGAGAGAGAGAGAGAGAGAGAGAGAGAGAGAGAGAGAGGGAGGAGTGGGGCGGTGTATTGGGAATAGCCAATACACTTAGCTTAGTTTCAGTTCCTAGTTTCAATTTCCGGTATGAGTTCAGTAAGTTTAAACTCGTATCTCTCCAGCATCCTTCATGCACACTGGGCCTGGTGACTTCAGTCCTCTGAACACGGATATACGTGTTAAAGGACAATGCTCGTTTTTGACAACCTGGACTTTATTTACGACATATAAGACGTTTGACTCTCCGAGATCACTTTGGTGTAGTTCGGAGGCATGTAGAAGAAATGTAAAATCCAGCGCGAGCCATTATATCCATGTAATGGCGGTAGTCGGGGCACTTAGAATGCAGTTTCTAAAAATCTATTTTCTGCCGTGAAACGGTTGTTTTCATCAATCTGTCTTGATGAATCGCTAGTTGTGCTTACATAGAGCGTAGGCCTGTTGTGGTTTTTCACATGCCTCTGTAATATGATCTTTAGAAACGTCTTTAGACACGAAATAGCTTCCCCACTTGCTCCAGCACGCATTCGCACAGCGCGCAATCGTTGTTCCAGCACGCTGTGCGCATGCGTGCTGGAGCAAGTGAGGAAGCTATTTCATGTCTAAAGATGTTTCTAAAGATCATTTATTCATTCATTCATTAAATAAAAGATCGATTTTGGGATTCATGAATCGATTCTGAATCATTTGATTCAGAATCGATGAATCGTTTTTTTAGACCCGGCCCTAAAGGGAGGGGTACCTGGAATGTCGCTGGCGTCGGGGGAGGGGGGCTCCTCGGGGGGCTCCGTGGTCGTCTCTGTGTACAGGGGGTAGTCCACGTCCGCGTCCGTGGTTTCCGGCGTGGGGGGCGCGGCGGTCCCGTTCTGGCCTCCCCCACCTCCCCCCCCCGCCTCCTCCTCGACGACAGCGGTCGGGGCGGGGGTCTGTGGGGGCGGGGGGGGAGGGTCGAGGGTCAGGGCGGGGGTCGGGGGGGGGCGCGGGGGTGGCGGCGGGACCCGCCGTTAACACGCCCCTCTCGGCCGCCGCGGTGGTGGCGGCGGCTTTCGTGGTCGCGGCCTCGGCGGCGGCGGCCGTCGGCGCGGCGGGGGCCGGGGTGGTCGGCGGCGTGCGGGGGGGGTGGCGGCGCGGTGGCGTTGAGGAGGGGCGGGGGAGGGGCCGTGGGCTTGGCGGTCGGGACTGGACCTACCGGGGGGAAGGAAGCAGAAAACAGGAAATACAGAATTACCATGGTTACCATTCTCGGTCCAAAACGGTCTTCAGATCCCCTTTTAGCCTCCGTATCCTCTCGGAAACCCCCGGGGTCAAACCCGCATTCACCTTCAAGCAAAACACCTTCAAGGCAAACTGCATGGCCGTCAGTCAGAAAGACTACAGATGGAGAAGGGTGTGAATTGTAGCGATGGCGATTCTCTCAGACGCCACGTCATCCTACGCTTAACGAGCCCAATTATAGGGCGTTTTCGGTTTCAATCGTTTTAAGTGAACTCGAGCGTTTCGCTTGAACTCGCTCCAAACGAACCCAGACCATCTACAAGGGCTGCACGATAGTGACAAAAAACGTACATTGCAGCAATATACTTTTTTTTGCGATATATATTGCGATATGTAAAACGAGGCGTGGGAGCCCCCGATTAGGTCTCGTCATCTTTTCTAATCTTGCTAATTGATTGCTAATTGATTGCTACCTGTGCTGTCGCCAGGCTTGATGTTACATCAGCCTTTCGGTAGCCGAAGTAACGGCAAACGTCAGACGTCGACTTTCTTTTAACCACTAAATCGTCCCCTTTCTCTGTCATTGTCATTTTATTCGACTCGTCTTCCATCGGGGGCGGGGCAGGGCTGCTGAGCATCGTTTAAAAACTCAACTAGACAATCGTGATTGGTCTGAATCATTCATGTATTCATGAATCATACAAGTTTTTCCTTTTTTTATCAAGCAGCAAAAATGTTGTAGCATGCCGTGTTTGAGTTTGACTACATAGCAGGAAGGAAAAGTGCAGGCCCAGCGATTTGACTATTGCGCAAGCGCACGTCGCTATGACGATGTGTAAACAGCCCTACCACCTACGGCTTTGGCCCTGGAGGCGTCACACACAGCTGACTCGACAACACTGGAATGCTCCCAAACAAATCTGAAGTCACTTTTATCGTCTGAAAAGGAGAGTAGTTTACTCTCTCTCCTTCTCTCCTCCCCCCTCTCTCTCCCCCTCCGCTCTCTCTCTCCTCTCTCCCCCCCTCTCTCTCCCCCCTCTCCTCTCTCTTCCCCTCCCTCCCTCCCTCTCTCTCTCCTCTCTCTCTCCCTCCTCCCTCCCTCTCCCTCCTCCCTCCCTCTCCCTCCTCTCTCTCTCTCCCTCCTCTCTCCCCCTCCTCTCCCCCTCCTCTCTCTCTCCCCCTCCCTCCTCTCTCTCCCTCCTCTCTCCCTCCCTCTCTCTCTCCCTCCCTCCCTCCTCTCCACAGGTGTGAGACGTCTGAGAATGACGGTCTGTGTCCTTTGATCGTGGGACCTGGCCTGTATTTATCCTATGAAAACAGCTTTTGTCCCATCATAATTATATATAATAGAACACAAAGATATAATCCATATTCGGTAGGAGAAGTCATCTCAACGTGTATCGTTATTCATTAGTGGTCATAATTGATTTTTAATCAGGCAGATGTTAGGCTGCTATGCTATCCTGCGCTTGAGGTGTAGCCGTGGCTACGCGTGTCAAAATATCCCGCCAAGTGGAGGGGAAGGTTCTAGAAAAGAACGAGGGTGTGAATGGAACGTGGATGGAGACTCTGTCAGAAGGGAACGTGGACCAGAAAGAGATCCGAGGGGACCGGACGAAGGCGAGGAGAACTCTTATCTGATGGTTCCACCATGGTTCATATAGTACATTTGTGATTTATTGTGTACATGAATGTGTTTTTATATGTATTGTTCTGTATTGTTCTGAATGTATCTGTTAGTCGATGTACTGTTATATGCGGCCAAGGACCACATTGGAAATAAGTGTTTTTACTACTTTAATGTGCTAACCTCTAGGCAATACTTGCATCGTTGATGTATGTATTCAGTTTTACCCACAATAAAAACCAATCAATCAATCAATCAATCAATCAATCAACCAATCAACCAATCAACCAATCAATCAACCAACCAACCAACCAGCCGGTAGTGAGTCTTACCTGTGGCGGCGGGCGGTCCCTGGACAGGGCCTCCTTGGGCGGGGCCTCCTTGGGCGGGGCCCCCCTGGGCGGAGCTCCCCAGGGCCAGACTGAGCAGCAGGAGCAGGGGACACACCCCCATACTGCCCTGGGAGGAGGGGGACAGAACAGACCCCAGATCAGCGCAGTCACAGAGAAGGGTGGGCGGCTACGTCTGGATTATTATTATTATTATTATTATCCAGGTCTTAAAAATAAATAAATCTATAATCCTAATCCCACTTGCTTGATTTTGGTGAATAATCTACTTAAACTAAATTTAAGTACCCTCAGTAAAAAAATACAAAAATAATATTTTTTATTATATTTAATATGATTATAATATATATATATATAATTATTATATTATATATAATTAATTATATATAATATATAATTAATTAATTATATTAATAACAATAACATAACAAATGTGATATGGAGAGGATGGATTGCTGAAAGAAAAGTTTATTGAGCACGATGACAATCTCTCACCTTAAGGAGCGAAGTTGGCATCAATCACTCATTCGCACAGCGTGGTCCTAGAGAAACAAACAAACAAACGTACATTTTATAATATTTATAAAGAATTGTATCTTAATCTCTGTTTGGTTGTGTAGTTTTATCAGTTCGATCGTCTTAGAATGTCACATCGGTGAGTGAAACTTGGGGCGACATTTCACGCCAGTTATTTGCGAAGGAATTGTCAACATCGGTCAACAACAGTATCACCACATTTTCCATGAAAGGTTTGACCCAACCGACAGAAAACAAACGTCCTAATTCTGTTTTATCTCGTTTTCTGCTCGATTATTTTTGAGACTGATTCACTAAACGCAGTCGAAAGGGGAAAAAAAATCGCTCACGTTTGCAAAATCCCACCAATTCCCGTCGCGGCGTTCTGCGTGTCTCTCGTGTTCAGGTGGTGCTTTGTAACGTTATGAATAATAAATGACCACCATTATTCTGGGACGCGGCGAGGGAACAGGAAAAGGCCTCTGGTGTATGCATTTCATCCCGGGCAGCGCGGGCGACCGGAGAGCCAGCTGTGTGTGGGGGAACGCGGCGGTAAGACGGAGAAGATTCACACACGGGTTCGTGTACTACGGTCTGGCCACCGACGCATTCTGGCCGACGGTCACTGTCGCGTTTAGTCACCATCCCAGCTCTTTGGCCCGACGGAGAATCAGGATTCAGATAATGGTCGCAATCTGACGTGGACACGCGCTTCGATTGAAAAAAATCAATGTTGGTGTTGTCGGGAATAACCGAATTAGTGTCACGCTTGAATTCCTGAGCTGACTGCAGTTAGAGCGAACTGCAGCTCAACTCTGACTAAGAGCGAGGTGAGATTGAGTCTGTTGTTGGGTGACAGTGCGTGGGGGGGGGGGGGGGGGGTGGGGGGGGGCTGATTTTGCCGTAATCCCACCCTTGTCTCACTGACTGAGCTGTGATAATCCCAGGCTTAATCCAGTAGTCCTGATTCAGGGATAATCCAGGCCGACTGAATCGCAGGGACAGAGCCAGGGACAGACCGCCAGGGACAGACCCCCAGGGACAGAGCCAGGGACAGACCCCCAGGGACAGACCCCCAGGGACAGACCGCCAGGGACAGAGCCCCAGGGACAGACCCCCAGGGACAGAGCCAGGGACAGACCCCCAGGGACAGACCGCCAGGGACAGACCGCCAGGGACAGACCCCCAGGGACAGACCGCCAGGGACGGACCCCCAGGGACAGACCGCCAGGGACGGACCGCCAGGGACGGACCGCCAGGGACGGACCCCCAGGGACAGACCGCCAGGGACAGACCCCCAGGGACGGACCGCCAGGGACAGACCGCCAGGGACAGACCGCCAGGGACAGACCGCCAGGGACAGACCGCCAGGGACAGACCCCCAGGGACAGACCCCCAGGGCAAGGACACGTTTGCAGACACGGATCAATCAAGGATTTCACAAGGGGAGAGATGAGGGAAAAAGCATCTTTTGACCCCGGCCTGACCCCTGAGAATGACCTGTGTGTCCTGTCCCTGATTATCTCAAACATGTACTGAACTAGAATCAGTACGCTATCATTTACAAACCGCCTTTATGGACAGTGACCAGCCATGTCAGCAAAGTAGCGATGCTTTAGCCAAAATAAACTGCCCAATCTCATTGATGCTAATTTGACTGGACAGGTTAGTTAATAAGGTATAACCAATTGTGTATCGTATTTTACCGCATCAGGTTGATGATGAATGGGATCACAAAATGGGGGGGGGGGGGGGGGACTTCGTCGTTGGCGACGGGGGGGGGAGGGACTTCGTCGTTGGTGACGGGGTCACCGAGAGAAGTAAAGAGGGTGTCATCGCCGTGGCAGATTAACAATTCAAGTCCTTTCGAGAAGGACATTTTCCTCTCGTATCTTTCGGCCGCGGTGGCTCGGGGGGAGGATTTCTCTCTAGTGGCGTTTTCCATCGCTGAATGAGGACAGGATTCATCCCGGGCGCTAAATTTAGAGGATGTGTCTAAATTAAAAAGGTGGCCTTGGGTGTTCGTCGACGCGGATGCGCCGTCCCTGAAGACGACGCAGGAACAAGCAGCTAGCGAGCGCACGCAGGACAGGGCTATCTTTGGACTGCCCCAACCAGTTACGTGTATCATCTAATTCCTTGCTTGAGAATGATATTTCGCCATATTTTAATGATAACAAAAAAACCGCCGTTGTAATAAAGCTGAAACGCGGAGTCATGGCGGAGTTAGTTCTAGGGGTGATTCCATCCTCCATCTCTGCGGTGGACTTGGACTCCTGGAAAGTCATGAAAGAAAGAGAGAGAGAGAGAGGGGGGGAGGGAGAGAGAGAGGGAGAGGAGGGAGAGAGAGAGGAGGGGGAGAGAGGAGAAAGAGAGAAAGGGAGGGGGAGAGAGAGGGGGAGGGACAGACAGAGAGAGACAGAGAGAGAAAGAGAGAAAGAGAGAGAGAAAGAGAGAGAAAAAGAGAGAGAGAAAGAGAGGACACCACTTCCTTCTCCTGCAGTCTCGCCCGATTTTCACCCCAAAACTCTAAACTCATCCAAAAAAAAAACGAGACGGCGGCAACCCCATCACCAACACCTAAGCCTCATCCCATCCCTAGCGCCTCCTCCACCCCCTAGCGCAACAACCGCCAGTATGACCAATGACTCAGCCATGACACAATAGCCAATCCATTAAATCTCCAGCAGCCATTACATCAGCAGTTAGCGACCTTAAAGGTTGATTGAAGCGACACCTGCTAAACAAACAAGACTAAATTTGGTGCGGAACCCCCGTCACTCAAACCCCTGAGCTTCACACTTATGGGCGGAGTTTCGTGTGAGTCAGAGCGTTATCGAACAACCTTTCTTGATTGCGTATGACTCATTGTTGTCACGCCAGTGATTGGTTGTCACCCCGTGTAGGGGCTAGCGGCGTGATGTGGCAGAGCGTCGATGCCGCCGACGCTGTCTGACGCCGACGCCGACGGCAATTACGACAAACTCGTCAGCTTGATCTACAGGTCTGAGTGAATCAATCCCTCGGGACCCAGCTAAATGTGTGTTTGCCTCCTGAGAAGTCCCCGAGCCCTTTCTCTCTCTCTGTGTGTGTGTGTGTGTGTGGCTGTCCCAGTGACTTAAATGGACAGAGGATATTATTAATTCAAGAGGTCCAGCTACTCTCAACACATAGTGCCACTTTTTGTAGCCCCTGGTACCGTACATCTTCTAGAGTGATGCTTATCTTATCATTGATAGTTAAAATATGTACAATTACATTGTAAACGGGGAGGTGGGATGCTATTATGACCATTAATCAATACGGGTCATTTGATAGCATGACACAATGACCCATCGTGAATGCAGAATTGATAACAACTAATCTTATGTTTGTTTCACAGTTGTATGGACCAGTAGATCTACAGGCCCCTAGGTCATGCGTCCCAGATAAAACACAGAAGCTGCCGGAAAAACGAGCTGCCATTTCAAAGGCCTTAGCGCGCGCTGCCCCCCTCAGAATGCATCAAGGATTTTCAGGTGGACGGTCATCCTGTGATCTTGGCGCATCTTCCAGAACATTCCTCGCTCTTTGCCAGGATGGAGAAAGGTGCGAGAGTGCTCCCCTCTCGCTTAAAACAAGTCTTAAACAAGTCTCCCGTGTGGAACTCCCTCGACCGCCGTCTCTGGACAGCGTGTTTCCCCGCTGAACTTTGGGATACGTTCTTTCATTTGTTCGGAATGATTCTGAGAACGACGCATCGAGACGGGATCTCTCTGGGTCTCCGGTCCGCTCCTGTTCAAAACGTTCACCTGCTGTCTACCATCAATATCACATCGGGTCTGAGTCAGGACATGCGGAAGATAACCAATATTCGTCATGTAAATGTACAGTTTCTGTACATGGTAACATTATTGAATGTATCATCTTGACCAACACCCCACAAGCCTTCCACATAGACGCCTTTAAACATGAGCTAGTTCACATCTGGGTTTGACAGGAGAATACAATAGGACAACAGTAGCAAGGTGAAACGACAGATCACATCTTAGAAACATCAGAGACTTGACTAGGGATGTTAAGAGTTAATCGACTATCGATTCATTGTCGATAAAACTTTGCTTGAGTAAGATTTGGTTACTCGATTAATTGCTTATTAATGGAACATTACTTTTTTGGGGGGGAAACGAACGTTTTCAACGGGAGTTGTGTGAAATGTAATCATGATTTAGGGTCTGACTGCACATCAGGGCGCCACGCCATGTAGTGAAGGCTAATTGGGATGGTGGGAAATTTCAACGACACAGCGGAAGACACAAAAATGAAGCGAGAAAAGCGCAGTCCGGCGCGGGACGTTCTTATCAAGTAATCGACTATCTTTCGTTAAGGTTAACAGTTATCGATTAACGAAATTCCTTGAAATTTGCAACCCTACGACCTACATCTATTCACGTTCACCAAGCCTCACTGCTCTTTTCCATTCAAGCTGTGCCCAATCTAAAGGCCCTTTCAGTCCCGCTCCATCCAATTAAATATCCCAATTAAGCGATTGGGATTTGAACAAAGCCACTTTGTAGCACGGTGAGAATAGAGCTGATCCGCTGTGAAAAGCTTCTGCGATGCAAACTAACCAGTCCGACGAGCGAATCCAACATCCTCTCCTCGTCTCCGCGCTAACGCACGCTCGCCCGAGGAGAGGGCGCCTCAGGAAGTTACCTAGAAGACAAATCTCCAGAGCGATTCCACACGCACAAAAGTAACAACCGAGTCAAATAGCGTACTCCGATTTCGACGACTTTGTGGACGGGGCTGTGGTGTCGTGCGTGAAAGTGGTGATTCCAGCGTGACTAATGAACGCGTTGTCCCTCTCTGCCTGTTGCCGAGCGCGGGTCTAATCGGTGTGAAAGTGTGGTCGCAAGGCTCGGGCGGCTCCCGTGGTAATTCCCGTCAGCGCAGTAAGAGAAACACTTCAAAGCTCGACGCCGACACGCGGGGGTACGCCGAGGCCGTCTCCGTGCCGACGGCGGACTATACGCTGCGATGACGTCAAAGGCGTGCGGAACTTCCCCCCCGCTTCCATTCTGCCCCGGCTTCCGCACGGACGCCTCTCTGGGGACCGGGTCCTAGACTCCTCTGTGTCCAGACAGACCCCCCGGGTCAGTCCCCCAGTCTACAGACCCCCGGGTCAGTCCCCCCCGGGTCAGTCCCCCAGGGTCCGTCCCCCCGGGTCAGACCCCCCAGGTCAGTCCCCCCTGGTCAGTCCCTCAGTCTACGTCTTAAGCGCGCACGTTGATCTGGAGTGAACATCTGAGCTACTGTGCTCGTCCTGCCCAACGCTTGGTCAAAAATCTATGTGGGTTTGTTCTTTCTAACGCTAAAATGACCACGCAGACTAGTTCTATCAGAAATGAACGACCGCTGAGACTGAAGGCGTATTATTGAGGCCGTCGCATGATCTCCAATCAGAAGTGAACGAGAAACATTTAAACCGAATGTTATGAGAGCTCCCATCAACCTACTCTACGTCATCCATGGAGGTTAGTTGACTTTCTCTGGGAACCTCGTTGGTAAGAAGTCTCCCAAAGACCTGGATCAGCGCTAGCGCCACCTACCTGAGACCGCATGCTACAAGTGGGGGGCCCCACCAGCTGCTAGGGGCCCTATGACAACTGGCAACATATTACCCCCCCCCCCCCCCCCAAAAAAGAAAATTGTTCATTTGTGATTTTACACCATAGCCATTTATTTAATATGTATTCTTTCATCTCAACATTAATTTACAATTTCATGGCCATTATACGCAAAATCCCCCCCCCTGCCCCCAATCCCTAAACCCTAGAGCCGGCCCTGGCCTCGATGCTGTGTCAACAGCAGGAACACAATCAGAGATGACTAGTAGATTTGGTGGGGGGGGGGGGGGGCGTGATTCACCCATTTCAACAGCGAGAAAACATCCCATTTTTTTTGCTCACTCCAGGGTGCACTGGCCCACTAGTCATGGAGGGCGAAGATAATGGCCGTCTGTCCGTCCCGCCATTCATGGCGTATTAATACTCTGCCTGTGTCCTGGGGTGGGTCCGGTGTGACAGCCCTACTCTCAATGCCTCTCTTCATCGCGGGCTGGTGGAGGTTTTAACCAGGGGCCGCAAGGACTCTTGCCCGAAAACAGACCGCAGATTATACATTCTCAGTGCCACATACACCACCCACAATCCTTTCTGGACTTCCCTTTTTGGGGGCTACTACTCCTACTAGTATGGTTTGTGTTCACTTAAGCCTCATTCATAATACTTGAAGCCTATGAAGAGTGAGGGAGGGAGGGAGCCGGGATTAGCATTGCGGCTAAACCAGGTTTCGCTAGCTGCGCGCGGGCTAGCTCACGGTGGTTAGAGCGTGCGGCGCGGCCCAGGAAACGTCACGTCTCAGTGAGCGGAGCCTGGTGAGTCAGCCAGGCCTGTGTGTGTAGTCTGCTCTCTTGCTTTGTTGTGGGGTTTCTCACAGAGCGCGCCAGGGGCCTTTTTACGGTCCCCGGGGCCCACATCATACGGCGCGAGAGAGGATGTGGCGGCGCTAACGGCGGCCTCACCCACAAAGCCGCTCTGACCCTGGGGCTGTGTTGTGGGGGGCCCCCCAGGGCGGGCTGGAGGGGGCCGTGAACCCACGCTCGCTACTCCGGGGCCTCTTCCCCAGATCGCTGTCCTGGGTCGGCACGCACGTTTGAAGCTAAACACACGGGCTGGAAGGTTGATTTTGTGTTTCTAAACGGACGTTTTCTTAACATGCAGAGTTTGTAGAGGACTACGGCAACCCGGCGGGGTCAAACCTCAGAAACACAGTCCTGATTCAGTTACATCTCTCGACGGAACTGGAGTTCCGTGACACAAGATGGAGGGCCCCCGGCTCCGCCCCCCCGACCTTCTCTCCTCTAACTGGTTCTTTGTCTTAGTTTGTCCTCGCCAACAATCCAATAGCTTGGGGGGGGGGGGGGCCGTTCCGAAGTGTCGGTATCTGTCATGGCCATCCTTCCCTTCTTGCCCCCGTCTTCCTGTGTGTGATAAGAGAGACCCGGAAGAGAGACCCGGAACATCCTGAGGTCTAGAGACGGTTGGTCAGAGGCGGTATCTAAATTCGGCGTCTTTAGTGGGGGGGGTACAGCCAGAGACCGACTGAGACTCGCTGATGGGGCGTCTAATTACAGCGTTGGAACTAACTAATCCGTACGGGAAGGGGAGGGGTCGTCGGAGAACGGTCAGACCTGCTGGACTGACGTGGGCTAGTGAGTGGAAAAGACATAAAACCATTAAAAAAAAACTCTTTAATAATAATAATTTTTGAAAATATCTCTGAATTGTTTTAATGAAACAGTAGTCAATAGCCTTAGCCTAGTTAATGCAGGTATTAAGGCTAAGATTGGTTATGGATTTGGAACCGTCTAAAATGCTGTGTCACTGCTGTCGGGTGCAAACCTTGTTCTACATTTTGGTGATTTTTATTTCGTTATTTTTTACATCAATTAAAAGCTGGTTGGACGACCCTACGAGCTCTGAGTGGCCCCCCGGCCCCGGGGCCACATTCCAAACAGCTCACCATATGATTACGTTCAAAAACAGAGAAATTGTCATATTTAATTAATAATTTCAAAAGCCCCCGCCTTATTTACCGAGCTGCTACTGTAACTGTGAGCTTGTGGACAGGTTCCAGCAAGTATCCAGCACCCCCACGAACTGTCCAGCTGCTAGACCAAGACGAGAGATACTGTAAATGCTGTGTAGCAGCTGTTACTTACTCTACGTGTACTGGGAAGGTCAAAGGAAACATGGAGATTCGATCAAGGCTTATTAGATCAAGTTTCTTGATCAGTTCAAAAATGGAGTCGTCTCAATTAATCGCCCATTCGTCACGCGTGAGGGGAAAAATAAAGAAACCTCACAATACATCACTCGTCTAGAAAACAGAAGAATCCCTGAATGTAACTGCTCTCTCGATATCGCTCAGGCGAATCACGCGTCACTAGACATGCAAAGTACATCGCAAACGCAGCAATTTTCTTCTGCTACTTCATGTAGGCCTACGTGGTGGAAACTCGCTGCCCGCAACGCCCAATCCACACACCCCCACCCCGGAACCCGCAACGCCTGTATTGCATAAGCAGTGCGACATTGAGAAATTTAAAGCACACACCCAACCAAAAATAATACGGCCCATCTTAGAAACTAGGCCAATACGGCTTAGAAACTAGGCCAATACCAAAGGGTGATATTGCCGGTGAAGTGATATAAACAAACAAATCTCCCTCCCTCCATCTCATCACGTGTCCCAAGCCAGAAACCCCAGCAATGTATACAACCTGTCACTAATGATGTGAAAAGATTCAACTGAAATATAAAGGTAGCAGACCTAGACCTGTCTATCTTTAACTCTAAAACACTCTACATCTACCTTGCTCTCTGATAGGCTAGGCTACCTCTACCTTGCTCTCTGATAGGCTACCTCTACCTTGCTCTCTGATAGGCTACCTCTACCTTGCTCTCTGATAGGCTAGGCTACCTCTACCTTGCTCTCCGATAGGCTAGGCTACCTCTACCTTGCTCTCTGATAGGCTAGGCTACCTCTACCTTGCTCTCCGATAGGCTAGGCTACCTCTACCTTGCTCTCTGATAGGCTAGGCTACCTCTACCTTGCTCTCTGATAGGCTAGGCTACCTCTACCTTGCTCTCTGATAGGCTACCTCTACCTTGCTCTCTGATAGGCTACCTCTACCTTGCTCTCTGATAGGCTAGGCTACCTCTACCTTGTTCTCTGATAGGCTATGTGGACTGGAAGCCATTTGACCGTTACTGTGCACTCACACAGCGAGCGACTTGGGCGCCGAGAGCGGTCGGCTGCCATTCATTCTCCACGGAAGCTGGCGACAGGGCGACGGACGCCTCGGCGGCAGCGAGCGACGCGTTGCCAGCGATCTGAGCGTAGATTCGAAGTTGGGCAGAGTTCGACTTTATGCAAATTAGCAGCGACATCGCCGAAGCGGCAACCAATAGCAGATCAGGTTACCTCAGAATGGCAGTGGAATACATCTTCAATAATGTGAGTGACACATGAATGACCCGCCCCCCCCCTGGCATCTGCCGCTCTCGGCTGCCAGGGAGCTGGCGACGCCACGCCACGCACGCAACCATAGCGACCACTGTCGCCCTCGTCGCTCGCTGTCTGAGTCTAGAGTTAGGCCTGGTCATGGTGGCCAATAGCCTCTCCACCACTCAGAGTAACACACTGTTCTCCTTCCCAAACCTACATCCACCCCTTCCGAATGTATGAGTGAGTCCACGGGCCCAACGAGCCGAGGGGTTTTGTTCAGGACGGGGTTGTTCCCCAGCTGTGTCAGCGGTGGCTGGAGGTGTCTCCACTGTGGTTTTTTTTGGAGGAACGCCGGGAGTGTGACAAGTCCAGACACGACCTGTCCAGGTCAGGGCGGGCGTGCCTGCCTGCCCGCCCCCGCGCTACGCTGGTCCAGCTCTGACGAGCCCGACGTCAGATAAGAAGCAGCCACGGCTTCGCACGCGGGCGGGTGGTTCAGACGCGACTGGCCGAGCTCTCGAGAGGGGAAACGGCTGAAGGCAGCTCGCCGAGGCGCTCCAGACACGACGAGTCGAGCTCCGGCCAGGGACGAACGCAACGCGGCCCAGCTTCAGATATCACACTACTCTCTCCCATACTTCCTCTGGGATCAGTGCTAGTTCCCCTCCAGGCAGCCTTCTTAATCCATCCCTTTCGCAGCAGATTGCGGAATTGTATCTTATCAATCTCAGTGATAGCGTTTCCATTGACTTAACTGGGAAATCATCATGTTAGCTTGATTTAGGCAAGAGACTGTCATCCATCCTCTGGGCAGTGTGCACACTCCTGGGCTAAGTCCTACTGGTGGATTCTACGCAGGCCTTGGTCCAGATATTTCGTGGAGATCTGGGTGTCCCAAGGGGTTAGAGAGAGAGCTTTTTCCAAACCATAATTTACTCAAAAGCTTTAAAGCACAAACTATGAAGCTCTGACCAACAAGCCTAGCCTACTATAAAAGGCTTTCCCCCTCCACCAGCTCCTCTGAAAACTTGTGCCAGCTCCATGTAGTTCATTCACTTGTATTGATTGGATAATCGATGTACTGCTACGCCATGTTCTTCCGTCCGGAGCATAGCAATCATTTAGCATTGTATTTATATAGTATTTAACGTACATTTCTAGACCACAGACGCTTTCGAGTGAGTAGTGTGCACCTAAATATCCAACCACACTGACAAGAGAGTACAGAGCTATCAAGATAGCACGGCTGTCAAGTAGAGACCTGCATCAGTGAGATGTTTCGAGCAAACCTGGCAACCGCAACAACCTGGGAGCAAAATGGTTAAAGGTGTTCCTTTAAAACTACAAGTCAATCCAGAATAAAGTGAACCTAACCTAGTAGCCTGGAGCACCAGTGGCCTACGGTGGCTCATATGCATCTCCAAAGTGCTGTACTGTCCGGATCGTATAGTGAATAACGGGAACGCGACTAAAGCGATAAGGAACCGGGGAAGGGTGATCGAGATGCACACGTATGCTTGAAGGGGGGGGGACGCATCTGTTGTGATTTGAGAGGGTATGGGTCCGTTTCAAATGACCTAATTCCTGGGCTGTGGTCCCACGCAGCCCCCCCACCCCACCACCACCACCCCCCCTAACCCACCCCACCCACCATCCTCTCGAAACATGGCAACAAAAGCGACGCGAATCATCTCGGTGTACTTCCCAGCGGGGCGGAACGCACTGGATCACCTTTTGTTATCACTTGGCTTTGTTACAGAAACACGCTCTCTCTCTGGTATCTCTCTGGGTATCTCTTGGGCTGACTTCTGATGGAGGTATGCTGGAGCCCTCTTTCCTTCCTCGACCACCCCCCCCTCCACCACCACCACCCGCTAAATTTCCCTCCCTGCCTGCCTAGTTCGGTTCGTGTCGCTCCGAACGCACCGGGGGAGCTCACCGTGATCCAAACCAGACACACTTCTTCTCTCATCTCATATCTCCCCCAGATACTCGCCACGGTGAGAAACGCGTTGTAAAAAGTGCTTGTTTGGGTGACAAACACACCGAAACATGCAACAACTCACAACTAATCACAGAACAAAGATAAACTCACCGCGGTTCCTGTTTCGCCCGGTGTGAAAGTGAAAACGGGCAGTAGTTGGGATTATTTGCCCCCTTTTCCACGTTTCCACCCCGGCCCCGGTCTCCTCCACACCCCAGGAACAGGAGTGTGTTCGGGGTAAGCAGGAGTGTGTTCGGGGTAAAGCAGGAGTGTGTTCGGGGTAAGCAGGAGTGTGTTCGGGGTAAAGCAGGAGTGTGTTCGGGGGAAGCAGGAGTGTGTTCGGGGTAAGCAGGAGTGTGTTCGGGGTAAAGCAGGAGTGTGTTCGGGGTAAGCAGGAGTGTGTTCGGGGTAAAGCAGGAGTGTGTTCGGGGTAAAGCAGGAGTGTGTTCGGGGTGAGCAGGAGTGTGTTCGGGGTGGGGGGCCCGGGAGAGAGAGAGAGAGAGAGAGAGAGAGGGAGAGAGAGAGGGAGAGAGAGGAAGGATCTGGGACTCACAGACAAACTGGGAAGGAGAAAACTCGGTGAGGTTGTTGATGGAAACGCGTCCCTAGATTGGCCACAAAATTCCTGGAAATTCCCAAGAGTCTTCTCTCGAAACGTGCGTCTCGTCGTCCTCCTTGAAGCAGAAGCAGGACGCAAATCCCACCGTTTATTCACTGTATCCGGGCGCGTCGTCTGCCTCTCCTAGTCCGCCATGTTGTGTGTCTGCGGCAGGAGGAATGGGAAGCTGAATTCTCAGGCCTGGACTCATCTCCCCGTCTGGACACGGCGCAGTAGCGCCATCTGGTGGTGTAATGTAGGCTACTGCAGCTTCTGATGAAACACATCAGTAGTGAACGTACTTCAGATAAGAGCATTACACCGCCAGATGGGGCTAAAGTGCTGTGGATTGAACCATGAATATAAGTGGTTAGTAGTCCACCATGTGGTCATGTCTTGAATGGTAAAAGAAAAGTAGGCCTACTTCAATAATCAACTCTTTTTCTCTTACTATTCAAGCCAAGACACGACCACATGGTGGACTACTAACTCCACTTTTATTCATGTTTCAATCCACAGCACCTTAGTAACATATATGGTTGAAAATATATATGTGTGTGTATACATCCATGGTGTGTATATATATTCAACCATTGCTGAATATGATTTGATATCCTATTCTGTAGCATTCCAAACAAAAGCAGTGTCAGGTATTGTGATATATTTATTACAGTTCATGAATGAACAAGAAAACAATGTACAACACTTCAAGATAATAAATAACAGAACAAATAAAATAATATTCAGTATTATGGATATGATATTGAATCGTTGAGTAGAAAGCACACAGCCCTAGAATGGAATGCCAGTTGTTTTTAACTTATTTGTGCTGCTTATAAGATTCATCCCCATTTCGATCTCTCGTCTATAAACCAGGTATGTTTCTGTAGAAAGCAAGCCTTCGTTAGAGGGATATGGTGTGGTTGTGTACAGTCGGTGTGACTCATGAAGGATTGTGTATATTTACTGTATATTTCATCGAGTGCGTTTGCATGAGTGTGTAGCGGCAGCTTCTAGAAGTGGAGAGTGTGTAATGGCGGTTTGTTTAAACGGTCGTGGTAGCGTGGGTGTGTGTGTGTGAGGGGGTTGGAGAGAGACACTCTCAGACCGCCAGGTTGGCGATGACGGCCCGGGTGAACTCGTCGCTCGAGGCGTAGCCTCCCAGATCTCCGGTTCGCACCTGTCACAAACAAAAAGGAGTGTGTTACTCTCTCACACACACATGGTTTTGGTTTCTTTCCATTTCGAGGTTGGCTTCCAGGTCGCTCCTCGTCAGGTGTGAAGAGTCACCTCGTTAGTTAGGATGTGCCACACCTGAGCTGGGCCACGCCTCAGTTGGAGAGCTACGCCTCACCTGGGATGAAGACCACTTGTTCTCCACCTCTGAGAGCTGGTCGTATTTTCCCTGTTCCGTTCCTTATAGCCATGGCACTCCCCATCCTAAGTTGGCATGAGTCTATTTTAGTAACACTATTCAATTATTGGCCAGTAGTTAGTGAGTACCACCATGGACTCCCTTAAGAACATCGTTTATTTTGGTTTCTTTGGTGACGCATTTGTTAGTTCTCTTATGATGAGCGATGTTTTGGTTGCTATTGACAATGTAACACACACACACACGCACACGCACACACAATGACATCCATGTAGTAGTAGTGAATCATTAGGTTTCCATGCTCCATACCACAAACATTATTAGTATGTTAATCTATTCTAATTAGTTTGTTATTATGGTATTCTGTATTGCTCCATCTACCAATATACATTTTCCCCACACATATCAATTAATTATAATAGCAAATTTAAATTAAATGTATACTTCAGCATTTAAGAACACTGATCTACAAATACTGGGGATCTAAATCGTTTAGGTGATGTCACTAATCAATCTATAAACCAATCTATCTTTCTTTTACACAAACAGTCAAACACACAACTCCTTTCATCATTTATTCATTCACAAGTATTTGTTAACATATGACAAAGGTCCATTGGCTACTGTAACATTCTGAACCCAAGATGTTTCTCATGATGGGCTGATTTAACATCCAATCATGTTACCCCTATCCAAGCCTTAATTAGCCAATGGCAGCACTGCTCATAGTTAACGGTCATACACAAATAAGTCATGTAACCAGAATAAAGATGTGCCATTATGACGTGATGGACTAGGGGTTACAGTGGGGTATCTTACTCATTTGGGTGTCTCATCCAGGGCCATGGATCTTGGTCATAACAATGATTCCAACCATGTTAATGTGCACATTTGACCACATACACAACACAGAAACACACATCACACCGAGATTACTTTCATATATCGCAAGAAAAAAAGGATTGATAGTTTCAATGCATGAGAAAATGGGCCAAACTTGATGACATATTACCAATCCAATAAGCGAATTAAAGTCCCATTTTACCATTCAGATAAGTGAATAAAAGTCCCATGCTACCATGAAACACGTTGTCCTCTCTCTGTGCCAGGATTCTGGGTTCGAGTTGATCTACAATTATCCAACTGTTCTCAAGTGGGGTTCTCAAAAAACGATGACTCATCGGAAAGCAATCCAGTTCCCAGAGAGACGATTCCCAGAGTAATGAGTATGACACGATTAAAAGATGTCAGCCACTGTATGGAGGTGAACAGATGCCGGCTCGTTCTTGTTCCAGGTGCGAGTGCAGCCCACCGTGAGGCCCACT
The DNA here is from genome assembly GCF_949987555.1 of Borostomias antarcticus. Classification (NCBI taxonomy): domain Eukaryota; kingdom Metazoa; phylum Chordata; class Actinopteri; order Stomiiformes; family Stomiidae; genus Borostomias; species Borostomias antarcticus. The sequence goes on from NC_140244.1 coordinate 2,040,778, forward strand.
CCACATACAGTACATGATACAGACAGAAGCTTACTGTAGGTCCTTCTGTCATGATTGTGAAATGGCAGAGCGTGATTTAACCGATACCGTTGGTGAGTGATTGACAGGCATGACTTGTTTTGCCATTAGATAATTGTCATTATGACACAAAAGCAGCGTAACCGAAACCACGAAGAGATCGAATGACTAAGCAAACGTGGAAAACGTTCGCAGCAGAGTTCAGGAACAAGCTAGCAGCAGGGGCAGAGGAGAAAGAAAGAGATGGGAAGAGAAACGGTGTATAGAGTAAGAAAATAGTTGACTAAAAGTCACAAAGTCATAATAAATAGCGCAAAATGACAAGAAAATATGTTTTTAAGAGGTAGAGGAAGAGAAGAGGGGTGATATTGTTAGTTGAACATTATTCACCTCAGACTGGGGGCAACAGGTGGTTTGGCAGGTTGTTTGGGGTGGAGGGGGGGGGGGCTCAACATGTATCCGGTGTTAGGATGTCCAGATTAGGGTAAAGGGCAGGTGTGTGTGTGTGTGTGTGGGGGGGGTAAGAGGGGGGGGGGGGCGGGGCTTCTTAGTTAACAGGGCGGTAACGCAGGTTGTCCACGACGGTGCGCACAAAGTCCCCAGTTGTGCAGTATCCGCCGAGGTCCCGTGTCCGAACCTGGGACACATTTTAAGATCTTTATTTGGGTTCACATGTGACAATATTTGACACACAAACACACACACACACGCACACACACACACACACACACACACACACACACACACACACACACACAAAACACAGTGTATCACACTCTCTCTCTCTCTCTCTCTAACACACACGAGGACGAGTATCAAAACTCTGCAATCGCGACTCCGTTCTTTCGGTGAACGAACGTCGATCTCTGATGATGCGATAAGGGACGACCCTCGCAAAGCTCCGCCTTCAGAACGCCACGTCCCATCACGGCAGCGCAACACGGCGAAGGGCGGACCCCTGGTGTTCAGTGCGAGCTACAGCTGCTAGTGTTCAGTCTTCTGTCCGTGGTTAGAAGACTGACTTTAAGAGTTAGATTCCATGTAAAATATGCATATAACTTGCAGTGTGAGTTTAGGCCTTTATGGAGGACGATACAGAGCAGGGGGCTAGGCTAACACACACCTCAAGAGTCCTTCACACATGCATACATGTACCATACACCCAAGTCCCAGTGCGTCATTAAAGACTCTCACAATACTATATAGTTTAGGTTTAGATGTAGATTTCGTGATTCTGAATGCAATGTGAGTTGTGAAATGCTCCTTGACGTTTGATGTACAACATTTGTTGGCTGAAGAAAGTCTGCGTAACACTGACCCACAAAGTGCTTTTTACAGAGTTAGTGCATAAATGTGGACCGTGTCTCCCCACAGACCCACGCCTCCTAGTTCAGCTACGACGTCGCCAAACACTTCTGGATCAATGTTAATAGCGGTCAGAGAGTTTAATCTTGAGGCTTCCTCGTGAGAAAGTTGATGAATGGTCAAGTCCCAAAGGGAAAGGTTTTACACATTATTTTTCGTGCACATGCATGCACATACGCTCGCACACACACACACACACACACACACACTCACTCACTCACTCACTCACTCACTCACTCGTGAGACTCACTCACTCACTCACACACACACTCGCTACCTCACCTTGCCCTGTTTGATGACCCTCTTGACCGCGTCGGACACCATGTGGGAGTGGTATTCCAGACTGAAACACAACACAGTCACATGAGACCGGGCCCAAACGCTCGCTCACACACTGGCTACATGTGGTACAGTAGGCCCTGAGGAGAGGTCGGGGGTCGTGGACACACCGTCTACTGTACATGTGGTACAGTAATAATAAATAATAATAATAACTCATTTATATAGCGCCTTTCATAAAACCCAAGGTCGCTTTACATAGGGGCAGAACAGACGAGAGACAAACATGGTAGACAGAGACGCACAACATTAAGAAACGGAAGCTAGAGGTCAAAGGCCATGTTAAAGAGGTGTGTTTTAAGAAGTTTCACTGAAGTTTCTGAAGAGAGCTCAAGGGTCCTGGACACACCGTCTATGGTACAGAATGCGTTGGAGACAATTCGAGGGGCGTGGCCAGGACACGCTCCAAACCAAATGCTAAAACGCGACTCACTTGAGGTGGTGGAGCATGTTGGCGGCGCTGAGCAGCATGGCGGTGGGGTTGGCGATGTTCCTGCCCACAGCTTGGGCAAACGGGTGTCTGGCCCCCTGGGATTGAACAGGGGGGGTTAGACGCAGTATACAAGGGGATGATGCTCCTGTCAAAATCTGCGCTGGGTTCTTTCTACAGTTAGACACAAATGTAGGGTCCAGTAAGAAAGAGCAGGCGAGCGACGTGGACAGAGAAGATCTGTAAACCAGAGAGGACTTCCAGGACAGTTAGACTGGGGGACATCTATGGACAGACAGATAGACAGACAGACAGACAGGCAGACAGACAGACAGGCGGGCAGACAGGCAGGCAGACAGACAGACAGAGAGAGAGAGAGAGAAAGACAGGCAGAAAGACAGACAGATGCACAGACAGGCAGGCAGAGACAGACGGACAGAGATGCAGGCAGAGAGACAGACAGGCAGACAGAGAGAAAGACAGGCAGAAAGACAGACACACGCACAGACAGGCAGGCAGAGAGAAAGAGACAGATGCAGGCAGAGAGAGAGACAGACAGACAGACAGACAGACAGGCAGGCAGGCAGGCAGGCAGGCAGGCAGAGACAGACAGACAGAGATGCAGGCAGAGAGACAGACAGGCAGACAGAGAGAAAGACAGGCAGAAAGACAGACACACGCACAGACAGACAGGCAGACAGACAGACAGGCAGACAGACAGGCAGGCAGGCAGGCAGGCAGACAGGCAGACTTACGGTCTCAAAAACGGCGTATTCGGCGCTGTAGCTCTCCCCCGGCACCACGCCGGCTCCGCCCACCAGCCCGGCGGCCAGGTTGTCGATGATGTTGCCGTAGAGGTTGGGCATGACCAGCACGTCAAACTGGTACGGGTTCTGGACCAGCTGGGGATCACAGCAGGGGGGACGAGTTCGTAGAAACCAGCGAGAACAGCAACAGGGGTGGGTAGCAAAGGAGAAGCGGGATATGAGCTTTCTGGGATTTTTACGTTCTTCGGTTTCCACGTACATCACGTGAGCATTGGGCGAGCTACACCGTTAAAAAGACACTCACGACATCCTAAGTAAGGTAACTGGGTTATTTGTGTACGTTCCCTGCTAGCAATGACAAGATACTGTCAGTTGAGGGAGGAAGGGGGTGGAGCTAAATGGTTATTGGACTCTCATTGGATGGGCTTCTCATTCACCCATTCACACACACCATAGGCAGCAGCTGCCACGCAAGGTGCTAGCCTGCTCATTAGGAGCAATTTGGGGTTCAGTGTCTCGCCCGAGGACACTTCCGACATGTGGAGGCGGGATTCGGACCGCCGACCCTACGGTCACGGGACGACCCGCTCTACCACTGAGCCGTAGCCGACCTGCGGGTGGACGCTAGGGCTGTCCCAAAAAAAATCGAAGTTCGAAAAAAATGTGAATATCTTTTTTTTTTTTTTAAAAGAAGTTCAAACCTAAATTTGAGAGTTTGAATATTGTAATATGAATAAATAATATTATTTATTCAAAATGATGCAGTGATTTACATTAATAACAGAACATTTATAGGCTACAATTTATTTACGGGCAATAATCCAGACCCAGCACCTTATCGAGAGATGAAAGTTAACACCTCAGCGAGGGGTAACAGTGTTCACAGTACAATATTACAGTCAAGGGGTATTTTATTAGGCTATTATATTCATGAAAAATCGTTTAAAAAATAACATATAAATTTGAATATCGTTCAAACTTTACTAAATGAATTTGAATATATTCAAACTCAATATCGTGGCACTTTTGACAGCCCTAGTGGACGCGTACAGTACCTGCATGCAGCAGTTGTCGATGATGATGTTCTCGTATTTGATCTTGGGGTAGAGCTCCGCCACCTCGGCGCAGCACTGCAGGAAGAGGCCGTCTGCTAGCTTCCTGTGGACAGACCGGGAGAAAAAACCAGTGTTCAAAAAATGATACAGTCCACCCTGGAAAATATGTTTTCAACATAAAACAACCATTTGTTCATTCCCTGCTTAAAAGGCAGTGGGACAAGGGATATAATTATAATGGATATATTTTTAAGACAAATAAGATATTTTTCTAAACAAAAAAAATGATCTTCAACTGAGATCCACTCGAATCCATTTTGATCCAAGTCCAGGAAGCTGCCCAGAAGAGGAATGGGATCTCTGGTGACTCACATGATGTTGGCCTTGTGCACGGCGGTGACCTTGCTGCGACCTTTCTTGGTGGCGTAGTCGAACGCAAACTTGGCGATGCGCCGGGACTTCACCCTGGTGATGATCTTCAGACACTCGATGACCCCGGGGACACTCTGGCGCCGCCGAAAAACACGCCACGTACATCAGAGTATAATAACAACACAACATTTCTTCCTGGTCATGCTTAAACGTTTTTAATTTGCATTCATACTAAATTGTCATTCTTAATCTTAACGGTGGGTCCAACAAAGAAAACTATACGTTTCCTTTGTTTTTAAGGTAGTTATGAGTTCTCATGTTTTGAGTTAAATAAAGGCTAAAGCAGCTACGAGGAGTTTCACAGTTTGTGTTGATTTTAGCGGCACCTGTGGGCAAAAGCGGTAGTGTTTTCCCGGAAAGAAGACTGCATTTCCCATGAGCACCACCGCTTCTTGACGTAAATGGCCGGGTTTCCCGAACGAGTTAAGAAGCACAACTCCAAAGTACTTTTTAACTCCCATGCACAGGGTTGCTTAAGAAAGTTCCTTAAGAAGGTTCTTTATCAGGAAACCCGGCCAATATCTCTTGCCTAGCCCAGCATTCGTTTTGGAAGCCAGCAGAAAGACGGGCTACTGTAAACTTTGGAGGGCTACTGTAAACTCTGGAGGGCTACTGTAAACGGTGGAGAGCTACTGTAAACTTTGGAGAGCTACTGTAAACTCTGGAGGGCTACTGTAAACGGTGGAGGGCTACTGTAAACTCTGGAGGGCTACTGTAAACTTTGGAGAGCTACTGTAAACTCTGGAGGGCTACTGTAAACAGTGGAGAGCTACTGTAAACTCTGGAGGGCTACTGTAAACTCTGGAGGGCTACTGTAAAGGGTGGAGGGCTACTGTAAACTTTGGAGAGCTACTGTAAACTCTGGAGGGCTACTGTAAACGGTGGAGGGCTACTGTAAACTTTGGAGAGCTACTGTAAACTCTGGAGGGCTACTGTAAACTTTGGAGGGCTACTGTAAACTCTGGAGGGCTACTGTAAACTTTGGAGGGCTACTGTAAACTTTGGAGGGCTACTGTAAACTTGAGGGCTACTGTAAACGGTGGAGGTGTACTGTAAACTCTGGAGGGCTACTGTAAACTTTGGAGGGCTACTGTAAACGGTGGAGGTGTACTGTAAACTCTGGAGGGCTACTGTAAACTTTGGAGGGCTACTGTAAACTCTGGAAGGCTACTGTAAACGGTGGAGAGCTACTGTAAACGGTGGAGAGCTACTGTAAACTTTGGAGAGCTACTGTAAACTCTGGAGGGCTACTGTAAACTCTGGAGAGCTACTGTAAACGGTGGAGGGCTACTGTAAACTTTGGAGGGCTACTGTAAACTCTGGAGGGCTACTGTAAACTCTGGAGGGCTACTGTAAACGGTGGAGGTGTACTGTAAACGGTGGAGGTGTACTGTAAGCGGTGGAGGTGTTCTGTAAACGGTGGAGGTGTACTGTAAACTCTGGAAGGCTACTGTAAACGGTGGAGGGCTACTGTAACCGGTGGAGGGCTACTGTAAACGGTGGAGGTGTACTGTAAACGGTGGAGGGCTACTGTAAACGGTGGAGGGCTACTGTAAACGGTGGAGGTGTACTGTAAACGGTGGAGGTGTACTGTAAACTTTGGAGGGCTACTGTAAACGGTGGAGGGCTACTGTAACCGGTGGAGGGCTACTGTAAACGGTGGAGGTGTACTGTAAACGGTGGAGGGCTACTGTAAACGGTGGAGGGCTACTGTAACCGGTGGAGGGCTACTGTAAACGGTGGAGGTGGACTGTAAACGGTGGAGGGCTACTGTAAACGGTGGAGGTGTACTGTAAACGGTGGAGGTGTACTGTAAACGGTGGAGGTGTACGGCGCTGTACCTCGTGCTCCAGAGCGCTGTACTCTCCCTCGGTCTGCTCGCGGATGACCACCATGTCCAGGTTGTTGTGGCGCGTGCTGTAGCCCGGCAGGCTGTTCACGTGCACCACGTTCGCAAACAGGTCCAGCTTCCGCCTGGCCGCGAGAACCGGAGGAGGGTTGAGAAATGAGCCCACGCCCCCAACACACACGTCATCACGCGGCGCTAGCGACGGACGATAGACCGCACCCTTACCTGAGGCGCATCTCATAGGAGGCCAGCTCCCCTTTGAACTCCATTGGGGTGTGAATCTTTCCTGCACATGCAGAGAAAAGTGGAATCAATTTTCCTTTGCTGGTTAGTTACCTCTACAAACACTATTAAACCTCCAAAATAATAACCCCACCCTCTTAACTTAGCTGAAAAACCTATCATTCTCCTCTTATCCTCAAATCAAGTCAAGTCAATTTTATTTCTATAGCACATTTACAAACAGCTGACGCTGAACCAAAGTGCTGTACAGATAAAAGCAAAAGATATAAATACAAAAGCATAAGAAGTGCAAATACAGATAAGTGCAAAGACACAGACAACAAAATAAAATAAAAATAAAAAATGCAGCAAATTACAAAATAAAGTAAAAAGGAACTAAAATGGCAATAATTGGGTTACCAGGGGGGCCGGCAGGAACTAATTAAAGGTGAGGGAGAAGAGATGGGTTTTGAGGAGGGACTTGAATCCTCTGTCAGAACCGTTAGCTGTTCACTTCAGTCCTAACTTGATCACCGACTGCAGATGAGGACAGCGAGGCGAGGAGGGGGGAAGGGAACCTCCCCAGACCTGCCGACCCTCCCCACTCACGGCCTCTTACCTTTCATGGCCACCCTGTTGGTCTTCATGGAGGCCAGCACCTCGTCCAGCTTCTCCTCACTCGCCATGTTCTGCACCTCGCTCAGGTGGAACTCCTCAAACTCCACGGGTACGTCGGCAGCCTGAGGGGAGAGAGAGAGACAATCAATCAATCAATCAATCACCTTTATTAATCGGACACTGGTCCATAAAAAAAAACACATACAACAATATAAATACAAGACAGGGATACAAAAAAGGGTTTAAAACTCAGTGTAGAAGGCACTGGTACCAATATGTACCAGAGAGAATCAATCATACTTTATTTCAAACCTGCATGCAGATAAACACAGGACAGTACACACAACATGTAACAAACAATAGTAACAAACAATAGACCACAAGTAACAAACAATAGACCACAAGTAACAAACAATAGACCACAAGTAACAAACAGACCACAAGTAACAAACAATAGACCACAAGTAACAAACAGACCACAAGTAACAAACAATAGACCACAAGTAACAAACAATAGACCACAAGTAACAAACAGACCACAAGTAACAAACAATAGACCACAAGTAACAAACAATAGACCACAAGTAACAAACAGACCACAAGTAACAAACAATAGACCACAAGTAACAAACAATAGACAACACGTAACAAACAATAGACAACACATAACAAACAATAGACAACACGTAACAAACAATAGACAATGCATGATTTGAAGAGAAGGAGGGAGAATTGAAAGTGTTTTTGTTTGGATGAAATGGACGACTATGCTACTTATCCTAATGTTGTGAATGTGATTAGGGAGATATGGTGAGGTTGAGAAAGTAGGGGGGGGATTATTTTAACATCTAGCAGATTTCACAGAGAAAATATCTCTGGATGCTTGTTAATAAATCCAATTTAACATGGCGATGACGTGTGCAGACTTTTACAACCGACACACTGACAAGGGAATGAAGTTGAAGGTCCAGCTGATGGTACCTTGAACACATCCTTGACCGCGGTCATCAGCTCAGGTCCAACTCCGTCCCCAGGGACCATGGTCACTTTGAAGGTGGCGTCGGCGCGTGCCGGGGGCGCCTCGGGGCCACAGAGGCTGGCGGTACCACTTAGTGGCCGGAAGGCCAGCTGCTGCCATCGGGGGCCAGTGAGGCCCTATTGACAAACAATAAGAGACATATTCAGTTTGTTTCATTTGTAAATGTTAACATTTGTGACCCATTCGGCGAGTTTCAAGAATCATACAGTCCATGGCAAGTCCGACACAAGGCCAAACCACTTTTTATTGGCATTTCAGAGGTTACGCTTGAATGTTTGCACGCGATTTTCACTAATTCACATATGGGATGTGGCCGAGGGTTTGAAATCTAACATACGAGGGTCTGAAGGGATAGATGTGGCCCTCAGGGTAGTCTGAAGGGATAGATGTGGCCCTCAGGGTACTCTGAAGGGATAGACGGGCCCTCAGGGTAGTCTGAAGGGATAGATGTGGCCCTCAGGGTAGTCTGAAGGGATAGATGTGGCCCTCAGGGTAGTCTGAAGGGATAGATGTGGCCCTCAGGGTAGTCTGAAGGGATAGATGTGGCCCTCAGGGTAGTCTGAAGGGATAGATGTGGCCCTCAAGTCACATTAGTGCATCACTGTCTTACAAGCCAGTTGGCTTAGCTAGCTAGTGACCTGGCTGACCTACTAGCTGACATTCAGGTTGTTACATGACAGGATTATAAACCAGTCCATACACTGTTCAAGGCAGAAGACCATGTCTAGAAAACTAAGCCCGGTTGTTAGCGAGCTGCATCCTCAACGTCATGACGTCATGACGTGAAAGGGAGCTAGCTGACGTTAGCCGCTTAGCTTCTTTAGCTAACAGCCTTCCGACCTCGCTAAGTCATCTCGTTGTTAGTGTCAATCGCAATATAACGTGTTAACAAAGCACGTACAGTCACAACTACTACTCGCAGTTGACATGGTACACGTCTGACAGGTGTGTGTTATATCTGAGCATCCCCTAACGACTCACCTTGGCCAAAGTTACGATACTCCCTCTCAAGGCGGCCGCCATGGTTGAATGTGGTGGAAGTGGACTTCTTTGACGGTCTGGCAGCCAGATGACCCCAACGCACGATACCGCCACCTAGTGGCACCGAGCAGCTATTTGCTGCCCTGCCTCTATCTGGGCCCAGGCACATTTATGCACACACAGACATACACCAATGTTTGCCATGTCTCTCCTATGATGTTATTAGCCTCTCTTACTCTGAAAATGTAATTTAATTTTATTTATTGCTCTATAAATGTTCTTAGCCGGTAGACAAACATACTCCAGGAGCTTGCTCGATCGCCTTGTTGAGAGGTCAGGGAAGAGTTTTTACAGCTCACTTATCTGGCCCCTGGGTGATACTGTTTTTTTTGCTTCCCTCTGGAATATGTAGGGGTGGGATGTCTGCCCACCTCCCTTGTTCTCTGTAAAGCGCATTGTGTTGCCTCTGGGTATGAAATGCGCTATATAAATAAAGCTTTGATTGATTGATTGATATTTATCCTCATCATCTCGCCTGTAGCGGTGGCGTCGTGGCGAGCTAAGGTCAACTTCAGGACACCCATCAGTCCAGAAGAGAGGATAGCCATCTGTCTCATGAAATATATAAAAGAATGACCTCTGACTAGTATTGTGGAGGCTAAACATACAAACTTACAAACTAACATGTTTATACAGATAGACCTATAGCCTAGTGATTATGCAGGTCAAATGAGAGGTGTGTAGAGAGGTTGTAGAGGTTATAGGTGGTATATGGAGCTGATATAATAATGAATTAACATTATCTTTTTTCCTTCTTTGCTACAGACATCTAGCGAAGTGGGGACTCACAATCCGTTGTGTTTACGTGCATGGTAAGGCTTGGATATGAGTACCCCCCACACACACGAGGCTGGGGAAAAAAAAAAAAATCTCCCTTTTTTATTTTATTGAAATTTAAGTTATACAGAAATTCTGCAACAATAGCCTATATGGCTGGGGCTAAATGTCCAAAATAGCACACTACCCCTATAAGCTCAAGCAGTTAATTTTCCGGCATATTCTGGTGGATTTTTATACATCAATTTGTGCTGGATTACTGTCTGCTGCTATCTAGCTAGATAGACTTGAATGCCAACATGACCATTTATTTTAGTAATTAATACATGTATGTAATAGTAATAGATTTTTTTAGGCCATTTCTGCTTTATTGGGATAGGACAGTGTAGGTGACAGACAGGTAAAGTGGGAGAGAGAGAGAAAGACATGCAGCAAAGGCCGTGGGCCGGATTCGAACCCACACCGCTGCAGAAAGGACTAGCCTTTACATGGTAGGCTAAGCGCCCCAACCCATTGAGCTACCGGGGCACCCCAAGTAATACATTTATTAATACATTCATTTTCCCTGGAGAGGGGCCGCGTGTGGCAGCAGGTGGCAGACCCCTCATCCATCCACGGTCACGTATCCAGAGTCAGTGACGGTGAATCCATCCACACATCCAAAACACAAAGCAGCGATGTCACCCCTAGAATCAGCACAACTACTGTTTGCGATATCCGACTTCGTCCCGTGCTACTCGTCTCTGTCGTCTGTGCGTGGCATCGCAAAACGTACGTTTTGCCGTGGTCGCATTTGTAAAACGACTTGGGATTTTTCGATTTGAAGTAGACCCCGTCCTGTCTCTGCAAACAGAAGCTGCTGGCGGCCGCAGGAGTTGTGACCGCAACGGTGTTCTGCGGGCAGTTGTCGACCTTCCTGGTTGATTTGGTGGTTTGTGTAGTTGTGGCTGTGAAGAATGTTTCCGGGTCCCAAGGTGGTTCAGCAGTGTTGTCGGAGGTGGATGAGAAGGTGCTACTGGGCAGCGTGACCTCCGACGTTTGCGTGGGTGATGTGAGCGGCGTCCAACCTAACGACAAGTATCAGGTGGTCAGTAATGAAAGCTAGTAGGCCTATAATAAAGGCTACACCTCTTAACAGTTCTGGAAGATTCTAACAGATCAGTCTCTTCTCATTTCATTGCGGACTTTCGGTAGGATTGAACCCATCCCAGATAGCAAGCGGATGTGTAATGATTCTGGGCCATATATGGGCCGGAACTAAACCACAAGGGCCAGATCTGGCCTGTATATGGCCCAGATCCGCTTGCTATCTGGGATTCAAGTTCAAGTTTTGACCTCACCGATATTTAGCAGGGTCTTCAGGTGTGATATCAGTGGGTATCTGCCCTGTCCACAGAACGTCCCAGAAAAGTCGTCCATGGCCAGACTCCACACAAAGGCACCTCCAAACTGCTTATTCTTCAGATAGCTGACCTGTTGGGAAAGACAGCGGAAAGAGAAAGCTGCCAAAATTGAGAGAGAAAATATTGGGAATTACACTTTTTTTCCCCCACAAGCATCCCTCCCTCTTGCTATCCCTCCAGATAGCAAGCGGATCTGGGCCATATACAGGCCAGATCTGGCCCTTGTGGCTTAGTTCCGGCCCATTTATGGCCCAGAATCATTACACATCCGCTTGCTATCTGGGTCTGTCATAACCACTGACGCATACTTTAAGTTGCAGATAAAATAAACACGTATATACAAAGAATATCACAGGATACACTAATATATCCAAACACCTTGTGAGAATCCTACCTTAGCAGTGTAGCTCTGCTGATTGTCGTAACCCACCCAATTATCCCCCTTGACAGCGTATGGGACGCTCTGTCTGTCCACCCACTGGACAGAAGTCCCTATGAGGAACGAGCAGATCTGGGGGGGGGGGGAAGACGACAGGGGACACGCGTCAAATCGACTGCCGTCCAGTCGATATGGCTTAGCGACATCTGCGTGCTGTTTGTGAGGTTATCCTGTAGTCTGTCCACTGCGCTATTAGAGGGGTCAAATGAATCACTGAGAGAAAGGAGAGAGAGAGAGAGATGAAAGGAGGGATGGAGATAAAGAGGGAGACAGAGAGAAAGAAACCCAGATAGCAAGCGGATCTGGGCCATATACAGGCCAGATCTGGCCCTTGTGGGTTAGTTACGGCCCATATATGGCCCAGAATCATTACACATCCGCTTGCTATCTGGGAAGAGAGAGCTTGAGGGAAGGAGGGAGGGAGAGAAAGAGAGACAAGAGATGGCAGGAGGGAGAGAGAGAGAGAGATCAACCTCTATCTGACCTCATAGTAGGCCCAGAGGCCCATCTCCTGGGTGTAGGGGCCGGGGGTCGCCGGGCCACTGACCGGTACTCCCACCCCTGTCTCTGCTGACGAGAGGGTGTAGGAGCGTCCGTAGCTGGGGAACCCAATCAACAGCTTCCCTACAGGAGCCCCTCGGTCACGCCAGTAGCGCATAGCATAGTCCTACGGAGGAAGAGCACTTTGTTACCTACCCAGATAGCAAGCGGATCTGGGCCATATACAGGCCAGATCTGGCCCTTGTGGCTTAGTTCCGGCCCATATATGGCCCAGAATCATTACACATCCGCTTGCTATCTGGGCTGGGAACACTATTGTTGTCAGAGGTATTTGAGAACTATTCCAAGAAATAGTCTGAGACGATTGAAAAATAACGGAACTAACTTCGGCTAGGTGTATGTAATGGATGCATTGATTAATGTAATGGATGCTACGATGGAAAAACACGTTTCTTACTATGTTGGTTTCATTGTTGTGTCTCCCTCCATACAGTGGACTGTGGTGGACGGTGACATTTGCTTGATCTACTCCGAAGTCAAATGTCTTAACGCTAATGAAGTCCAGGTACCTTGACGCACGCACACACACACACACACACACACACACACACACACACACACACACACACACACACACACACACACACACACACACACACACACACACACACACACACACACACACACACAAACAATCCAGTTGATCAGTATAGGGTTATCCAATGATTAGGTTTAATTATGAGCACAATTCCTAGATAGCAAGCGGATCTGGGCCATATGTGGGCCAGAACTAAGCCAGATCTGGCCTGTATATGGCCCTGATCGGATTGCTGTCTGGGTTTGATCAACCAATTGAACAGAGTCTTACTTGGACACCTCTGCAACTTCATATCCCTGGTCTATGGTGTCCTTCTGGGCTGCTACTGCTGCTGAAAGTATCAGTTGTGTTTTTCGACTGGCCGTGCTTTCTGCCTCGTAAGCCTCAGAAAGCTCCTGGGGAAGTAAACGTACCCGAGTTGAATACCCCTGAGGATTTTGCTACTGTTTCTAAATCAAATTAAACTTTATTTAAATAGCACCTTTCATAGACAGAGGCAACACAGTGTGCATTGCGGAGAGAAAAGGGGGGGGGGTAGTGATCCAACCCTAATTTTCCAGAGGGAAGCAAAAACAGTTGGCCCATTCCCAGATAGCAAGCGGATGTGTAATGATTCTGGGCCATATATGGGCTGGAACTAAGCCACAAGGGCCAGATCTGGCCTGTATATGGCCCAGTTCCGCTTGCTATCTGGGTTGGAGCCAATATAGGTGAACTCCATCCATCCATCCATCCATCCATCCATCCATCCATCCATCCATCTTCATCCGCTTATCCGGGGTCGGGTCGCGGAGGCAGCAGCTCCAGCAGGGGGCCCCAGACATCCCTTTCCCTAGCAGCATCAACCAGCTCTGCCTGGGGAATCTTTAGCCGCTCACAGGCCAGTGCGGAGATGTAGTCCCGCCACCTAGTCCTGGGTCTACCCCGCGGCCTCCTCCCAGCCGGACACGCCTGGAACACCTCCCTAGGGAGGCGCCCAGGAGGCATCCTCACTAGATGCCCGAACCACCTCAACTGGCTCCTTTCGACGCAAAGGAGCAGCGGCTCTACTCCGAGTCTCTCCCGGATGACTGAACTTCTCACCCGATCTCTCAGGGAGACCCCAGCCACCCTCCGGAGAAAACTCATTCTCTGACCTCTCTCAACGAGATGATCAAGCAAGCTCCTGGAAAATGTTTTGACTAGGGACATTTTACAGAGCACTAAGCATGGAAAAAATACTTTATCATAAGAAACGTAACACTATGAGTAAAGCAGATAAATGTTTACAGAGATGTTACCTACATAGGACCACTATGTTAGCTATCTCTGAAATCCATTTTAGCATATATGTATTTCATATAATAAAACCCAGTACACTCCTCCTAGAAGTGAGTTAACTAGCTAGAAAATATTGAGTTAACTAGGTTTCTAACACAGACAATGACATGGATAAAATACTTAAGTCCTCGGGGTTGCCTCCGTGGCTCATGTGGTTAAAGTGCGTACCATAAAGGCTCGCAGCTCAGTGGCCTTGTGGTTAGGGTGTCCGCCCTGAGACTGGGAGGTTGTGTGTTCGATCCCTGGCTGAGTCATACCAAAGACTTTGAAAATAGTTTGAAAGTTCCCTGTTTGGCATGCAGGGTTGCATTTGGGGGTAAGTCCCTGCGACATACTAGCATCATGTCCAGGGGGGGGTTAGTTGTACATCAAGTTGCCTCACGCTACAGAAACAGGAGATATGAGAAACATTGGTTCTCAAAAGGCTTCCTCATAAAGGCTAGCCCTTACTGCAGTGGGTTTGAATCCGACCTGGGCCCTGTGCTGTATGTCCTCCTCTCTCTCCCACAATTCCTCAAAAGGTGTGTGAATAATCAATAATCTGTAACCTGTCTGGAGTAGCCGTTGGTTCCATGTAATCGGTCAAGATAGCCTACACACAGCTAAATGAATAGCAAGGATCACAAATCCTGCCCACGGTCTGATGTGTGTAATAGTGACTCTGCTAGCCCACCTTGCAGAGCAGGGTGAACCTGTGCTTGTCCTCGGGGGGGCTGCGTCCAGATCCGGGGTACTCCCAGTCCAGGTCCAGACCGTCGAAGCCGTGAGTCCTCAGGAAGCTGATGGACGACTGGATGAACTTCTGACGGTTGGCAGCATTGGAAACCATGATGGAGAACCTGAGGAGAAAATAGAACTTTTGGTACGGACATACATTTACGGTAAATTATTATTATTATTATTATTATTATTATTATTATTATTATTGGTATTAGTATTAGTATTAGTATTATTATTATTATTTTATAAGTACAATACAATAAAGGTTATTATTGTTATTGTTGTTGTTGTTGTTGTTTTTAATTATTGTTATTATTTTTTTTACAAATAAGTAGCATTAACAGATACATCCTGCAACTGATGACTACTGAGTCATGTAAATTAGCAAAAAAAAAAAGAAAAAAGATTCTGTCTTTCCTTGTATCCCTCCCCTCTCCAGGGCCCCAACACCTTCACCACACTTTGACCTACAGCCCCACACTGCCTAGAGCCACACGGGATGATTGCTACACATCACATTACATCACATTACAGTCATTTAGCTGACACTTTTATCCAAAGAGATTTACAATATTTGCATTTAACGTAGGAAAAGCCAATGTACTACTACTTGCCAGAACTCACAAGTGCATCTTCTTTCTAAAACAAGTGACTAAGAGCATAATCTAGTGCTGAAGGCAAAGTGCAAGAATAGCAATCTAAATCTCTTCTACTGCACACGACTGGCCTTCCACCAAAGTTTCAGTGACAGTAGATTAATATAAACAGTACCCAGATAGCAAGCGTATCTGGGCCATATACAGGCCAGATCTGGCCCTTGTGGCTTAGTTCCGGCCCATATATGGCCCAGAATTATTACACATCCGCTTGCTATCTGGGTAAGGAATAAACTAGAAGCAAAACTATTCTCTTTCCCCCAGATTAGTATTCAGTGTTGTCAGTAGAGGGCGCCCTCGCACAAGGAGGAGAGACGTGACTCACTGTGCGCCTTCATCGTCAGTCCCTGTGATGGACAGCAAAGTCCTCAGCTCAGGGTTTCTGGACAAACACAGGAGATAGCTGGTAATTATCCTCCATACAGCCTGTCTCTGTCTTTCTCTATACGCCGCACTGGGACTGAGAACGAAAGAGGTGTGTGTGTGTGTGTGTGTGTGTGTGTGTGTTTGTGTACAGGTATTCCAAGAAAAACAAAAGTGCGATTCGTGTCAATCGGTGTGAATTGTGAGTGTAAAACTCACCTCGTCTTCAGGCTGTTGAAGGACTGGTACAGTGATTGGTCGCCCCACGCCGAGGGGATGAGCTCATTAGCATAATTAATGGACGCAAAGGCATAGACCAGGTGAGTGCACAGGTACGGGTCCACATTCTCCGGGAGGTATTTACCTGCTCCAAATCTGTACTGGGACCAGTTACTGAAGTAGCACACCAGTTTGGTGGCACTTGCTGTATGGAGAAAAAAAGTATTTGATGACCAGTGCACACTTGATAGGGTTGTATAAACTGCATGATAAACAGTCGTTTTCGTATTGAAACTTTTGTAAACCATCATGAAGCATTTATCAATCACCAGTAATCCAGGTGAGTGAAGTCACATCTGAAATCTGAAATATTACAGGAAGTTAATATAAAAATATGTTGCTCACCCATCTGAATTAGTAGATGCAGTCCTATAAGAAATGAATACTTCATTAAATGTTGATAGCTATGCAAACAAATAACAGTTACATTATGTTGCAACACTTTGCAATGGGAAAAAACATTGCACACACAAAAAGATGATTAAAAGAGGCAAGGCAAGGCAAGTTTATTTGTATAGCACGTTTCAGCAACAAGGCAATTGAAAGTGCTTTACACAAGACATTAAAAGCATCAAGACAAAGTGCAACACATAAAACGGAATGCAAAAAAGGGACATTTAAAACAAAATGCAGGAAAAATAAGAGACAGAAATCTCACCCGTTAAACACGCTGTCCTCATCGTTGTTGTTGTGTACATCTCACAACTCTCTCTCTTCTGAGCGGGAAAGTCCCAGAGGGAGTTGAGGGGAGGAATGTATCACGCTGGTGTAACGACACACTAAGGTCGTCTCTCGGGTTACAGGCCGACGACCAGACAAATTATGATGGTGTTACTGGTCACAACATTTACACAACCTACCCCAAAATAGACACGGTCTCCCAGAGGGACACAATGCGAAGTAGATGACATCAGGGTGAGAATGACGAGATGAAATTATGATGGTGTTCTAGGCACAACATTTACACAACATACCCCACAATGGTGGTCTCATTGTGTCAGACAGACACAATGAGAAGTGGATGACATCAGGGTAAGAACATACTGTATGTCGGATGTTGGATGACGTTAATGGCCTTTTAGTGATGAAAGAATACACACATTGGACGATATTGGTAAAGTTCAGTCAGAGATAGGAGAGATTTGTTTCTTTATTTACACATATACATTAAAAAGACAGTATATATAATTTAGAATGTGAAGGAGAACTGCCTAACCCTCACCAGGGGCTTGGAGAGTGCCATTCTCTGTACTGCATATTACAGCAACAGCAATGTAATATACATAAAGTTTAGACATGGTAAAACAGACAAGGACTTTGAGTAGCATAGTATACACATACATTGTTGTCAACAATGCATTCCATCCATACCCATAATACGCATTCATAATACCTGCAAGTATACACAAAGAGTATACACAGAGTATCTGTTTACACTCATGGGATACTCATGCGTGTTGAAAGAGTAACATTCACAGTTGTGCAGACAAAATTCAACAGATTTTTTTTTTCTAACTTTTATCTGTTACAATTTTAATAATGTATTCTGCCAATCTGTGGTAACATGAGAGTTGTCGGTAATTGTTGTAACACTCATAAGTGAATACATGTTTATTATAAACTGTAAATGAGGGAAACCTCAGTGCTTTAAGAGTATAAAGGTTTGAATGTTACTGTAGCTTGGGCTGTAGTGCTACTGTACAGAAGAGGGAATACTGTCAAGTATAACAGCCAGGAAACAGATCTCCAGTCCTCACTATCCTCCATGCCCTGAGATGTCAGCGTGACCCATTTTCACCGAGAGCGCACGTGACTTTACACCAGCACGCGAAACCCCATACAATACCACGGCTTCATTTTTTGTATATTGTCAGTGCAAATGTGATCTGCTTCTGGTGACACACTGCTTGACATATGCAGACAGGAAGACAGCCTGAAGGGATCGTCACTAAACGTACTGAGATGGTCTCAGCTCAAGGGTCTATAGACCCTCTGCTGGAAAAAACAGTTACCCAAGGAAATGTATACCTAAATATAAAATAATAAGAGAAAATAGTATAAAATTAACATAATCCTACATTGTTGTGACATTAGTGTATTTGTGTGCATTTTCCCCATTGCTTTGCATTGAATTTTGTATTTCTTAATTCTAAAGTAATTAATGCACTATTATGCACTGTTTATTATTGTTTATTATTATTATTATTATTTATTATTATTATTTATGTCTTTGTTTATTTTCATGTCTATTATTTATGTCTATGCTATTTGTCCTTTACCACGTGACCAACTGTAACACTTTCTCCAAGCACGCTAACGGTGTAACCAGACCCTAAAGGTCTTTATACTGCACATATTCTGGCTGGCCTCCAATTACACTCATATTGTATCACACTTTCATCTGGCAAAAGATGAGAAGTCTGCAGATACTAAACTGATACTCAGAACTCAGAAACCAATATAAGCAGGTGACTTGAGTATAATTTCTTCTTCTTCTTCTTCTTATTATTATTATTATTATTTTTACTTATGCCATGCACCCACAGACCAAGGCAAACTCCTCATACCTGCTGTACTTGGCTAATAAAAATCTGAATCTGGAAAAAAAAAATCAATCAATTAAAGTAGAGGAAATATCTAATCATAATCAAAAAGTTCACAATAGTCAAACACAGGTGCTAAAATCTCTGGCCATGATGTCACTAAGAAGAGTTAGTATTGTGTTGTAACATGTAACTGGACTCGGGGCTAGAGCAAGCACTACAGGACATGTCATTTGTCCCTCGGGTTTGAATAGCTCTCACGCCCTTTGTGGCGTTAGGTGGTGGCGTTGTTCTCAAATCCCGTCACTTCCTCCGAAAGCCCGCCCTGGGCGCACAAGCTGTCAGGCCTCCTGACATCTCTCACCTTCTTACTGTGACCAGGCTGAGCTGAGGAACACTGTCTTTTATTTTACTGTATGTTTGTATGTTTGGGGACTGCGGATGCAAATGAGCTAATAGCTAAATCCGGCATATTTACATGTTTGTTCATATACCCAGATAGCAAGCGGATGTGTAATGATTCTGGGCCATATATGGGCCGGAACTAAGCCACAAGGGCCAGATCTGGCCTGTATATGGCCCAGATCCGCTTGCTATCTGGGTATAGAGCTCTCTGTGTATGTAAACCTGTCCATTAATGTGCATTGTCCCGACGAAATAAACAAATAAAACTCATAACCACTGCCGGTGTGCTCTGCCCTGTTCAGTCCCAACAGAGATGTTCTTTCTCATTATGACATCACTGTTAGTGAGTGTTCCATTGCTTTGCACAGGTGGATTTCACAGATTCCAGATCAGATATGAATGTATGTACGCTAAAGAATAAGCAATCTTCTTTTGGATAACAGTGATAACTTGAATCGGGGGGATTTCAGCATGTCTGCCCCTGTGTTTTCATCCTTCATTCACATTCCATTGTATCAATAGCAATATCATATTCTTTCTACCTTAGTCTTCTTATTGAAACCCAAGGCAGGCAACACCACACACAAACCATTAAACTCATGTTTGCTCCCTCAAACCATGTTCTTCCATTCTTTGTTCTTGACCACGTGACAAACTATAGCAGTTTTTGCAAGCACGCTAACAGTGTAACCAAACCCTAGATGTCTTTATACATATTCTGGCCGGCTTCCATTTATGCTATTATCATATGGTAACATACTTTCATCTGGCAAAAGATGAGAAGTCTGCAGGTACTCAACTGATACTCAGAAACCAGTATAAGCAGTCTGTGGGTGAGAATAAGATGTTTTCTCGGTCAAATATTACAGATGTTACTACACAACCTGTGTATGTTGGTCAGCATGTATTGTAGTTTATGCTGCATGTACTCTTTAGAATATTTCTCAGGCCAAAATAGAGACTTAACAAATACTTTTCTTTTGCAGCAAGAACCTGGTGTCATGAGGCATCCCAGGAGCCGGGGGGCAGCAGAGCGCAGTCCGTCCCAGCGAGTGCGCCACAGCTCCGGCGAAGAAGCCTGCGCCACACCTGTGCTGTGTTCTGCTGAAGACTCATTACACCCCCACCACACCTGTGCCTTGTTCTGACATTCACCCTCATTAGTAGAGTATTCAAACCCTGCTATAGGGTTTGGGAAAATGTAGTCCCAGACACGACCATCTTGTTTCTACACAGGTGTATCTATTTGTCTGATTGGCTCTACTGCATAGAATCCTATGCAATCAGACAAATAGACACAAGATGACAGGTCTGGGACTACATTTTCCCAAACCCTATTGTTGTGTTCTGTGCTTGAAACTGACAATGTAGAGATACTCTGTTACTCAGCCTCTCGAGTTGGTCTGGTTTTTGTTATTTTCATTTTTGTGGGCGAAGTAAAGCATCAATTTGAACTCTTGTCTCTTCACATGGTCCTAGCCATCTTTGACTCATAACACCTGGGGCAAATCATGAGTGATACCTGCACTACACTGTTTATTTGTACTCTTATATTTTGATTTCTGCATTATCATTGTATATGACTATACCTGTGGGTTGTGTATAGTAGACTATGTATTCCCATTTGGATGTTGGATGCTCTGAGAGAACCAGTTAAAAGAAAAATGCACAACAAGAGTATATAAAGCAAGAAAAACCTTTTTATTTATATGCACTTGAACTAAAATTAAATGTATTAAATAAAATAATAGATGTTTCCATTACTAAAAAGGAAGCACGAGATTCACAGCACGGCAGAAACAAAGAGTTATTTCCCCCAGGATCTTATCAGTAAAGAAACACAAAAATAGAAAGAAAGAAATAAAGAAATTCAAAAATTTAAGTTATCAATGCTGATGTTAGTGTTGTTAGCTTATGGAGACGTTAATACAATACATCATGATAGACAAACCCTACCCAGATAGCAAGTGGATCTGGGTCATATATGGGCCGGAACTAAGCCAGATCTGGCCTGTATATGGCCCTGATCGGATTGCTGTGTGGGATACTTCATGCTCAGGGCCAAGCGCAGCATTTGCATGAGTCATCGAAGACAGAGCCACTGCCGCAAGACCTGAGGTAGGTCCTGCCTCCGGCGCACATGTAGAAGAGATTCCTGTCTTCCTCGTGAGGGTAGAGGCCGTCGGGCATGCCTTTGCAGAAGCGAGTCCCTGGAACGCCGGTGACGGGAGGTATGGTGGTGGGAGGTTTGGGAGGTTTGGTGGTGGGAGGTTTGGGAGGTCGGGTGGTGGGTCTGGGAGGTTTTGTGGTGGGAGGTTTGGGAGGTCTGGTGGTGGGAGGTCGGGGGGTGCTAACCTCAGGCTCTTCGGTGGTGGTGGGAGGCGGGGGGGGCTGCTCTGGATGGCGGGAGACAATCATTTCAAGAAGAGTTCCACCGAAATGCAGGGAGGCTGCAGTTGACGTACTGAAAAATCGCCCTAAGACTTACCGACGTCGAGGAGAGTCTGGAGATGTGCCAACAGCGGGTGCTTGCCCTCTCCGCAGAACTGTCCGTTAAAGTCATCCAAATCCAGAGCCCAAACGAAGGCCCCTCCAAACTTGTTCTCCTGCAAATACCGAACCTGTGGAATGGTGTGAAACAAGGTGAGATGGACATTAGTCAAGCACCGCACAAATAAACCAGACTAGTCTCACAACAACACAAATGTTATGTTCATGATGTGGTGACGAACATACCTTGGTCTGATAGCTCTCCCTGTTGTCGAATCCTACCCACTCAGTGCCATCGGTGGCATAGGGAACTTTCTGGTCGTCAATCCACTCCACCGTGGCGCCCTTCATGGTGCAGATCTGAAGGGAGAAAAAGGGCGAACATTTCGTATCGCGCCTTGAACCACAATCGAGGCCATGTCTGGAGAGGTTCATGACCGGCGGTGATCATTGGTTTGAACATGAAGGATCAGTTGGGTTTAGGTTCAAGGCCCCCTGGTCGCTTACCTCATAGTAGGCCCAGAAGCCGCCCTCACGTGTGTAGGGACCAGCGGAAGCGGCGCTGCTTGCTGGGGCTCCCACACCGGTGGCCGACGATGACAGACGGAAGGTGCGGCCATAGGAGGCGAAACCCATGTTCAGTTTCTCAACTGGGGTGCCTTTGTCTCTCCAGTACTTCATGGCGTAGTCCTGAGAGAGAGAGAGAGAGTGTGTAATGGAGGGATGAAGAGAGAAAGAATGGTATGGTAAAGTACAGTATGGTAGGTAGCTCAAGACCCTAAGGCTGCAAGTAATAACATAGACTATCATGTGTGTTAGACCGTGTAGCTAAGTGTGTACGATGAGGCATGAAGATCAAACTGCCATGTCTTCAACTGATTCTCATATAGGGTTTGATAAGGTTTCCGTATGCCAGCTTACAGTGTTGAAGTAGATGAGATCGCCTTTGTCCTGAGACCCACGGTACAGGGGGCTGTTGTGTCCAGTGAACCTCTCCCAGGCTCCGTGGAAGTCGTAGGTCATCACATTGATGAAGTCCATAGTCCTGGTGAAAGAAATTGAGGAATACCATTGAGGGTGAGATTCGGGCAACATTTGTACAAGTTTTGGACAGCGTCGTCGATGAATTTGGTCTTGATTGAGAGCAATCTCTTCTCTTTCAGCAAGAATGGTTGCCATTTAAAATGGCTGTTGTGCTCACTTGGCAATCTTTTCGATCTCATATCCGGCGTCGATGGTCCCCTTGCCAGCGGACACGGCAGCGGTGAGCATGAGCTGGGGGTTTCCAGTGGACTTGGCCTCGGCAGCGTAAGCAGCCTGAAACTCCTGCATACGCATAAATGCAAAGAGTTCTGGGTTACAAAGTACAGTCAGGGTGTGTGATTGACCACCATTGGGGTCTGCCCAGATAGCAAGCGGATCTGGGCCATATACAGGCCAGATCTGGCCCTTATGGCTTAGTCCTGGCCCATATATGGCCCAGAATCATTACACGTCCGCTTGCTATCTGGGTGGGGACTGTAGTACGGCACTGGCCTTGAGAAACCCACCTGGCAGAGCAGGGTGAACCTCTGCTTGTCCTCTGGGGGGCTTCCTCGAGCCCCAGGGTATTCCCAGTCCAGGTCCAGGCCGTCAAAGCCGTGAGTCCTCAGGAATCTGATGGACGACTGGATGAACGTCTGACGGTTGGCAGCATTGGAAACCATGATGGAGAACCTGAGGAGATTTTGCGTTTCTTAGAAGACCATACCGCAATGGGAATATGCACTGCACGTGGCGTTGGCGTGACTTAGGGAGATACTCACTGGCCTGAACCAAAGTTCCATCCACCAACAGCCAGCAGCGTCTTCAGATTAGGGTTGCTAGAGAGAGGAGATGGAGATCAGTGAGTCATTCATTGCACGGATGAAAACATTTTCATGGTATTGGATTGGGGGTGGGGGGTGGGGATTTGGGAATAAGTCCCTATGCATACTTGCAACTTGCCTCTTCTTCAAGCCATTGAAGGCCTGGTAGAGGGTCTCATCGTTCCACTCATAGGTGACCAGTTCGTTTCTTTGGTTGATGACAGAGAAAGCGTAGATCAGGTGGGTGCACAGGAAGGGGTCCACGTTGGCGGGGGTGTACTTCCCAACCCCTGGTCTGTACTGGGACCAGTTGGTGAAGTAGCACACCATCTTGGTAGCGCTGGCTACAGTTGGGATTGGGAGGGAACAGATCTGAAGTCAGCTCTCTATCTAAAGCAATGACCGTTGAGTGAGTTCTCTAACATTCCGCTGCTAGTCAGTCAATGGTATCAGATTAGTTATAGAATGCTAGCTAATTCTAACAAGCTAAGTCTAAAAACATGTAGACTTACCCAACTGGCACATCAGCAGACACACGCCTAAAGCAGAGAAACACCAGTGGTCAAAACATTAGTTATAGGTTCAGTCTACCACTGACACAAAATCACGATTAGCCTTTTGGTAGCAACTTTAAAATGTAATTTTCAATGTCAATGCCATTTTATTTATATAGCACCATTCATACAAATTAATTTAGCACATAGTGCTTTACATAAAAAGAGATGGATAAAAACATAAATCATAGAAACACAGTGAGAACAGATTTAAAAGGAACAAAGTAAAATACTTAAAAATTAAAGATAGTGTACATTTTAATAAAAACTATAAAAACAGAGAAAGCTAATTTAGAAACACTAGGATTTTAAGACAAGTACAGCTACAAAAAGACGACAAAAGCAATGTTAAAATGGTATGTTTTAAGATCTCGCTTAAAAGTCTCCACGGTCTCAGACATTTTCAGGTCCTCTGGCAGGGTGTTCCAAAGGCTGGGGGCATATGAACTGAACGCTGCCTCCCCAGGCCTCTTAGTCCTGGCTCTAGGACCTCCCCAGGCCTCTTAGTCCTGACTCTAGGACCTCCCCAGGCCTCTTAGTCCTGACTCTAGGACCTCCCCATGCCTCTTAGTCCTGACTCTAGGACCTCCCCAGGCCTCTTAGTCCTAGCTCTAGGACCTCCCAGGCCTCTTAGTCCTGACTCTAGGACCTCCCCATGTCTCTTAGTCCTGACTCTAGGACCTCCCCATGCCTCTTAGTCCTGGCTCTAGGACCTCCCCATGCCTCTTAGTCCTGGCTCTAGGACCTCCCCATTCCTCTTAGTCCTGACTCTAGGACCTCCCCAGGCCTCTTAGTCCTGGCTCTAGGACCTCCCCATGCCTCTTAGTCCTAGCTCTAGGACCTCCCCATGCCTCTTAGTCCTAGCTCTAGGACCTCCCCAGGCCTCTTAGTCCTGACTCTAGGACCTCCCCAGGCCTCTTAGTCCTAGCTCTAGGACCTCCCCAGGCCTCTTAGTCCTGGCTCTAGGACCTCCCCATGCCTCTTAGTCCTAGCTCTAGGACCTCCCCAGGCCTCTTAGTCCTGACTCTAGGACCTCCCCATGCCTCTTAGTCCTAGCTCTAGGACCTCCCCAGGCCTCTTAGTCCTGACTCTAGGACCTCCCCAGGCCTCTTAGTCCTGACTCTAGGACCTCCCCAGGCCTCTTAGTCCTGGCTCTAGGACCTCCCCATGCCTCTTAGTCCTAGCTCTAGGACCTCCCCATGCCTCTTAGTCCTGACTCTAGGACCTCCCCATGCCTCTTAGTCCTGGCTCTAGGACCTCCCCATGCCTCTTAGTCCTAGCTCTAGGACCTCCCCAGGCCTCTTAGTCCTGGCTCTAGGAACCATTAAAAGCTCAGTGACCGAGGACCTGAGGGACCTACTAGGTGTATGTTTTAAAAGCATATCTGATATGTATTTAGGTGCTTGATTATGTAATGATTTATAGACTAATAAAATAAACAAAAAATCTATTCTAACTGACAGGTAACCAGTGCAGTGATTTTAAAACTGGTGTGATGTGAGCCCTCCTTCTGGTCTTAGTAAGAACGCATGCTGCAGCATCAGCTACACAGATATTCATCCTAATGTCAGTGATCTTGTCTGTAAAACATGCTACAAATTCCTTACACTTTGAAGTAGCGGAAATGTTTGCAATGGTGCAAATTAAAGTGTTTTCCACTTCAGGTGGATACGTGGAGTTGTTGCAGATGAGTTACCTGCTAGAATAGTAAACTTGGTCATCTTGACCTCAAAGATCTTGATAGTAGAATTCACTGAAAAGAGAGTGAGACACGGGAGCAATGCTCCTGTGTGCAAAACAGGTAAGTAAAACATATTCCTTAATGGTTCACAGGCCTGCTATTCATGAGATATTTAGAATAGTATATAAGCATAAAGAGTCCAATATGTACTTGCTCTTCTCGTAATGTATATTATCAGTACTGAATGACTGTAAAACGTTGCCCGCTGAACTGCTCTAAGGTAGAGTTATCATGTCCTAAATGAGTTCCAGCATAAGATAAAAGGCAATATACAGCACAGTAATATAGTTAATTTCTTCCTTCTATTAGGCTTAAAGAGCTAACCTGATTTGTTAAATCATTCTAATTTTATATATGATTAATTAATTATATTATTATATTATTCTTATAATATCTAATATACTATATCTTATTATTATTATTATTATTTACCCTTTATTTTACAAGGTTAGTCCCATTGAGATCAATGATTTCATTTAAAAAGGTAGCTAAGTACAGTAAGTCAATCAATACTGGTCCTGCACATATTCCGGGAATTATAAGTCATTGTGTGTTTTCTGTTCAAGCTTACCTCTGTGAACTTCACCTGCAGAAAGATCCAATCAAGAAAGGGGCAGACAAGCTTTTTATATAGCGAGGAGGGAGAGGGGTGGAATGTATCAACCCACCGTACTACATAGGCGTGGAGCTGATAAACATTAATGGAACATGGTTGGATAAGATTAGTGAGGTGAAGTTTGAAGGACGCTTAATAAAATGGAGTACAAATATTGCGCAAACTGTTTCTTATGGATGACAATTGAGTCATTGTGAAGTGTCTTCATGACGTCCCAACAAATGATGTAGAAGTATCTATAAGAATGCGAGTAGGACTGAGATGTTGTGCTACCATATTGCACAGGTATTGGTATTGTGTCTGACCCCATCCCATGCTTGAAGGAAAACCACATTATGTCGATATGTTGACGAAATTAGGGTTAGTACAGTATGCAACTAATGTGTATAAGGTCAGGGTCAGGATTAGGTTTACTCACAAAAACACGAGAATAAGAAAAACAGGGTTGCAGTCTGCTGGGACTGAACTCAGGAACCTTTGGTTACAAGCACAAAACAATAAATGTGATAATATGCTAACATGCATGGGGGGACAGAATAGTACATATTCTCCCTGATAATGCACTGTTGTGATTACTCGAGCCGTGCCCTTTGTGGTCAAATAGTTGAACATTGAACACTTTATCATAAAATGGCTTACACGTCTGCATCTGTAAAAGTACAGGTCAGCTGTTGATTTCAGCTGATAATTGAGTGTTTTTTCCGTTCATTGATAGGATGATACATGGGTTGTGGTCCATGGATACTGTATACAGTAGGTATCAACAGAGGTCATTTGGACAATGTACAGTATGCTTAATCATAGCTATTATGTTTTGTCTGGTTATTCACTTGTTATTCACACACTTGAATACAAAAGACACACACACACACACACGCATGCACAAACACAGACAAAGCTACTGAAATATATGATAATTTTACTCTAATGAGCACCTTCGTGTGGGATTGATCTTTACTGTTATATTGTTATATTGTATCTTATCATTGTCTGCTCCTTGTGCGGTCACTTTAAAGATAAGGACGTTGCAATTTATGGAATAAATAACCAGAGTACTGTATTGGCCAATCACACAGAAAAGCTTATATAAACTAATTTTATGGCGTGATCCACAAAGTCATGCATGTTTTGCTTATACAGTACAACAAAGCATTCTGAAAACTGTGTATTTCAAAAAGTATTGTTAGGTGATCTTTTCTATAGTACAGTACTAGTTATGGGTTGCAGTGATGTACCTTAAGGTATTGTAATCCACCTTAATAGACATTAAGATGATTAAGCCTATTATATGCTATAAATGGCAATGCTGAAGAGTGTATGTTAGTGATTGCTATCTTTTCTGCAAGGACAGGGGACTTGTCTTGGCTTTGAGTAAGAGTCTCATGACATGTTTTATACATACTAATAAATTTTAACCTTTTAATTATTTGTAATTTCTGGATTACCAACAACCCCCCCATAAAAGAAAAAAAAAGAAAGGAAAAAAAGACAGTTATTTAAACAAGCAGCATAATTTCAGGAGACCAATAGGATCACTTTCATAACTTTCTCACATGACACACTATTCTATTTCATGACATCACAGTATTCTATTTGTAACAGTTTTGCTTGATGAATTAGATTTGGTCTGAACCAGTCAAGGACTGGACCGGAGAGGACAACCTTCAAGTCTTCAAATAAGGATATCATGATCTACAGTGTGAAAAGCTGCGCTCGGGTCCAGAAGGACAAGGACAGAAAGCTTTTGGGCATCAGTGTTGATTCTGAGGTCATTTACAACCTTGGCCATTGCTGTATGCCATTGCTCCGTGCTATGATGAGGGCAAAAACCAGACTGAAAAGTGTCAAGGGTAAAATTTGCATCTAGAAAGTCATTTAACTGTTTGAATACAATTTCTTCTAGAATTTTACCTAAAATGGGAGGTTGGAAATCGCTCTAAAATTACTGAGGACTGAAATCGGTTATTTTTGTGCATGGCTGGTCAGCTGCGCAGCTAGTATAGCGTTTGTCGGGTTATCACTCCCTCTCTCCCTCCCTCCCTCCCTCCCTCCCTCCCTCACTCCATCCCTCCCTCCCTTACTCCCTAATGTTGGGCTGCATTTCTCTGTTGGCACCACAAGAGGCAGTAGTCCCAGCACACCAAAATCAAGAAGGACACCAAAATCAACCTGCTGATCTCCACTGCACAAGTAGAGTAGTGGTCAGAGCATTGGACTCCCACCTGGGAGTCCGGGGTTCAAGACCTGGTGTGGATGACATTTTGGGACTATACCCCAAACCTCAACACGTTCATCCTTTCACTCCAACCTTTTTATCCCTTACCTAAATTCCACAAGTAGAGTAGTGGTCAGAGCATTGGACTCCCACACGGGACATTCTCAGAGATTACTGTCTATGCTGAGAGAAACTCCTCTAGTCTTTATGTAGCTAAACAAACACAGTTGTTTACGTTTTATACATCCGGTGGACTTCCGTTTCCCCCTTAATGAAACAAGCTAGCCGCGCACATAAGCCAGGCTTGACCTGGCCTGGTTCTTCCAGGGCAGTTTTAAGTGCTGATGGGTAGAAGCATTACTGAGGGAACAGTTAACAATGGCTAAAGTGTCCTCGGACACAGAGTTTAAAAAACAGTCCTGAAAAACCTGGCGGGAATAGGATCGAGACGACATGTAGACGACTTAATTTGTGACACCACTTTGCTCAACATCTCTGTGTCAGCCGGCGCAAACAAGCTCATACCACTTCTCCATGGAGGAGGAGGAGGAGGAGGAGGAGGAGGAGGGGGAGGAGGGGGAGGAGGGAGGAGGAGGAGGAGGAGGAGGAGGAGGAGGGGGAGGGGGAGGAGGAGGAGGAGGGAGGAGGAGGAGGAGGGGGGGGGAGGAGCAGGAGGAGGAGGAGGGGGAGGAGGAGGAGGGAGGAGGAGGGGGAGGAGGAGGAGGAGGAGGGGCAGGAGGAGGAGGAGGGAGGAGGAGGAGGAGGAGGGGGGGGAGGAGGAGGAGGAGGGAGGAGGAGGAGGAGGGAGGAGGAGGAGGAGGGGGAGGAGGAGGAGGAGGGGGAGGAGGAGGAGGAGGAGGAGAAGGAGGAGCAGGAGGAGGAGGAGGAGGAGGAGGAGGAGGGGGAGGGGGAGGAGGAGGAGGAGGAGGAGGAGGAGGAGGAGGAGGGGGAGGAGGAGGAGGAGGAGGAGGGGGAGGAGGAGGAGGAGGAGGAGAAGGAGGAGCAGGAGGAGGAGGAGGAGGAGGAGGAGGAGGGGGAGGGGGAGGAGGAGGAGGAGGAGGAGGAGGAGGAGGAGGGGGAGGAGGGTCAGCAAGCATAAGATTGTTCTTGCCTGGGTCATACTCATCCTAATGTCAGTTATCTTGTCTCAAAAATATGCTACAAATTCATCACACTTGGAGGTAGAGCACATGTTGACAGGTGTGTAGGGGGCAGGATTAATGAGTCTGTCAGCTGTTGAAAAGAGCGCCCTGGAATTGTCGATTTCTAGAAACCAGTTCCACATCATGAATTAGCACTGAACTGCTGACAAAAACAGTATCTGATTGAGTGTGTATGTTAATGAAATATAACCCAGATAGCAAGTGGATGTGTAATGATTCTGGGCCATATATGGGCCGGAACTAAGCCACAAGGGCCAGATCTGGCCTGTATATGGCCCAGATCCGCTTGCTATCTGGGAAATCACCCTATGTCCTGGTCCACACCCCCAACAGTGTTTTGGCAAAGTTTGATCTGTGGAACGGTGTGTGTGAGGCAAACCCGAACGCACACACACACAAGCGTGTATACGGCAGCTCGTTGGGTTATAGTAGTAGGATTGCTTGGCACCCACAGGTCTGGCTATGGTATGGCAGTAACAAAGATACCATATTGCCTGAAGCATTCACCTCATTTTTGCGAATTAAAAATTTGTGTCAACAGCTCCAATTCATGCCACACCTGGCCCCGCTTGGCTTTCTGGCAGAGAGCGTATCTTCTGTTGAAAGGCGACACTGCGAGCAGAGATCTAAGACTCAGGATTTCTTTACGCTTCGTCATTCATACAAGAATGAGAGAGTTAAATGCTTGGGTTCTGGTTCCTCAGTCATGCAGCAACGACACAGTAATAATACAAGATGATGATGATGATGATGATGATGACAAAATTAACGACACCAACAATACTACTACTACTACTACTACTAATAATAATAATAATAATAAACAATAGAACAGTGCTATACAATACAAGATATTCAGAATCAGAATTTAAAAAGTGGAAAGTATGTGTGTGTGCAAATGTGTGTTGTTTGTATGTAAGTGTGTGTTTGTTTGTACACAGTCTGAGTCTACACAGAGTGTGTGTGTGTGTGTGTGTGTCACAGGCAGATGACATGCACTAGGCCATTAGTGTCCATTGATCAAGAGCCTGGTTGCCTGGTGGGAAAAAAACTGTCCCGGAGCCGCCTGCAAATCCAGGGTTTAGATGAGATTAAATGAGATTAGATTGGATGATAGATGCTCTCAGCTGTGCCTCTGTAGAAGGCCCCTAGGATCCTGGGCCCATTACCAAACCCTTTCAGTCGTCTGAGGTGAAAGCAATTGCATTGTTACACACTGCAACGCTCTAATAGTACATTCAACAACCCCACATAGACATCCAGTCAGTCCACTACAGATGTGAGACCAATTTTACTGGAGTTAATTAGACCAGAGCAACGTCTACATCACATTGTATTGAATTGTGCTCCCATAAACCACAATGTTTATTTATAAACAGGCCAGGTGGTGTATCATTCTAAATTTCATTTCAAGCCTTTACTTCAAGTCGGGGGCAACTGAAACCTCCTTTCCAGCAGAGCTGAGTTCACAAAAATGAAGTATAAAGTATAGTACTCAAACAATTACATAGGCTAATAAAACACTACACACATTTCATCAATTATACAGGCTAATAAAACACAACACACATTTCCAGTGGCGTGCACAGACATTTTGGGGGGGCAAGTGCTCAGTGAAAAATAAGCTTATTATAGCCTTATTCTAGTAGTGTGACATTTAAAAACCAAACAAAACATAATTGCATATTTATTTAAATGAGTTAAAGCAATGTTCTGCTGTGCATGATAATTAAGGGCTCATTTCCCAAAAATGTAAGATAGACTTCTTGGTGACATTACAACAAGCCAGATGGCTACTTTTTCTGCAGGCAATTTGGAATTGCCTATTTGTCATTTGGCAAGTAGATTACTGCAAGTGTTAATTACTGTATGTAGCCTAATGTAAACCTAAGGCTACTACAATATACTAAATATTCAGCTAAAGTATACTGATAGCTTCACATGCTGTACCAACAAAATATTCTACCGACATTGGTCGTGTGGTGGTGATCATTACGTTAAATCCATTAATTGATTATGACTAGCGTCCAGCTTGTTAAGCAGGTGGGCAGTCGGCTAATTTAGGTTCAGCTGTTTGGCGCTGTATGAGACTTACTTCACAACAGAGACAAATAAATGCAAGTTATAGTTTGGCAACTGCAGCTTAGGGGGCAAACAATACAGTGGTTTGGTTTCTGTGTTACCTGGCTGGTTAGCTGTCATCACTCAGGGCCCTCAGGGGAGGAGGTGTGGGTGCTGTGCTGCTCCGTCTGCTTTGAGCGTTCACATTGAC
Organism: Borostomias antarcticus; assembly: GCF_949987555.1. Classification (NCBI taxonomy): domain Eukaryota; kingdom Metazoa; phylum Chordata; class Actinopteri; order Stomiiformes; family Stomiidae; genus Borostomias; species Borostomias antarcticus. The sequence continues at coordinate 2,072,855 of NC_140244.1, forward strand.
AAAGAAAGAGTGGGAAGGGAGGGAGGGGCACGGGCATGCCGTGGGCACGTGCGTGTGTGTGTGTGTGTGGGGGGGGAACAACAAGTTGTCTGCAAGTCAGACACCTTCAGTCAAACAGGAAAGTCTGCACATCCTTTTCAACTTCTCCACGTTTTTACAGACTTATTTTACTCAATATATTGAGTTCATTTCTTGTCTCAAAATTCTACACAAAATAGCCCATAATGACAAAAAGAATAGAGGTTTTTATACATTTGTGTATATATATATTTATTAAAAATCAAAATGTGAAATGTATGTACACAAATATGCATACTCTTTGATGTGACACCCAAAAGTGAGCTGAGGTGCATTTTGTTTCCACTGATACTGCTTTCCATCCATTGGTTGTTGGCTCGCGCTCTCAACAAACCACAACGCAGCAGCAGTCCTTGCAGCTGGTTGCGCGTGCCGGTTTCACGTCGCATCAAAGCCACTAGCAGGCTACAGTTGTATGACTTTGACTATACAGTGTGAGCATTACAGCAACAGAGATCTTACACAAATTCTGAGCTTTAATACAAAAAAAGAACTATTAATTTCTTTCATTGTTGTGGACAGTGAACAGACATGAGATGAGAAAATCCTCCTATTGGTTGACTACTATCTAATGCTGCCTACCATATAACTAGCATCAAACAGCTAATTCCCATCTGGCATGGCTAATTCCCAATGAAGCTAACGGCTAGTTGGTCCACTTCAGGGTCGTTGCAGTGGCCAGTTCAGGCCAGTCGCAGCACTTGCAGGCGTCCACATAAACAAGGCCCGGCTGGCACTGGTACAGGTATGTGTGTCCCCTGAAGCACTGGAAGTAGGTGGTCTGGTCAGCTGGGTTGGGGTACAGGCCGTCTGGACGCGTGGCACAGAATGTGGTAGTGGGGTCAGGTATGGTGGTCGGCGCTACTGTGGTGGTGGGTTTAGGAGGGAAACCTGGATGGAGGGAGAGAGAGAGAGAGAGAGAGAGAGACGAGAAAAGAAAGTTGGAGGACAATAGACGATCATTTGGACAACCATTTTGAAACGATGACCCCTCACTCAAGGATGCTTTCAATCCAAAACTTTATTATTTTGATCTTGGAGCGAAGCTTAGTTCAGGCAGTGAATTAGGCAGGAACTAGGCCTACCCATTGAGAGGAGACGCGATTCCAAGACAAAACATATTGCATTTTTTGTTTAATAAATGGTTCTGTTAATTTGTGTGTTCCTGCTGAAATAAGGTATTGGGAGATGTTTTATTGTACAATTCAGTACAATTCAAGTACAATTCAGAAGAAATCTGCATTTCTGGTATTATTCCTTTAGAAAAATGCTGAGTTGAAACATACAGAGTTGGTTGCTTTTTTCCCCAGATAGCAAGCGGATCTGGGCCATATACAGGCCAGATCTGGCCCTTGTGGCTTAGTTCCGGCCCATATATGGCCCAGAATCATTACACATCCGCTTGCTATCTGGGTTGGGAGGCTAGATCATAACTATATTAGTGGACAGAAGGTATTGTTACCCAGGGACTGGCGCAGTTGGTTGACCAGAGGGTAGGCTCCGTCGGCACAGAAGGCCCCAGTAAAGTCATCCATGTCCAGGGTCCACACGGAAGCTCCGCCCAGCTTGTGGACTCTGAGCCACTGGACCTGAGGGTCAAAGGGTGGGGGGACGAACCGACCTTTAAACGCGGGAGGGCTAGCCGATATCACCACTGGCGCGGCATTGATGTCATATCAGTTCAGTAAAAGAAACAAGGCACTCCTACGCTTTGATAAAACAATATTCCGACGATAGAAAGCTGGTATTATCATATCAGTTCAGTAAAAGGAACAAGGCATTGCTACGCTTTGATAAAAACAAAACAAAAATTCAGACGATAGAAAGCCGGTATTGTATCTTCTGAATGACGGAATCATTGTTTGATGGATCGATCCCTAAACGTTTGACGGGCACCTTGGCTGCGAAGCTCTCTTTGTCGTCGTAGCCCACCCAGGAGCTGCTCAGGGTGGCGTAGGGAACCTTCTGCTCATCCAGCCAGTTGACCGTGGCGCTGGGGATGAAGGAACACACCTGCCAGCACAGGAAGAGAGGGTTAGTGACCCAGATAGCAAGCGGATCTGGGCCATATACAGGCCAGATCTGGCCCTTGTGGCTTAGTTCCGGCCCATATATGGCCCAGAATCATTACACATCCGCTCGCTATCTGGGGAAGGTCAATATGAGAGGACTGAGGGTTGAATCGCTCCAATTTCAGCATCGCTGCACTTCCTGCATCGGTCAGGATCGGTCGGGAGTGGGGATGAAAGTGACATTGTGTCTTTATTGGGGACTAGGGATGTTTACAGTTAATCGACTATCGATTAATTGCCGATAAGAATTTACCCGAGTAAGATCTGGTGACTCGATTAATTGCTTGTTAATGGAACTGAACTTTTTTGGGGGGAACGAACGTTATCAACGGGAGTTGCGTGGAATGTAATCATGATTTAGGGTCTGACTGCACATGAGTGCGCCCCGCCATGTAGTGAAGGATAATCGGGATGCTGGGAAATGTCAACGACACAGTGGGAAAAGCCACCAAAATGAAGCGAGCAAAGCGCAGTCCGGCGCGGGACGTTCTTATCAATTAATCAACTATCGTTTGTTAAGGTTAACAGTTATCGATTAATGGAATTCCTTGACATTTACAACCCTATTGGGGACAGATAGTTGAACCATATTTCAAAATGGAGAGTTTGAGGGATGGGTGTTTGCGGGCAGGCCCAGCGTAGATATGGTCACCGTGCTTATGGGGTTGTTGTTGTATACGGTACCTCGTAGTAGGACCAAAACCCGGCGGTCCGGGTGTAGGGTCCGGCGTCAGCGGGTCCGTTAGACGGCGCTCCCAGGCCAGTATTGCCGGTGGTCAAGCGGAAAGTGCGCCCGTAGGTGGGGAACCCCATCATCAGCTTCTCCGCTGGGGCGCCCTCGGCCAGCCAATAGGACAAGGCGGAGTCCTAGAGCGACAGCGAAGACGGTGTAGGGTTATGTCGAGAAATAGCTGGCTTTTCTTTTCATCTCAGATGGCCGCGTATGTGTGTATGTGTGTGTGTGTGTGTGTGTGTGTGTGTATCTGTCGGTCTGTGTGACATTCTTACCACGTTATGGTGGAAATGAGAGCCAGTGTCCAGACTGCTGCGATACAGGGGACTGTTGTGTCCGGTATTTGCCTGCCAGTGGCCATGATAGTCGTAGGTCATCACATTCATGAAGTCCAGATGACTGTTGAAGACAGTCAGTCAGTCTAGCTGCTAAGCAGGATCAGACCTCCTTATTAATTACCATACAGCTTGATTCCTGAAAAGACTAGATGGAAACATAATGGATGTTTTTTTTAACTGAATCTTACTTCGTTCAGTCCGTCTTACCTGGAGATTTCCGGAATCTCATAACTCTCGTTGATAGTGGGACGGAAGCCGGCAACTGTAGCCGACAGAAGCAACGGTGGCTTCCTGTTGTCTTTGGCGTCATCATCAATGGCCTTGCTGAGCTCCTATGGAGAGATAGAGACGACGTCCACATTGTGAGAAGGTTATGTTGTGGTATTATTTCCTGTGTTCTTGGTTGCACAGTCAGTACCGCAAAGATCAAGGAAGATACAAGTGAACAAACAGGCCCCGGAAATACCCCTCGCATTTTAGGCAGCAATTTTAAATTTGAAACTCAACTCAAGAAATGTTAGTGCAGCATGTCGAGCTAGGGCCAGTGTTTCCCAAAGTGTGGGGCGAGCCCCCCTAGTGGGGCGCGGAGGTACTGCAGGTGGGGCGCAAAAAAGAAAAAGAAAAAAGAAGAAGCTAATTTTGATTAATATATTATTTAAATTATTATTATTTGGGTTTGAGGCCTAATTATTTCACAGTGGCCAGATTTGTTAATTTTTGAATAAAATATAAAACTAAAATTGGATCTTTGTGTCTTGTTATTAGTAGTAAACTAAGTAACTATAATTAATTCTACCAATCTAGGTGGGGCCCCGAAAATACTTCCAATTACCCAAGTGGGGCCTGATTGAAAAGGTTTGTGAACCACTGAGCTAGGCTAACCTTCAGGAGCTCGGTGAATCTCTCCCTGTTTGTGAACCACTGAGCTAGGCTAACCTTCAGGAGCTCGGTGAATCTCTCCCTGTTTGTGAACCACTGAGCTAGGCTAACCTTCAGGAGCTCGGTGAATCTCTCCCTGTTTGTGAACCACTGAGCTAGGCTAACCTTCAGGAGCTCGGTGAATCTCTCCCTGTCGCTCTCAGGGCTTCCGTTCTGTCCGGGGTACTCCCAGGCCAGGTTCATGCCGTCAAAGTTGTGCGTGCGGAGGTAGCTGATGGCCGACCTGATGAAGACAGCGCGGCTCTCGGGCTTGGAAACCATGGCGATGAAGCTAGAGTGGGTCAGAGTGGGTTTCAGGGTCGGGCTTAGCGCTGAATTCAAATAACTCAGTGGCAGTTTCTTTTACTGACCTGCACCCTCAGTGTGAAAACTCAAACATCAACAATGGTCAGTCAGTACTTTTTGTTTTTGTGGTATTCTGGTGTGAATATTTGAAAATAATAATGGAGTCTTGTCATGAGCGACCTACGGGCTAATTCCGTTCGATGTGCCTCCAACGGACAGCAACGTCTTCAAGAGTGGGTTCCTAGGTGGGGAAGAGAAGAGAGATGAGGGTTACAGTACTTACTTCAGATAAGGTCAATGCTATAGCCAGGGTTTCAGCCTGCAAAGACACCAACCCTTTACATAAAACCGAACACACCCTTCTTGCTCTGAAAATGTAATTTAATGTAATTTATTGCTTTATAAATGCTCTTAGCCGGTAGACAAACATACTCCAGGAGCTTGCTTGATCGCCTTGTTGAGAGGGGTCAGGGAAGAATTTTTACAGCTCACTTATCTGGCCCCTGGGTGATATTTTTGCTTCCCTCTGGAATATGTATGGGGGGACCTATGCCCACCTCCCTTGTTCTCTGTAAAGCGCATTGTGTTGCCTCTGGGTATGAAATGCGCTATACAAATAAAGTTTGATTTGATTAGAGTCTGAAGACTAGGGAACAAGACACCTCAACCACGAGGACCACATACAAAGCAAGCGGATCTGGGCCATATACAGGCCAGATCTGGCCCTTGTGGCTTAGTTCCGGCCCATATATGGCCCAGAATCATAACACATCCGCTTGCTATGTCCTCCCTCTAACGGTCCAAGCCGACCCAGGACACTCACACATTTTTCAGGCTGTTCAGGCTCTTGTACAAGGTCTCGTCGTTCCACTCCACGGGGGTCATCTGGTTGAAGACGTTGATGGTGGCCATGGTGTAGATCACGTGGGTGCAGAGGAACGGGTCGATGTTCTCCGGGGTGAACCTGCCGCTGCTGGGCCGGTACTGGGCCCAGTTGGTCATGTGACACACCAGTTTGGTGGAGGTGGCTGAGGGGGCGAGACGAGGAGTCTTCAGATTCGTCAGAAACCCCACCCCCATTTATCGGGCGTGGCCGCGCACTCGGCTCCAATGCAAAAATCTATATTTAATAGACCCAGGGACGAACTGGGGAAATAATTCTGACCCAGTCAGGCCACTTTTTAAGCCGGATCCTACCCCCCCCCCCCCCCCCCCCAAAAAAAAAAAAGAAGATCTGTCAGCACCCCCCCCCACCCCCACCCCCACCCCAGGGGGTTCTCCTGTAGGCTAGGCTAGGCCAGGCCAGTTAGCACGCCAGTCCACCGGGAAAACCCCTGGTGCTCCCGAGATGGCCACCCCGCCCCTGAATAGACCGGCGTTCAGTTTAGTTTAATTAATTGGTTTAAAATACAGAGACAGTGCATATTAATGAACATTTCTATAAATATGCCAGTTTAGCCAGATTGGCTAATTTTCAACCGTAGTCTCTGGGGCAGGTGTCATGAGCACTACAATAATTAAAACCCAGTAGGATGCAGTAGGTTACTAAGCCTGATAAAATACATTACAATACATTAAAATACATTACAATACATTAAAATACATTACAACCCCTCAGTGAAAATAGCCACACACTTGACCATCTCTCAACCAAGATTTTAAGTTTATTTTAAAATAAATATCTTTCATACTCCCTGAGCCGTGTTGGCAGACTGTTCCGGGTGTGGGCTGCTCTCACCCCAGATAGCAAGCGGATGTGTAATGATTCTGGGCCATATATGGGTCGGAACTAAGCCACAAGGGCCAGATCTGGCCTGTATATGGCCCAGATCCGCTTGCTATCTGGGACAGATAAAGCTGCCTGACCAAAAGCAGACCTCCTGTTTGGAACTACACAGTTTGGGCCTTAGCCTCCCTCAGAGTACGACAGCTGAGCGAGGAGGATGCTTACCGGTCTGCAGCACCAGCAGAACCCCCAGACCTGCGGGGTTAAAGGTTAAATAAACACAGGTTCAGGTAGGACGGACATACTAAGTAATGGAGAATTAATGAATGGAAAAATGAACAAATAAACAATTGAATGATTGAGAGAATGAACATGTGATGAATAAACAAACGATATTGAGTGAATTAATAAGGGAATAAATGAATTAATGGTCGTTGATCCACCTGTGAGGAGAGATAGTCGTCCCATCGTGACGCGTCCTGGTCAGTGTACCTCAGGGATAGTGTACCTCTGAACACAGAGAGAAGCATTTAGCAACATTAAACTGATCAATTAATGCTCTATTTCTACAGTATTCATTAAAATATGTACAAGATCTACATACAGTACATATACACATAATGTACATACGTGCATACACTAGGGCTGTCAAAAGTGCCATGAAATTGAGTTCGAATATATTCAAATTGATTTAGTAGAGTTCGAGCGATATTCAAATTTATATGTACTTAAAAAAAAAAGATTTTTCATGAATATAATAGCCTAATAAAATAACCCTTGACTGTAATATTGTGCTGTGAACACTGTTACCCCTCGCTGAGGTGTTTTTGACAGCGCGGGAAATGCACGTTTCGTGCATGAACAAGATTCGCTGCATAGTTTTTGATAAATAATATATTTGTATTCATATTACAATATTTGAACTCTCAAATTTAGGTTCAAACTTCTTAAAAAAAAAAAGATATTTGAATTGTTTTCGAACTTCAAATTTTTTGGACAGCCCTAATACATACACACATACATTATATTATATACAAGATCTACATACATATACACATACTGTACATACTGTATGTGCATACACATACATACACACATACATACGTACATACATAGGCCTACATACATACTGTCAAGTATGTACAAACATACAAACACATGTACAGTATACGCACATAGAGCTAACAAACATCAAATCATATACATTTACAAGCTATTCCACACAAGTCCATAAGATCACATTACCTTTCTCCAGCAGTAGCAGAGGCAGAGTTCAGGGCTTGGTCTGTGTTCTTGGAGATTTATACCTCCTTAATAATTAATAAGATGTACCAAAGGGCAAATGATAATAAAGGGGCGATTTACCAAGAAGGATTATGCAAAAGGGGGATGACTTGCCGGGAAGAGGAAGAAGAAGAATGTTTATTCATCACAGCGCATAGTTTTTACATACATGGTGGGCTAATGGCCATGCTAATGATGTGGTGGTCAGTTCAACACCTGCTAGAGTGAGTTTGTGTTGTGCGAATATAAATAATTTGGATATGTTTTGTCATGACATAAGTGCATCCTCAAGACCATGACATTTTAGATATTGGTCATTTTCAAAGAAGACAAGATACACGTCTCTTAAATACAATCCCATGGTGTTTATTAATATTTACAAGTGCCCCCCCCAACTCCCCACATTGCCTTTCAATCATTGCTTGGAAGGGCAAAACGGTATATTAGCTGACTAATCACCGCACATTTCAGCCCAACTTGCTAAAAGAGAGACTCAACCCTTCATATAACCTCCTTGAATTAACCCATCTTGAAAAACAGGAAGTGAGAGATGGACCGACCAATCACAAACCCTGTACAGTTCACATGTAACATTCTGTGAAGAGTGGTTGGACAATGATATTATCACTACAGAGATGTTGTAGGGTGGTAATAACTTATTTGAGTCCTCTTGGTTGCTAGTTCTGAAATATGAAAGGCGTTGGGTTGAAAAAACACAAATCAATAAAAAGCTAGCATTAGGTACATAACCCAAAAAGGCAACAATGTTCCATTACTTTGAAATCTTTGCTTGTTCATTGGTATGGAAAAAAAGCCTGTTGTGTGCATCCTGTGCACTTGTGTGTCTGAGACATATTGCAGACAGTGCTCAGCGAAGTGACTAACCAACCCAGATAGCAAGCGGATCTGGGCCATATACAGGCCAGATCTGGCCCTTGTGGCTTAGTTCCGGCCCATATATGGCCCAGAATCATTACACATCCGCTTGCTATCTGGGAAGTCAACTAACCACCTAGTGTGTCTCTCTAAAGAGTGTGTGGTGTGTGATCAACAATTCTTCTCTAGCTACAAAACTACCCCAATACGATTGATGTGTAGTGTCAGATTTAGTGTATATACTTTTGCACCATACTGTACATGTTACAGTATATAAATGAAGAAATGAGAGCTCTGGTTTCCTCAAAGGACCGAATGGGCATGAGAAACCTCCACAATCGCGTGTTTCAGCTGCGTTTTGTCTTCAGGCACCGTGAGTTTCAGACTAAGCCGAAATATAGCCACGTCAAAAATGCACAATCCAATTCATTAGAAAAAGATGAACCTGGACCATTTACAGCCCACTTAGTTGAGATTAGCTGAGGCCTAGCGGTGCCCTCGTGTCAAAAGATGCTCATCCCACAAAGTCCACCTTTAAAACAGGAACACTGTGTAAATACCAAGTGATCCATCATTCAACCACTTGCTTAGTGAACAATATAACATTCAACAATCACAAGGGGGAAAAAAGTATATATTTTGTGGCTTTTTACGCATCCCTTACTGAAAATGAAAGAAATGGATCTACATCTA
>NC_140244.1:2091878-2099378 GCF_949987555.1 Borostomias antarcticus
GGATGTTGCTGGCGATGACGCTGAACTCGTAGTCCATCCAGGGCAGCAGGCCAATCACGCGAGCCGACTCGGCGTTGCCTTCGATGTTGGCTGGTTCTGAGGGGGCGGAGACAGAGGGGTAAGGGGGGGGGGTGTGATTGGTTCGTCGTATATTTTGTCTAAACGTCAAAGGAAAACATGTAAGCACACATGTAACCCCCGGCCCGTCCCCCCTCCCACACACACACACACACACACACACACACACACACACACACACACACACACACACACACACACACACACACACACACAGACTTACCTGTCCTCATCGTCTTCCATCCAGACGTGAGCAGGGAGCGTCCCATGATGACATACTTCCCGATCGGGCTGTGGTTGTCATAGCCACGACTCCAGCGCAGTTCAACCGACGTCTCCGCAACGTTCTTCACGACCAGACCTCCAGGGGGCCCCGGAGGGCCTGGAACATTACACAGAGCATAGATTAGAGCATTCTAGATAGATAGAAAGATAGATAGATAGATAGATAGATAGATAGATAGATAGATAGACAGACAGACAGACAGACAGACAGACAGACAGATAGATAGATAGATAGATAGATAGATAGATAGATAGATAGATAGATGGATAGATAGACAGACAGACAGACAGACAGACAGACAGACAGACAGACAGACAGACAGATAGATAGATAGATAGACAGACAGACAGACAGACAGACAGACAGACAGACAGACAGACAGACAGACAGACAGAGACAGACAGACAGACAGACAGATAGATAGATAGATAGATAGATAGATAGATAGATAGATAGATAGATAGATGATAGTTAGATAGATAGTTGGATAGATAGATAGATTGATGATAGATAGATAGATAGATATAGATTATAGATAGATAAATAGATAGATAGATAGATTATAAATAGATAGATGATAGATAGATAGATAGATAAATAGATAGATAGAAAGATAGACCCCCCATTGCTCTCTGTAATGCGCATTGTGTTGCCTCTGTGTATGAAACGTGCTATACAAATAAAGTTTGATTTGATAGATAGATTATTGATCATTGATCCCCGAAGGGAAATTGTAGAATATTTAACAAAAGCTACTATTATGTAACTTTTGCGCTGTAAGCCCGCTACAAGTAAAACTGTGAGCTGAAACTGGACGTGTGAGCTATGACGTTCCCTGGACGTTCCCTGGACGTACCTCGGACCACCAGTTTGGCGGAGGCGGCGGCGCTGTCCACCACGGTCTGGGCTGTGCAGGTGTAGGTCCCGGCCTGGCCCAGCTGCCCGCTCACGATCAGCATGTCTCCGATGGTCTCCTTCTGCGGGGGGGGGGGATAAGTGTGAGTAAGAAGAGTGAGTGTGTGTGTGTGTGTGCAGCAGCGTTTTCTATCTTATATGCCACCCTGGGCGATCCCCCGCTACGCCCCCCCCCCCCCCCCCGGCCCCGGGCCGACGCAGTGAGATGGAACACTTTCAGTTTCGTTTTGCAGGCAATTCTGAATGACGTGTGATTTGACGGGGGGGGGGGGGTGGGGGGGTTTCTTTGCGTGGAGATTCGCAGAGTTTTTTTTCTGCTCCTCTTGCCGCCCCCCCCCCCCCGAGATGCCCATGTTGCCCATGCCTAAATACGCCACTGTGCGTGTTTGTGCTTGAGAGAGAGAGAGAGAGAGAGAGAGAGAGAGAATGGGAGAGAGAGAAAGAGAGAGAGAGAGCAAGCGTGTGTGAGAGAGAGAGAGAGAATGGGAGAGAGAGAAAGAGAAAGAGAGCAAGCGTGTGTGAGAGAGAATGGGAGAGAGAGAAAGAGAGAGAGAGAGAGCAAGCGTGTGAGAGAGAGAGAGGGGTGAAGGAGAGTCTAAGAGGGTAGGGAGAGAGGGGGAGCGGAATTGGAAAGAGAGAGACGAAAAGAAGAGAAGAAAAGAGGCAAAGAGAGAAAGAGAAGGTAGAGATGGAGAGAGAGAGCAATAGAGAGAGAGACCGAGAGAGAGAGAGAGAGCAGTAATAAAGGTGCAGGTGTTTAGTACTCGTTATCATTAACCAGCTCAGAAGCTCATATGAATTGAAAGATAATTCAATTTCAACCAACGCTGCATTGAACATTATCCAAATTAAAACACGGATGGGTTGGCAGTGAATGTGTGACTCCGACCCAGTCGTCTTGTGGAGAGGCTAATTCTGTCTAAACGCCCCACCATAGCCGATGGCCGTGACACATCCTATCAACTGACTTCTTCACTCTACAAAGACAAGACATGAACTGCCGTTTGCGAGATGGAACATTAATCGGTAATCTCATTTGCAGTGGAATTCTGACAGTATATACTGGCGTCAAAGAAGCTTCATGCTTTCCTTCACAAAATGGTACACTCCACCAGGGTCTTACATTCAAATGGTACACTCCACCAGGGTCTTACATTCAAATGGTACACTCCACAAGGGTCTTACAGTCAAATGGTACACCCCACAAGGGTCTTACATTCAAATGGTACACTCCACAAGGGTCTTACATTCAAATGGTACACTCCACAAGGGTCTTACATTCAAATGGTACACTCCACCAGGGTCTTACATTCAAATGGTACACTCCACCAGGGTCTTACATTCAAATGGTACACTCCACAAGGGTCTTACATTCAAATGGTACACTCCACAAGGGTCTTACATTCAAATGGTACACTCCACCAGGGTCTTACATTCAAATTGTATGTAAATGTAATGTCAAACAACTGTGGTTTGATCTCCCTTCTACTGGCAGAGTGTTGCTTCTTGTTCTCTGAAGGAAGCTAGTGGTTCCCTGAAGGAAGCTAGTGGTTCCCTGAAGGAAGCTAGTGGTTCCCTGAAGGAAGCTAGTGGTTCCCTGAAGGAAGCTAGTGGTTCCCTGAAGGAAGCTAGTGGTAATCTCTGTCTGTCTCCGTTGGCTACTGAGCCCACTAGGCCCAATCCCAAAAAATTATGATAAATCCACCGTTATTGATTTAATCTTTTCCAACAGATTTGACAGGATCTCTGCTTGTGGTGTTTTTGATTTGAGGATAAGCGACCACTGTCCTACGGCTTGCGTTAGAACTACCCAGATAGCAAGCGGATCTGGGCCATATACAGGCCAGATCTGGCCCTTGTGGCTTAGTTCCGGCCCATATATGGCCCAGAATCATTACACATCCGCTTGCTATCTGGGTACTAAACTGGTGAAAACACGACCACGCATTGTCTTCGATCTTTTAATGCCCAAGCCTTTTTAGGCCCTGTTTACATGACAAGGATCCCTGCATAAAACGGCTAAAAACCATTAGTGGGCCGTTATCATACATTTTTAATCTCTCCATTGCGTCAGGTATAGTTCCTCAGGTTTGGAAATCTGCCCAGTTGCACAAAGGAGGTGAGAGGAATAAATTGGATAATTGTCTCAAGTTTACCATGCCTAGCCAAAGTTCTGGAGACCTTGATAAATAACCAATTAAAATCGTTTATTTCAAGTCACTCAGTTTTAAGTCTTCTCCAATCTGGATTTAGAGATAATCATAGCACCATTTCAGCTGTCACTCATCTCACTAATGACATAATCTGGGCATTAGACAACAGGAAACACTGTGCTTCCCTCTTTGTAGATCTATCAAAAGCATTTGATACAGTCGATCACCAGCTGCTTTCAAACAGACTATCTAGTATTGGTTTAGATAGAGATGCTTGTGACTGGTTTCAGGATTATCTGTCATCAAGGTGTCAGTGTGTGAAATCAAGGTAACATCCAATCTGATTTCCTGTCTTCAACTAAAGGTGTGCCCCAAGGATCAGTGTTGGGTCCTGTCCTTTTCACCATCTGTATTAATGATATTGGCCGGGTTTCCCGAACGAGTTAAGAAGCACTTAACTCCAAAGTATAAGGATACTGTTCAGGAAGCCATTGTTAATCTGACCAGATGTATTATGGGTGATAGATATGACACTCACCACTGTGTTCTGTGTCATAAGGTGGGCTGGCCATCTCTTTCTCTAAGGTGTAACTATTACTGGTATCTGTTTATTTTCAAAGACATTATCGGTAAACTTCCACCTTACATCTCGTCTCTGTTGGACTGGAGCCTTGGCCCCTACCAGACCCGATCAAATGATCGGCTTGTTCTCAGGGTTCCTCGAACTTGGAAGGGCTGCTTTTGTCCATGATGCTCCTTATACTTGGAATACCTTACAGTTAAAATCCATGGCTCTAGACCTAAGTACTTATTATTATTATTTTTTATTATTATTATTATTATCGCATTTCTTTTGTTGATATTTGTGTCTCTGTGTAAACTCGTCATCACTGTAAATGAGGGAAACCTTATATCTGCTTCACGAGTATAAATAAATGTTTGAAAATGAAAACGAAATAACTTGGTCTGATTCATGGGTTTATCACCGGTTTGTATCTACGTCTCCCCCTATTGTCTACAGTGGTACGGTCCTTAGTGTGCTGGCAGACTCACTCCCTCCACGCGGTGGTACGGCCCGGCGGGGTCCTCCAGGTCCAGCAGGGCTGCGTTGAGGGCCCAGGTGAAGGTGAGGTCCATGGTGGGGTCGTGGGAGGCGTGGCACTGCAGCGTCACATTCTCCCCCTGGTTGATGTCGGCGTTGGAGGGCGCCAGGGTGATCTTAGTGGCGTCTGGGGGGGCGGGAGAGAGAGGAGAGGAAGAGGAGGAGTGGATGGAGAGAGGGGAGGGACCACAGAACAGGAGGAGGAAGAGGAGGAAGAGGAGGAAGAGTGGATGGAGAGAGGGTAGAAATATAAGGACAGAAAATGATGGGAAGTTGATGATGGGATTTGTTCATTTGCATGCAGTGACCTTCAAATCAACATTAGGGTAGAATATTTTGGAGTGTGTGTGTGTGTGTGTGTGTGTGTGTGTGTGTGTGTGTGTGTGTGTGTGTGTATGTGTGTGTGTGTGTGTGTGTGTGTGTGCGTGTGTGTGTGTGTGTGTATGAGCAACTAAGGGATTTTTCTTCATTTGCATGCAGTGACCTTCAAATCAACATTAGGGTAGAATATTTTGGAGTGTGTGTGTGTGTGTGTGTGTGTGTGTGTGTGTGTGTGCGTGTGTGTGTGTGTATGAGCAACTAAGGGATTTTTCTTCATTTGCATGCAGTGACCTTAAAATCAACATTAGTGTAGAATATTTTGGAGTGTGTGTGTGTGTGTGTATGTGTGTGTGTGTGTATGTGTGTGTGTGTGTGTGTGTGTGTGCGTGTGTGTGTGTGTATGAGCAACTAAGGGATTTTTCTTCATTTGCATGCAGTGACCTTAAAATCAACATTAGTGTACAATATTTTGGAGTGTGTGTGTGTGTGTGTGTACGTGTGTGTGTGTGTATGTGTGTGTGTGTGTGTGTGTGTGTGTGTGTGCGTGTGTGTGTGTGTCTATGTGTGTGTGTGTGTGTGTGTGTGTGTGTGTGTGTGTGTGTGTGTGTGTGTGTGTGTGCGTGTGTGTGTGTGTGTGTGTGTGTGTGTGTACCTCTCACAGACAGGTGTCCGGTGCTGTTAGCCTTGCCCAGGTAGTTCTCAGCGAAGCAGGTGTACTTGCCCTCGTCAGCGCGGCTGATGTTGTGAATCCACAGGACCCCGTTGGGAGTGACCGTCACCCTGGGGGAGAGAACGTTCCAGAAGGCCCAGAGTGACCCCAGCTGGACTCCAAAGCCTCACAACTGTCTATTTATTTAACCAATTTTATCCCGGCTATATACCTTACAATATCCGGGTGAAGATGCATTCATTGAGTGACACTTCTCAACGAAATCTTAAGATTTACTGCAGATAACGGAGAAAACCTTTCCACTTCAGTGCTGTCATTTTTAATATTTAGAGTATTTTGGGGCGATCTTACGTGAGTTCTCATGAAAGATGGACTCAGGGTCTGAATATCTGAGAGATTCCTACAGTTGGGCACATTGACATGGAGGACAACACTTTTTCTTTAGATCTCATTTCATTACGATCCCTCCCCCCCCCAAACACACACGCAAGCGCACACGCACATGCACACACACTCACACATGAGAGTGTGTCCGTGTGTGTGTGTTTGTGTGTGTGTTTGCATGTGTGTGTGTGTTAGAGATGCACAGATGGAGTTTGAGCATCTCTGAATCCGCGTGCACTCATCAATCATCCCCCCGCCACCCACCCGATGTAATTATCTGCTAAAGTGTAAAGACCCGCCCCCAACCCGCCAAACAGGAAGTTATTGTATTTACATTTAAATTATGTCCAGCCGTTCGTGTTCATTCGCTTTTCATATAGGCGCTTTCTTGACTTAAACAATTTAAAGATTATAGGCTCGCTTTCGCAGGATCTCGGTTGACGAAGTGGTCGAGGGTATTAGAGTGAGCTGCTGGCAGGTCTCACGCTTTCTCGCAGTTGTTATAATAAATATATATAATTATAGTAGTTATTAAATACGAATATAACTGACAAATCCACCTGCAATCCACCCGAAATTAATCACAATGTTGATTTTTATTGGCCCACCCAAATGTCGCGGATATATCCGCAATATTCGCATCTCTAGTGTGTGTGTGTGTGTGTGTGTGTGTGTGTGTGTGTGTGTGTGTGTGTACCTGCTACTGTTGGTGAGCAGCTCGGTCCCCCGGCTCCAGAACAGGGTGGGTTTGGGGGCGGCGCGCGGACGACACTCCAACTTCACCTGACCTCCCCGGGCGGCCGGGACCAGCCTCCTCACCGGGTTGGACCGGAAGTCTGGAGGGTGGACTAGAGGAGGAGAGAGGGAAGGGGAGAGGAGGGGGGGGAGGGAGGGAGAGAGGAGGGGGTGAGGGAGGGAGAGAGGAGGGGGAGAGGAGGGGAGGAGAGGAGGGGGGAGAGGGATGGAAAGAGGAGAGGGGAGGAGGAAAGGAGAGGGGGATGAGGGGGGAGGAGAGGGGGAGAGGGAGGGGGAGGGGGAGAGGGAGGGGAAGGGGAGAGAGAAAGAGGGAGAGGGAGGGGAGACAGAGAGGAGGGCGAAGAGGGAGGGGGAGGAGAGAGAAAGAGGGAGAGAGGAAGCGGAAACAGAGAGGAGGGAGGTGAGGGGGAGAGGAGGGAGGAGAGAGGGAGGAGAGCAAGGATGAAATCCGGACGAACAGTTCTAGGACTGGGTCTAGACGACACTAGGGTCTAGACGACACTTAGAGACCTGGGTTTAATAATAGTAAAGGAACGATAACTCATCCATCAATCGAAACAATGGAGTTCAAGAATCTATAGAATTAACTCAGTAAAAGGCACGGTATCCAATACTCAGCTGTCTTCTTCTCCTAATTTGACCTTTGACCCCTGGCCCCTGTGACCTCTCACCTACGACCCTGAGCTCGGCGTTGGAGTAGACGGTGCCGTGTTTGTTCTCCGCGACGCACTGATACATCCCGGAATCCGCTATGGCCAAGTTGACAATCTTCAGGACACCCCCGTTGACCTCAACTCGATCCTAGGGGTCAGGGAGAGAGGGAGAGAGAGAGAAA